>NC_091118.1:69412519-70012519 GCF_040183065.1 Periplaneta americana
TCACTCCAGGCTAAAGCAGGGAGATGCATTGTCACCTCTACTTTTTAACTTCGCTCTAGAATATGCCATTAGGAAAGTTCAGGATAACAGACCCACGAGGGTCTGGAATTGAACGGGTTACATCAGCTTCTTTTCTATGCGGATGACGTGAATATGTTAGGAGAAAATCCACAAACGATTAGGGAAAACAAGGGAATTCTACTTGAAGCAAGTAAAGCGATAGGGTTGGAAGTAAATCCCAAAAAGACTAAGTATATGATTATGTCTCGTGACCAGAATATTATACGAAATGGAAATATAAAAATTGGAGATTTATCCTTCGAAGAGGTGGAAAAATTCAAATATCTTGGAGCAACAGTAACAAATATAAATGACAGTCGGGAGGAAATTAAACGCAGAATAAATATGGGAAATGCCTGTTATTATTCGGTTGATGTCATCTAGTCTGCTGTCAAAAAATCTAAAAGTTAGAATTTATATTACCAGTTGTTCTGTGTGGTTGTGAAACTTGGGCACTCACTTTGAGAGAGGAACAGAGATTAAGGGTGTTTGAGAATAAGGTTCTTAGGAAAACATTTGGGGCTAAGAGGGATGAAGTTACAGAAGAATGGAGAAAGTTATACAACGCAGCGCTGCATGCATTGTATTCTTCACCTGACATAATTAGGAACATTAAATCCAGACGTTTGAGATGGGCAGGGCATGTAGCACATATGGGCGAATCCAGAAATGCATATAGAGTGTTAGTTGGGAGGCTGGAGGGAAAAAGACCTTTGGGGAGGCCGAGACGTAGATGGGAAGATAATATTAAAGTGGATTTGAGGGAGGTGGGATATGATAATAGAGACTGGATTAATCTTGCTCAGGATAGGGATCAATGGCGGGCTTATGTGAGGGCGGCAATGAACCTCCGGGTTCCTTAAAAGCCAATAAGTAAGTAAGTATTATTTGAATTTACATTAATTTATAATTATACACAATCCATATCGCTATCATTGCTGCCATCATCACTCGGTCCAAAATTAATTATTATTTCGTCAATGGCATCATCCATTCGGAATTATCTTCTTAATCGTAGGTACTACTTTCTGAACAAGACAGAATTCTTCAATTGTATCCCGAATGACATGTTGATCGAAGTCGTCCACTTCAACTTTACACAAGTCCTAATTCTGGAATGAAATAATGTTTTGTAGAACTATAACAAAATAATAACTTACAACAGTAATTCATTATGTCGCTCACAGTACACACACTATTGTACATAACTATTATTGCAATACTTTCTAAACATTACATACCTATTCTTTCCCGGAGTAGTATGAGGTTCATTTGGTTGTAATTCAATATTATTCTTAATTCTCCTCACGGAACTAATACTTCTACCAGAGTGATTAGCCACTCGCTCATATTCTTTATCAAGAGGTTCCAGCAAACATTTGTTTAATTTTTCCTCCTCGCAAAACTTAATTATATTTGCAATAATTTCTCTTTCTCCGCTGTGGATAACAGCTTTACTTTTTCTCCACGGTGGTGTGATTTCACCATAGTTACTACCCTATGGTTGCTGCTCCATGTTAACACTACCGGTATGCAGTGAAGGAAATACCTCTATGTTTCTTGACAAGAGATTATGATGAGGAGCATGCACAAACAACTCAGTTGGCTCCACCCACATTACGCACTTCCTTCCCTCTGCCCCTCTGTCCCCGCTCAGGAAGTTCAAGATAACTTGCAATAACAGTATTAACACTGTAGTCAGCCACCAGAGCACACTCACTTGTCTGTATCCATGTCCTCTTGTTTCTGTTTCACTTCCTTCATGTAGTCCACCCATGTGTGAGGAACATCTTGGCTCTCGTCCTTAAAACAAGATAATAAATTTCAACTCACATATTTTCACTTAGTACAATGTCTTATTGTAACACAGAGAACTTGGCTCTGCTGATAGGATGACAGACTACAAAGAGAACAGTTCAAGTTCAAGCCCACATGAAGACGGGATTTTCATATCATCCTAACTTTCAGAACATCACCAAGATTCACCCAGCCTACTATACCAGGGACAGAACATCTAGAAGCTTGGAGGCCGTTATTTTTAAGTGGTGCGACCACCCCCTCCTCCCGCACTAGCAGGTATGGCACCATTCATCTGCAAAACATTTTCTGAACAGAAGTTATTGTATTGTGAGAGAGCAGCTGGTTCAGTGAAAGTAAGTGGTCAACGTTTTCAGTTTGTAGTTCAACGAACAATTCTGCTGTGTGGACACTTCTATAGTGACGTCACTGAAGCCTCTAGTTGTTCTGTCCCCGGTGTACTAGAAAACTGAGCAATGGGTCCTTTCTGGAGATAAAAAGTGTCAGGACACGATGCCAACCACATTATCTCCTTATACAAGTTGAGTGAAAATGTTACATTTTTCAATATTACTCAAATGTTGAATTTTTGGTAGCTATGGTTTTTTTTCCTAAATTCTTTTCTCACATAATTTTTGGTGGCAACAGTGGCAGTGGTGATTATGATTATGACTATTAGAAATGTTTAACACAAGCTTTGGTCATACCAGTTTTATCTTTTAAGGCATTGTGATAAAGTTATTTTTTATATTCTTATAAAATCATAACTAAAGAAACAAGTTACATTCTGGTATTGTTCTTACCTTTATCTAGTCACATACATGTATACATTAATTTTAATAACATATTTGTAATGCCTATAGGTTACATCAGCTTCTTGTCTATGCGGATGACGTGGATATGTTAGGAGAAAATCCACAAACGATTAGGGAAAACACTGAAATTTTACTTGAAGCAAGTAAAGAGATAGGTTTGGATGTAAATCCCGAAAAGACAAAGTATATGATTATGTCTCGTGGCCAGAATATTGCACGAAATGGAAAAATAAAAATTGGAGAACTATCCTTCGAAGAGGTGGAAAAATTCAAATATCTTGGAGCAACAGTAACAAATATAAATGAACTCGGGAGGAAATTAAACACAGAATAAATATGGGAAATGCCTGTTATTATATGGTTGAGAAGCTTTTGTCTGCTGTCAAAAAATCTGAAAAGTTAGGATTTATAAAACAGTTATATTACCAGTTGTTCTATATGGTTGTGAAACTTGGACTCTCACTTTGAGAGAGGAACAGAGATTAAGGGTGTTTGAGAATAAGATTCTTAGGAAAATATTTGGGGCTAAGAGGGATGAAGTTACAGAAGAATGGAGAAAGTTAGACAACGCAGAACTGCATGCATTGTATTCTTCACCTAACATAATTAGGAACATTAAATCCAGACGGGCAGGGCATGTAGCACGTATGGGCGAATCCAGAAGTGCATATAGAGTGTTAGTTGGGAGATCGGAGGGAAAAAGACCTTTGGAGAGGCCGAGGCGTAGATGGGAGGATAATATTAAATTTGATTTGAGGGAGGTGGGATATGATAGAGAGTGGGTTAATCTTGCACAGGATAGGGACCGATGGCGGCTTATGAGAGGGCGGCAATGACCTACGGGTTCCTTAAAAGCCATTTGTAAGTAAGTAAGTTTGTAATGCCTATCGATGCATTTGTGACTTCATTATAATTTTTTCTCGTCAGATTTAACATCTGGCCCACTGTGCATTGTGGGAATTGTTGTTGTTGTTTTCTAATGCCAAGCATTTGACAATAAAGTCATTTGACCTCTTGCACTCCAATATTTTTCAAAGATATCATCATGACCAGCCACTGAAGCACAGATTTTGAGGTGTTCCGAATCCATTTCTTGGTTTGAGTTGCACAATGGGCAGTTAGGGGACTGATATATTCCAATTCTATGCAGGTGTTTGGCCAAACAATCATGGCCTGTTGCCAATCTAAATGCAGCTACAGACGATTTTCGTGGTAAATCGGGAATTAACTGTGGATTTTGATGCAGAGAGTGGAATTAAAATGGCAGATATGCTTGCCAAAAAAGAAGCAAAAATATCATGCAAATCTCACAGGAAACAACAGTTAGTTACAAAAATTCAGAGCATAAAAAAACTCGAAATTAAAAACAACAAACTAGGAACAAAGAAATCAGAGGGAAAAATTTAAGTAAATATTTATTTTCAGTCTCAATATTTTGACATGTCAAAAAGATCTGATGTAGTTGCATTCTGTCTCTTAACCGCATCATTAATTACTTATCTGAACATCTCACAGGATGTGATACACAAAAGACTTTGTACTATATGTAAATCATCAACAAAGACCATCTCTTAACTTGCCTAAAACTAGACAGAAAAAAGCAGCAAAACCATGATTCAAGTCTCTAATGGAAAGCAAGAGAAAAATGACGGAAACTGATTAAATCTCATTAGTCATTACCATACAGTGAATTTTTGGTCCCTTCTCAGGGACAAAATGTCACGTCCTTTGGCTTACAACAGAGGGAGTGTAGCAATGAATTCAATGACCTTCCTACAACTAACATATCTTACGTTCAGTATCGAGACCCAAAATCCATTTGTCATCACTAATGGACAACAGAAAACAATATGTTAACTTAGGGGACAGCAACAGCAGATTTTGGATCTCGGAAAAATATGACCTGAGGCCTGTTTATCAATCTGATCTGCCTTTTCATTGCCCTGATTACCATCAATCATCATACTGTACATGGTCTTCATTTTATGACAACACAACAAATACAGCATGATATAAAAATGAAATAGGGGAACCCTTCTTTAGGTTCCTAACCGAAGAAGAACGAATGTACAGATACTTCCAGCAGGATAGTACAAAATCACACAATATTGAAATTTCAGTTTTATTAATGAATTAGGCTTCGTCCACAATGAAGCACCACACCTCGCACCGCCCTTAGTATATCCCTTAGTCCCGCATTCAACTGCAAAATGAGATGTGTTATCAAATGGTAGCAGCACTGCATCTCTCACTCATATTACTACCAAGCTGCATATTGACTCTAGCACCACAACTGCAAATTGACCTTCCATTTTCCTAGCTTAGGCCCTAACACCAAGTCTGTTGATAGCTTGATGACAGTCATATTCAACTAGCTACTTCATTACTTACATACTTAATTAGTTACAAATGGCTTTTAAGGAACCCGGAGGTTCATTGCCACCCTCACATAAGCCTGCCATCGGTTTATGTCCTGAGCAAGATTAATCCAGTCTCTACCATCATATCCCACCTCCCACAAATCCATTTTATTATCATCCTCCCATCTACGTCTCGGCCTCCCAAAAGGTCTTATCCCCTCCGGCCTCCCAACTAACACTCTATATGCATTTCTGGATTCGCTACATGCCCTGCCCATCTCAAATGTTGAATTTAATGTTCCTAATTATGTCAGGTGAAGAATACAATGCATGCAGTTCTGTGTTGTGTAACTTTCTCCATTCTCCTGTAACTTCATCCCTCTTAGCCACAAATATTTTCCTTATTCTCAAACACCATTAATCTCTGTTCCTTTCTCAAAGTGAGAGTCCAAGTTTCACAACCATACAGAGCAACCGGTAATATAACTGTTTTATAAATTCTAACTTTCAGATTTTTTGACAACAGACTAGATGACAAAAGCTTCTCAGCCGAATAATAACACGCATTTCCCATATTTATTCTGTGTTTAATTTCCTCCCAAGTGTCATTTATATTTGTTACTGTGGCTCCAAGATATCTGAATTTTTCCACTTCTTCGAAGGATCAATCTCCAATTTTTATAGTTCCATTTCGTACAATATTCTGGTCACAAGATATAATCATATACTTTGTCTTTTCGGGATTTACTTCCAAACCTATCTCTTTATTGCTTCAAGTAGAATTCCCGTGTTTTCCCTAATCGTTTGTGGATTTTCTCCTAACATATTCACGTCATCCGCATAGACAAATGCGATATTAATCATTTTTAACATTTTTTCACACATTCGTCAAAGAAGAGTACAGATTTTTTTTTTTTTAATGGCAGGTCCATGTTACCAATCTAACAGAGGTTGCCAGTGTCTGTCTACCGAAAATGTCATACAAAAATTAGTTGCTTTTAGTTGTTACAATTTAATATAATTACTCATAAGCACGACAAAAAAACAAAAATCGTATTTTAGTCATCTTACAATCTGCCATCAGATTTGTTTTTTAAATTCTCTGATTTTCATTTCAATGGATGCACAGCCTACATCTCTCCTAGCCTTCTAGGCTGTATAAGACTATCATAATGTAATCGCTGAATACCAACTACAGCAGCTAAGGTAGTAATAAGTGAAGCAGAACAATATGCATAATTTCGTTATCCACAATCATTTGAATCTTTTAAATTCGTTACATTTCACTATATTCGTTACCAACTACTTAAATTAATTACTTTTTGGTTACTTTTGTTACCAGTAGACACCCTGTCTACCCACTTCACTGTGGAGAGAGTACGTATATGCATTGTACAGTACTTCTGAAAAATGAATTTGCTGTTTTTTTAATGACTATTTTAACAAAACTGTTTCAACTTCGTTATTTTCTTGCACTAAAGAAATTTATGGTAGCAAAATAGTATTTGGTAAGACGAGTTCAAGAACTTTCCATGGGAGTACCTGACATTAGCCTTACAGTTTTGAAAAAACCTCTGAAAATCCCAACTACATAAACAGGCAAAGTGAGATTCGAACCTATGTCTGACTGCAGTTTAGAAGTGAGTTAGCTTATTATTGTACCCTCTCACAGTGTTGCCATTTATTCAATTTTAATCCAAATTTCAAAGAATATGCAAGAATGAGAATTCATGTAAATAAAAAAGTGTTAGTTATAGATACAGTGGACGCTGGTTAATTCGACATTCGATAATTCGAATTATTGGGCAATTCGAATAAAAGTACAATCCCCTTGAAACTCCTATTTAAAATAACGTAAAAAAGTTACGTTTAATTCGAAGTTTTGAAGTCACCATTTGGATAATTCGAAGGAACAATTTAATTTTTTCATTATGAAAAAAGTATTCTGAATGTTATAAAAGTCGAAATATGGTTCATGTACATCTCAGTTAAAATTTCCAAGAATCCATCTTCTAGTTTCCGCATTCCTAGTTGCTTATTGTTGAATTTCCGTTAGACTGTGACTACTGGCAAACGAACTCTACCTTATTGTCCAGCGCTTCGTTTCTTCAGGTAGACACCCACCCCTCCCTCATCGCCCAAGAACTGGAAATAACGAAGTACTTTCAGTGTACGTGCAGTACAAAATTCAGTGAACTTAAAACCTTCACTTGATAGGAATGTTTCAGTGACTCGTTTTATGTACAATGTCAAAACATGGAGTGTACACCAGTTTTTCTAGTGATAGATTTATGTTTTTATTTTCTACTGATTGTTTGTCTTGTACTCAAGTGCTTTAAACACTGTGTCACGCTACTAGGACTACACTTTTTATGGATAAAATATGGAAATTAAAAGGGTGAGTTGCATTGCATGGTAATTATAGTATTTGTATGAAATAAATTTATTTCAGGGCACACTATTTTGCAAAATAAAGTGTTTTTTTGTTAATTCGAAGTTTCGATAATTTGAAGTTTTTTACATTCCCCTTTGAGTTCGAATTAAAAAGTGTCCACTGTATAACTTTCTAATGTTAAACTGAAACTAATTGGACTACTTTCACTGCACCACAAATATAATATGATAGAACAGTACAAAATATACTGACACACAAAATCAACACACCCACAACATATCCTCAATACACAATTAAATTTCAGAACACACACCCTATTTGACACTACACCATAAAACACAAATGCACCCACTACCAAAGCAACTCCAGAAGAAACTGGAAACAAACAAGGACCTCACTAAGTGTTGGCGTTAGGTTACAGCGGCTGGTGTCCATGGGTTGTTGGTTTCCCTGCTTCTGACGTGTCGTCTCGGTTGTTGGAGCTGACATTTCGACTCTCTCGATGTGGCCGTCTTCAGAGCTGTGGATAAGTTGTGTCCATCACAGGGGTGTTTATATAGAATATGCGATGCCAAGAACCTCCAGGGGGGACTAAACCTCCTACGTAAAACTTTCTAGAGACAACGGATATAATTCTAAGACCATATTCAAGTCTATACATAGAAGTTCACCAATGAAAGATGACCCCGAACCCGAAAATAAGAAGAAATACAAGGTTTTCCTTCCCTATGTAAAAGGTGTCACAGACAGTATAGGGAAACAGCTGAGGAAAAGAGATATCAAGACATTATATAACGCACCCAACAAAATCTTACAGTCCTTGATACAGGTGAAGAACAAACTTCCATACCTTCATTCTGCAGGAATATACAACATCCCCTGCTCCTGCAAACTAGTGCACATCAGTCAGACTGGTCGCACTGTGGAAGAAAGGAGAAAGAAACATATCTGGCTCCGCAAATATGGCCCTTATGAAAAATCAGTCATAGCATAACATTCAGCAGACACAGGCCATGCCATCGATCTCGACAATGTCAAAATATTGGACAGAAAAGAAAAGAAATACAACAGACTAATTAAAGAAGCGATCGAGATTATAAAACACCCTAACAACATCAAGAAGGACGATGGTTTACAACTCAAGAGCTAATGAAGAAGTCTGTTCCAATCCTACAAAACCTGTGATGGACTGCACACAGAGATTGGACAACTTACGGACCAACCACGGGGAAGGATTGGGGGGGAGGGGAGAACCAACCAATCACTGACTGGCAGAAACATAGAAGCAGCTATATAAACCCCCCATGTGACGATCTATTTCGTTGAAACAACTGGACGTAACCAGATGTAACCACAGATATTCCTATTTGCTAAAAAAATTTTGCCGAAGCCACACAAGGATACCAATACAGGGCATTGCAGCCGGAGTAAAAACACCATCCAACAACTACCCAAGGAACAAACGGGCATCAGATGTGAGACGAGCTTATGACTGTCATATGGCTATTATGAAAAGTCAGCCATAGCACAACATTCAGCAGACAAAGGTCACGCCATCAATTCTGACTGTCAAAATATTGAACAGAAAAGAAAGAAATAAAAAAGAAGTGATTGAGATTATGCGGACATTATCAGATGTGAGACAAACTTATGAGGGTCAAACCTTCCCAGTCATGAAAATCGGTCATAGCACAATATTCAGCAGACACAGGTCATGCCATCAATTTCGACGTCAAAATATTGGGCAAAGAAGAAAAAGAAATATTACAGACTAATTAAAGAAGCGATTGAAATTATAAAACACCTTAACAACATCAAGAAAGATGATGGTTTATGACACAACGGCGTGTGCAGAAGTCTGTTTCAACTGCTTAACACCAGTGATGGACTGCATACAGAGAATGAATGACCAAGAGAGAGAGAGAAGAACCAACTAACCAATCAGCGACAAGCAGGAGCATCTATATAAACACCCCTATGATGGACACACAGTGTTGCCAATTCAGAGTCTTTTCCGCTAAATCTGGCGTTTTTCAATATTAGTTTCGCAGGTAAAATTTATAAAATTGGTATTGCTGATATAGGGATTTAGCGGGTATTTTTAATACTCACAGTGGCAAAATAATCTCATTTTACATGGACGATATAGCAATTTAGCAGTTTCTGCACTGTTTCATAGTGGGTTTTTAAAAAAAGAGTTGGCAACACTGCAAACACAACTTATTCACAGCTCTGAAGACAGCCACAGCAAGAGGGTCGAAATGTCAGCTCCAGCAACCGAGACAATGCGGCAGAAGCCCAGAAACCAACAACCCAAGAACCTCACTAGTTCTAAGATGACTAACAGTGGACTCGAAATGTAACCTAAATTTTTGGTGTTAACATGTATAATAAACTATCCTGAAACCGAAAATCGCATTTTTGAAATTTTTGTTTATATATCTGCCTGTATGTTTGTTACCTTTTCATTTCATAATGGCTGAACTGATTGCTATGAAAATTGGTATGTACCAATAAGTTAGATCACACTTAGATTTTAGCTATATGGCATTCTAAATATTTTCTTTAAAAGATGGATTATGAGGTGGCCAGCATGAAGTAAGTTAGTCGAATACTCTTGCTTATTAATGATTTTTAAGAGAATAACAAAGTTTCTTAAAAAAAATATATCCAACAAGTTTCATTCTATACAAAATTTTGATAATACAGATATTTAACGAGATAAATAAATTTTCTATACCACATAATTATCAAACCACCACCGGCATGGCTCAGTCAGTTAAGGCGCTTGCCTGCCGGTCTGAAGTTGCGCTCGGGCACGGGTTCAATCCCCGCTTGGGCTGATTACCTGGTTGGGTTTCTTTCCAGGACGAATAGAAGAAATATTGTACGCACTCTGTGAGTTTATACAGATCTGCCGCAACGCGAAGCTGTTACTGCTAAGAGCGGACTCAGAAGGAATTCACAGTATTTGTTACACTGAATGTAGTCCTTTTTAAAAGCGAATTTCTTCCATTTAACCCAGCTATTCGTAACTTAAGAAATACCTTTATAGTCTCTTATTCATAATTAATAGTCTTCTATGAGGTATTACTATTATGAACGTTCGTAACAGAAAATACAATGGGATCTGAAATGTTGTGAAAGCAATTATAAGTTCAATATTTAAATAATCTTTTCGTAACAAGTTGCGAATTCAGGGACAAAAAAACCTACGAAATGCTAGTAAATAAAGAGCTGAATGATATTTTACGTGCCTATAAATGAATTAAATTGCTCACCATGATTAGTTGCCTGCTATCTTTTTAGAGTTTGCGAGATGACTTGACGGATTTACGAGCTTGTAAAAAATCTTCGGATTTACTTTGTCCTGAAGAAGAATCAGCACTTTAAATAGTGGTAGACTAATTTAGGAATAATATCGATGATGTGTTCTCTGCAACAACCTGCTCCCGAAGACTGGATCGAAAGAGCATCAAGATAGATGTCATCCCACATTGCAATTGCTGAGCTAATCTTTTCTTTAATTTTCAATTCTGTTTGAATAAATACGTCATACACAGCTTGGGGGGGATGAGTTAAAAAAAAAACTGATGTTCCTATCTGAGCCGTAGTCTTTGATTTGGGTGAGAGCTGCACAATGTTTAGAACTATTACATTCCTGTCGAAGGGCACAGAGGGTACACGCAATAAACTTAAAGGAATGATTTACGACATAACCAGCCACATAATACACTAAACATATGTCAATCAATGCAGCAGGAGTGGTATTCACCAACTCGGGCACAGTACTTTCCCAGTATTGACCATGTATTTTTTCATGAATAACATTTTTTTTTTCTTTTATACAAGTTTCTACAAACTTCTTAATTGTCTTGTTGAGTAATTCCACATTTCGCGCTAATGTTCGAATTTGGTTCACAAACGATGTGAGTAGTTCATCATCACTTTTCGTTTCAGAGTTTCTAGCAATGTCTACCGCACTCGCGGTATTTCTATCTTATGACGTTTTATATTAAAACAGTCTGATCGGTTATTTACCGAAAGCTGCCTATCTTTCCGCCGAATCACTCTGGCCCACTTTCCAAACTCATCTTTTTCTTTGGGAAATGAAAAATGTCTTGTTACACTATTTCTACTGTATTCCGATCTATAACCCGGAACAAAACAGTACGGAATTTTTGTAATTATTTTGTAAACCACCACACAATATTCTTTTGTTACTGGTTAATTCAAAGCACAACAAATTGAAGACATCTACATAACTCTCAACAACAAAGCATATTAACAATCCCTAGCAACTTTCATCATTAAACGCGCGAGAAATATATTTTCGAGGTGTCTGACTTCAGACAACAGATGGAGCCTAGCGATTGAAGCGCCACTAGTTGTCAGGTCCACCACCGACAATGGGAAAGCATAGAAGTGAGTACACTTTTTCTTCTATTCGTCCTGTTCCGAGGTTTTTCCCAACCGTAAGGTGACTGCCAGATAATCTATGGCGAATCCTCGGCCTATCTCGCCAAATATCATCTCGCTATCATCAATCTCATCGACGCTAAATAACCTCGTAGTTGATACAGCGTCGTTAAATAACCAACTCAAAAAAATATAATAATTATCAAACCCACATGCATTCTGGCATTAGATGGAGGATATAATGCTTCCATCAGATGTCACAGAAACACACTGAGATCGACAAATGCTGGATCATTCCTTATTTAGCTGTACTGTGAAATAACATTCCAAACACACATAAACATGGAGTTTTGCAGCAGCGGCAGTTTGATAAAATAGATATGCAAGTAGGGCCTGAATGAATAAGGAAGAGACTAAGCAAATTTTGACCTCAAAAATGAACATGAAGTGATGAGGTATTAAACTGGATGATATATGATCACTTCAGAAGTGGTTCATGAGCAATTTTCTCCTGTTCTTCACTTGAATGTTTATCTCGAGAATGGACAATGATGGGCCAACAAATGTGAGAGAAAAGGTAGAGAATCTGATGAACACATCACTCATGACATTTTTCAAACTTTGTCAGGAAAACAATTTTGATAACACTAATGATGGGCCCACAAATGTGAGAGAAAGGTTAGAGAAGATGAGAACATCGCTCATGACATTTTTCTAACTTTGTCAGGAAAACAATTTTGATAACACTAATGATGGGCCCACAAATGTGAGAGAAAAGGTAGAGAAGATGAGAACATCGCTCATGACATTTTTCTTTGTCAGGAAAACAATTTTGCTTAGACTCTGCTATACGAGGATGTCCCCATCTATTAGTCCCGGTTCACACGAGCGGAATGGCAGCCGCGCGGCGGCCGCACCATTTTCTATGGCACACTAATTTAAATGTAGCAGTTCACACAGGACGGACAGTCTGCGGCAGCAGAACGTCTCCGCATGCCAGCCACATCGCCCATAGCAAAACGGACGCCGCACAGTGGCCACAAGTTCGCTATGGGCTATTGAATTATATTGTATCACTCACACGAGCGGAAGCGGCAGTTCGGCGGCAAGTGTCCAGACGACATATCTTGGTTTTTACGAGAGCTGGACTCGATACCTTAGGTATGCTTTGGCCCTTTGTGTCTATAGGCCTATATGCGACGATTGTGCAAATCTGACAGGTGGCCTGAGTGACATTCGTGAATCTGATGCTGACAGGTGGGCCATCCTGCATCAGTCCCTAATAGAGCTAGGTCCCATTTCACGGACAAGTAGCCTGATAAGTCTCAGGGGCCGGAGTCCCAAGCCCTTCCTGTCATCGTCGGCTGACAGATAGGCATCCTATATGAGTCCCAAACCCTTCCTGTATCAGCATCGGAAATCCGTAAGCCCTTTTACTATTGCAAATGATAGATGAGGGGAAAGTGGAGAGTGTTTGAGGAATGATAGAGGGAAATGGGAGTACCCCGAGAAAAACCCTCTGTAACGTCTGCTTGAGTCGCAGTCGACATATCACATGTGTATTGTAGTACTGGCTGTTGCATTTTTTTTTAACTTGTAGTGGTGCATTGCACATTGTGATTGTATTCGATGAGTGATATAGATGTAGAGAAAGTTGACGTTGAGGTGATCGAGAATGAGAAAAGGCTATATATTTAGGACATTCAGAATGCAGAGTACAAGGACAGAAACGAAAAACGTTCAGCATGGTATGAAATTTGTTGTGTACTGTTTCTCACTTTCTTGGAACATTCTGACTCAGAAAGGAAATGTGTTAATAAATAGTGCTTGTCAAATATTTCTCGCATAAGCCTATACAATAATACATAAATTATTTTAATTTATGGCATTTACCTTTTACTTCATTAATTTCTCTATGTACTTATTAATAAAAAGTGATAACAATGATAACATTTCAGTTTCTGAAAATAAAACAAACTGTAATTTTAACATATTTCATTCCAGTAAACTCTATTTATTATTGATAATTCCTTCTAATCCCCTTCTACTAAAGTACCGGTAATATATTTTCTCCAAAGTGAATACGAAATTAAATACACTTATTACTTATTCATTTCAACAATTGAATGCATACAACTATTGGCATTAATTTACCATAAATGTTATAGAAAGCATTCTATTGGAGGTATAGCCAATCTTACGTTAATATATTCTTTCTGAAGGCATTTTTCAGAGTATGATACAATAAAATTCATTGAAGCTAGGAAATGTCATTTTGAAGTTAATTAAAATAAACTGATTCCTCCTTGCGCAACTAGTTAAACAACACATGAAAAGTTCCTTGTAATAAAGGACTGTTGACCATTGGATGTACTCAATGTCTTCATCTTTACTTTTCTTATCAATAATTGCATTTCAAAGTACACTAGTACTGCACGGTGATTAGCATCTATGACGACTGTCCACTTCAAATCCTTCCGTCCACTCGTGTGGCCTCAGAATGGTGCAGCCACCGCACGACTGCCGTTCCGCAGACATTCCGCTCGTGTGAACCGGGTCTTACATGTTCAACAAGCAAAGAGGAGTCTTTAACAGAAGGAAACGCAGTGTACCCGTCAATGAGATTCCGGGTATTTACAACAAGCAATTGGCAGAGTTTATACAATACGCCGCAATAATAAAGAAAGCTATTATCTTCGATTATTGCTCCATTCTGTCCAAGGACAGGCATCGTTCAATGAACTGAAGTCAGTGGATGGTGTTGCTTTCCCAAGTTATCAAGCAGAAAGCAGAGCTCACCATCTACTTGAAGATGACACTCATTGAGTCGATACACTGCACGAAGCTTCAATCAGCGACAGTGCTGTTAAACTGAGCATTCATAGCATTCAAATACTTTTCAATTATATATTTAAAAAAAAAAAAAAAAAAAAATTCTGAGGACTGATGCGGAATCTGAGAAGATGCCTACCAGATGTGAACATCAATGAACACTGTACTGACATAGAAAACTGTTGCCTTCTATATCTACAAGACTGTGTTTTCACCATTGGTAGCAATCCCATGGTGAATTATGGTTCACCAATACATCAGGTCCCCAATGATAACGTTCTGAATGAAGAATATGCCACAAAGACTATCTATAGTTTTTTTTTTTTCAAAATGGCTCAGTTCAAAAATATATTTACACTCAAGCTGTAAATAGCATCAACACCAAATCAGAAAAAATGTTTTTCACGGAAGCAACTGGAGGTACTGGAAAAATGTTTCGAATTAATTTAATACTGAGCAAAATCCAATGTGATGGCAAGATTGCTCTCCAGTATAGTGGTAACGTTGCTTCTCAGTGGAAAGACTGCTCATTTCATTTCAAAATTCGTATCAACCTGGACTACGACAGCCCTATGTGGCATATCGTTGGCTTACTTTAAAAGCCTCGTAACTGCATTTAAGGAAACAGCTAACAACTGTTAGCTGTTATTTGGGTACATCTGTGGAATAAGGTTGGATGTAACACTTGGGCAACATGATACATCCAACCTTTTTCCACAGAGGTACTCATTTATAAAATATAGAAACTATGCACACCTATGAGATGTTACCAGCAGACGCATTTTGAAAATATACATAGATTTTGATATTCGATAAAAACTCGACTTACAGGGTTTTTTAGAGTAAAGGCTGGTTCACAATAAACCAGGAACGGAAATGACAACAAGAACGAGAACGGAAATATTGTTAAAATAAATGTATTTAAATGTGAGCATTTACAATTAACTATCGTGAATACACACATTTAAATACATATATTTTAACATTATTTCCATTCCCGTTCTCATTGTCATTTCCGTTCTCAGTTTATTGTGAATCAGCCTTAAGCCGATGACATCTAAAAACAGTAATAGGACAAAACGCACTTCAAAACTGGGTTCTCATTGTATGGCAAATAACAAAGCTGATGAAGCATTAAATGGAATGCTTAAGATATCAGATCAGAGTGATGATGGGGATTTTCATCAGACTCTATTTGTCATCACAAAGGGAACAAGGGCTGATGGAGTAAATGCATTCAGTCCTCTGGTTTCATGTGAAGAAATTCTCACCGACAGTCAATGTGAGAGCTCAACTGAAAAGCAATTCCCTCACACAAGAATTTATAAATATTTTTGTTGAAAACAGGAAAAGGTACTATGACCAATGTCAACAAAGAAATAGAACTTCCTTCTTCTATTTGCAAAACTGCTCCATCTATCAATCTTATTTCAGAAGTTTACCCCAATATGAAAACATTTTCACAACAGACAGATTTTGGCTTTATAAGATATCGATCTTTGAACCAAAAAATGATCAAGCAACATTTTGAACATGTTCCAGGCTCCCGAAATGATGTTCAAGTCCATAGATACTATCTTAATCAAGATGATGCAACCAACTACCCAACCAAGTTTAACTTCCTGTCCCAGACCCCATGCACAAGTGTTGAAGATTGGTGCACCAATAATGTTGCTATGTAACCTAAGCCCTCTGAAGCTGTACAATCGAACTCAGCTGCTGGTGAAGTCATTATTACCGAACGTGATCAAAGCAACCATATTCATCAAGTGTGGTAGATGAGAAAGCTCGAATACACCATGCCCTCAAATAACCTGCGCATCGCATTAAAAATATTAATAAAAAAACCGCAAATTAAAAACAATAAAACTTTCAACAAATGTATTCACGACAAATTAAAAACAACTGAACACAAATACAGTTCTATTAACAATAAATAAATAAATAAATTTTATCCTGGAACAGGATGTATTTCAAACCCATCCTATTTGCAAGCAAATGTCAATATAATGATAATTATTAATAATATTATTTTTATTTATATATAAAATACTTCATTTGATGTTAGTCTTGTAAAATAATTATATAGTACTAGAGTCGACGGCAATTCGGAAGGCGGTAGTCTGCTAGCATTTGCGTCGAGAGAGACAGATAGAGAAAGCAAGGCAGCGTACAACATTGCCACATCGTACTTCACATGCACATGCAATACAAATAGTGCAGGAGAGAATTTAAATTATCAAAAGACAATAATGACCTTAGCCGTTGATTACTGTAAGCATGACACCAAACAAACCCTCTTTCCTTCACTAACAATATTCTTTGCAAGGTTCTCAATCCCACACCACATGCTTCTGCAGTCATTTCTTGCACATTGGCAACATTGCAGCTAGCATCAAGATGGCTGGCAGTGTTCTGCTCGTCAACTTTTTGAAATAATTATACACCTTAAACACTATTTTCCGTGCCTGCCTGTGCAGTACTTGTCTTTTTACAGTCTCTTCTTCCATTTATTTATCTTACACACACACAGTAAATGTTTTACTTATTCAATGTACTGAAACACTCAACGTGAACAAACAAACTCGGGAAGTACTTGTTATAGACTGATTCCGATTGGTTCTACTGTACAAGCTTGTGACATCACATACCAGAAATGCTACAGCACATATAGCAGCTGACAATCTTCTGAAATGCCGTCTAGTCTAATAGAGTATACCAGAATGAGCATATCACATATTCACTGCAGGAATAGATGGAAACTGGTGCTTCAACATCAGCTCTAGGTAATCACAAATGAACTTAAAATATTGGTATTTTAACAAAAAAAAATCTCCATGCATGTCAGTTGTCTGACTTAATTAGCCATTTACATGATATCCTGCAACATTAACACCATGCATCACAATCTCCAAGATAATTTTAAGTTTTTCGTTGCAAGTAAAGGACCACAATCTCATACTGTTAGTGGTAGCCTACTGATTTTCAGAATTGAAAATATAAGATGCACGAACTATACACTTACTACACTTGAACTTGATTTTGACGTATGTACTGCTAATTCAAAGGTCATTTAACAATGTTAACAACTGAAATACCTACAGAGGAAGATAATGGCATATACTACCACCTTAAAAGCTGCGCGAGAGGAAAATTGAGCAATGTTGTCAATTTTATTTCGAATAAGCAGCACATCCGTATTTTTTACTTGTATATTTCGGAAAAATAAAAATGAGCAGAGTATTCGAGAAAAGTTAGTATTAATACCTCAGATATGATACTTCTCATAACAAACAATTACCTATTTAAGTTCAAGTGCCTACAATTCCCCACCAGTGTTTGTTTCGTGATTACAATCAACAAATCACAATGTCAGATGCTGCGGACTGTAGGCATTGACTGCCATTCTCTGTTATTCATATTGATTTCATCAATAAAACTACTTTCATAACACAAGGATTAACAAAGAACATCAACCATTAAAATGACCCATAATAATCATAACCATAATGCTTCCATATAAAACAAATTAAGTATTCCATAGTGATACAAAAAAATATGTTCTTTCAGATGGTATTAAAAAATTATTGGGTGCTATTCAATTGAACAAGGTTTTCAATGATGCCATAAGTCATAACACAGTAGTAAAAATATTGTTTCCATAAAAATATTCGTTTCTAAATACAAGGTTTGACATATCTGATCTGTTGTCCAAAATCCCCTCATTCAATTTTTTTAACTGATTATTTAACGACGTTGTATTAACTACGAGGTTATTTAGCGTCGATGAGATTGGTGATAGCGAGATGCTATTTGACGAGATGAGGCCGAGGATTCGCCATAGATTACCTGGCATTCATCTTATGGTTGAGGAAATCCTCGGAAAAAAACCCAACCAGGTATCAGCCCAAGCGGGGATCGAACATGCACCCGAGCCCAACTAAAGACCAGCAGGCAAGTGCCTTAACCGACTGAGCCACGCCGGTGGCTCATTCAATTTTAATTGCACAACTCTTTATAAATACATATCTATACATAAAGCAATCCTTTAATAGCAAATTACACACACATAAATAAATGTAAGATTACCCGATTACATAAGTACACAAAGAAAAATATCAAATATTTCATTTCATGTTTCTAAATATACTGTGAATTTACTCCACTTAAATGTTATTTTTACTGCTAGTACAGTTCTGGAGTAAAGAAATGCCATTAACTTAAGGTGAGGATTGAGCATGATCAGAATTTATTATATTGGACACCCTCATCCCACAGAGTGTGATTTGTGTTACATATTAATTTGAAGTTGAATGTCTTAACACACTGGCGAAGATAGAGGGTCATGGCAAAACCTTCATTTAGGTTCTGAGCTTACATTTTAATCTTTAGTTAAACTTACTTACATATGGCTTTTAAGGAACTCAGAGGTTCATTGCTGCCCTCACATAAGCCCACCATCAGTCCCTATCATGCGCAAGATTAATCCAGTCACTACCATCATATCCCAACTCCCTCAAACCCATATTAATATTATTCTCCCATCTACATCTCGGCCTCCCCAAAGGTCTTATTCCCTCCGGTCTCCCAACTAACACTCTATATGCATTTCTGGATTCGCCCATATGTGCTACATGCTCTGTCCATCTCAAACATCTGGATTTAATGTTCCTAATTATGTCAGGTGAAGAAAAAAATGCATGCAGTTCTGTGTTATGTAACTTTTTCCATTCTCCTGTAACTTCATCCCTCTTAGCCCCAAATATTTTCCTAAGCACCTTATTCTCAAATTTAAGATAATAAAATCTACACAGCATGACGTTCTGCTTAAAACAGTTGTGTATGGAATTATGAAGATACTGACACAACATTATGACCCTTAATAAAGTTAATATTACAATTACATCAGAGGATCTACACTTTTCTATGACATTACTGCCAAATAATCCAACATCTCTGCAAATTAAGCCCAAATTAAAGAAGTATCTAATTTCTCACGTCTTCTATTCTGTAGGTGAATTTATGACATTCAACAACGCTGCATAAATATTTCTGTCTTGTATTAAGTATCAATACTAACCCCATGTGTTGTACTAGTATACTGTAATACTCTTTTGCATATACAGTATTTCAACTAGACTGTTGACTATTATTAAGACTTTGTAGTACTATTAAGATTTTTGACATGTTCCATATTCTAGATGTGAAGCGATGTACAAATACCATGGAATGTACATAAACACAATACAATCAAATATATCCTGAATGTTTCCACTTACCTCATCTTTTACTTCAGATTTTATGTTCAATAATGGTTGACCTTCTTCCCAGCCATATTTGCCATCAGTCTTCAAAGTGTTTTCTTCTTCGTCTTCATCATCATCATCATCATCCTCCTGCAAAATCAGGGCAATTTGTTATTCATTCTAACAAAAAGATGCCATCAATTTGCTTGCAAGAATAGTTCAAGAGCCTGACTTGTACTCCAAACTCATGCAAAAGCCTAGCAAGACTGGCTGACTGCATAAACTGATTGTGGGATTGGTTTATGGAATGAGGAAGAGAAAAGAAGTGTATTCCCAATACCCATAAAAATTTCAGTCTGTTGCAGATCAGATAGTATGCATATGAAGTAAAACTTTTTTTTTTTACTAATGGTGGTTACTTAACTGTTCGTCATCTACCCATATAAACATAAACTCAGTTGCATATTTCAGGCTTGTTTTTATCAAAAACTACAGCAGTTTACGTCTGTATATTTATATACATATTTTAAATAGTACCTCCCCCCCCCCCCATGTTTTAATTTCTCCTCAGCATAGATATGTAATATTTAAACAGAAAAGAGAAACGAATATCCCTTCATCGTATGAACCAAGGCTTTAGGCCCAGAGCATGCACAATGTGGCATTCTTCGACTCAGAAAATAGTTGATCTGCTGAACATTTATTTCCTCCACTGTACAGTACCAGAAAAAAATAATGACCCACTTGAACATTCAAACTCTCAGCTACAATATATTGTGCATGGTCAGAGATTCAGAACACAGATACACAAATGAATTCTAACACAGTTATTGAAATTCGAGTGTTGTAACCCATTCTGAAACGTACTTGAAATGATGGAAAGAAAATGGATTTGCTGTAAATAACAGATGAATATATATATATAACCTGTGCAGTAAAATCGTAAAATCGAAATTTGGATTTTCACTAGGAGATACACATGCCTCTCAGACCAAGGCCTTGCACCTCTTCTCAATAGCTCAGACAGCTGAGGCACTTGCATGCCATGCAGAAGGGAGTGGGTTCGATAATTACGATATTACAATAGATTTCCCCAGTAACTGAAATGTCATTTGCCACTAATAATTATCAAGTATAATCTAATTATTATGATCATATAACACTATACACGGCTACCACAAATGAGCTTTCCAGTGTCGAAAACATGTAATTTACATTTAAAGAAACTCAGGTACGAATTGAAATGAAATGCTACAGAACAATAGTTGGAAAAACAAAGAGGAATAGAGTATAAAATGAGAGAATTAGAGAGTAATTAAAACAGAAATCAGTAGAAGAGAATTTAAGAAGAAAACAACTGAAGTATGGCACATGGTGTAAATGGGAGAAGAAAGAAAACCAAAGCAAGTAATGGAGGCAATGACGGAACAGAGAAGGGGGAAGGGAAGACCAAGGACGATGAATATGGATAATATTGAGATGATGGCAAGGAAAAGAGGGAAAGGAATTAGGGAACTGAGAAGAATGGCAAGGGATAGAGAGGAATGGAGGAGATGAATCGAGGCAGACCTGACGCCGTAAGGCAAAAGGGAAAGATGAAGAAGAAACTTAGGTACAGTAGAATTCCTCGTATCCGGCAACTGTGGGGCAAAACCAGTGCCGGATAACTGATTTTGCCGGATAATTGAAAAATACGTTTATAGGTTATGTAAAGACACACTGTACTGCACAAACATTTTTTTCCATGTTTAAATTTAGTAATTTTCATATATGTAGATATTTAAAAATAAAGTTTTGAAATATGTACAATGTTTATTTTCAGTACTGAATACTGTAATGTACATTAATCAGTTCATAATTTATTGTAATGCATAATAGCGTAGAAAATATTAAAAGTTTTCGTAACCTTATGATAATTTTAAATAGTGGCCATGTGACATGAAGAGCAGTGTAGCCAACATCGCAACTGTGAAGATGAAGTAGCACTCGATGATTAAAACCTCTTTAATATATTTCTAATGTCTTCTTGTTTATATACTATCTATTACTCGAATGAAACTTTTACACGTTGTAGGAACAGACAATTTCACACTTTCCTATTTAGACTCGTCCAACACCCTTTCGAACGGGCGAGTTCAAGTGGTAACTAAACTTAAAGATATCGTCTCTGCGAATTGTTTGTAAGACCCAAGTGACAGCTTACCAATCTCCAAGGACATAACGGGGTTTTCTGTCTATGTTTTCACGCGTGAACAATGTAAAGAGTAAACAATATGCGGCATGTGCGATCCAAAAAAAACACTCACATCTTCGACTCTTCCCTTTTGCATGAATGACTTTTTTTTTTGGCCTAGCCAAAAGTGTCGTTCTTTTGGCATTGCCGGTTATTTGGGTACCGGATAGGAGAGATTTTACTGTACTTAAAATTCGTACTGATAGAAAGAGAAACTCAAAAAGTTTTGCTTTAGTACACCACATATGGTAAGACTGCTATGTGCAGTACGATTATTTAGTCCTGACAGTAGCCGGCAAGTGCGCCTGAGTCAGGCGAGTCCATTAAGTTATGCCAAGGGTTGTTCAGGTTAGTCTGTCGCCTGCAATCAGAGTGATTGGATGTCACACATGCGGTATAGCATTGTGTTTCCAGTACAGTTAAGCCAGGACGAATAGAAGAAATAGTGTATGCACTTCTATGCTTTCCCATTGTCAATGGCAGACCTGACAACTAATGACGCTTCGATCGCTAGTCTGAAGTCAGACACCTCGAAAATATATTTCTCGCGCGTTTAATGATAAAAGTTTCTATGGGTTGTTAATATGCTTTGTAGTTAAGAGTTATACAGATAGCTTCAATATCTTTTTCTTTGAATTAACCAGTGACAAAAGAATATTGTGTGGTAGTTTACAAAATAATTACAAAAATACCGTACTGTTTTGTTCCGGGTCATAAAGAGGAATACAGTATAAATAGTGTAACAAGATATTTCTTTTCATCTCCCAAAGAAAAAGATGAGTTTGGGAAATGGGCCAGAGTGATTCTGCGGGTAAATAATCATATTTGTGATGTGCATTTTTCCGAATACATGATTATATAATCAGACTGTTTTATTATAAAATGTCATAAGACAGAAATATCGCAAGTGCATTGAAAATTACAACCATGTGCTGTACCTCACATTTTCCCTAATTTACCGAAATTATTAATTATATGAAAATAAATGTTACGGAATGGTAATATTCGATGAGGTCAAACTCAGAGAAGAAATTCGATTTAATAATTATTATTCCCTTAAAGTGTTGATTTCGGAGATCTCACGACTGATGTCCAAAAGAAACAATTAGCAAATCATGCATTAGTATTTATGTTTATGCCATTTATGCAAGATTGGATTCAACCAATTGCTACTTACGCTAGCAGAAATGCTACCTCAGGTGATATTCTTGCTAAAATTCTTATACAAGTTATACTACAATTAGAAGCAGGCAACTAATCATGGTGAGAAATTTAATTCATTTACAGCTACGTAAAATATCATTCAGTTCTTTATATTCTAACATTTTGTGGGTTTTGTTTTCTGTCTCTGAATTCGCAACTTGTTACGAAAAGATTAATTATTTAAATACTGAACTTATAATTGCTTTCACAATGTTTCAGATCCCATTGTATTTTCTGTTACAAACGTTCATAACAGTATTATCTGATAGAAGACTCTATTAATTATGGATAAAGGACTATAAAGGTATTTCTAAAGTTACAAATAGCAGGGTGAAATGGAAGAAATTTGCTTTTAAAAAGGACTACATTCAACATAACAAGTACTGTAAACTCCTTCCAAGTCATGCTCATAGCAGTAGCAGTGCCGCGTTGCGACAGATCCGTGTAAACTTACAGAGTGCATACACTATTTCTTCTATTCGTCCTGGTTAAACTGTACTGCATCCTTTACCGACAGCTCGTCCTTATCTCTACTCCAGAGCTATCCCCACTACTCCTATTAATTCTCCTCTTTTGCGTCGCTGAGCTGTCAGGACTACAGTGACTGTATGAATATAGTGTGGCCATTGGACGTATCGTTTCTGATTGAACATTGAGGTCACGTGGTACAATGCCGCCATTAAGATTCCAAACAAATAGTTGGAACCAGTGTTATTTGTCTTCAAGACATGGAAAAATAAAGGATTACGTCTGATTTTCTGCTAATTTTATGGATATACCTTCAAGGTAAGATAATAAATTTCGTTAGATATAAGTAGTCTTACCGTAATCCACGTAATATTTGTGCTACAATCCAAAAGATGAAAATTTACATGAGTTGTTAGCATGATAACTGATTTTATTATTTCTTTTAAGTAATTATACATTTAAGCAGTCGTTCGGATAAAAATCAGAAATTATATTAGGCTGACATATACTCCATTATTTACAGTGTTTATTTCCATTTTCAACAATAGTTAACAAGTTATGAAACAGAAAATCGTGAAAGAAATCTAAGTTGGCTACTATTCAGTACATTTAAGCTTTATTAAATACATATGAAATTTTTTAAAACTTTAAGCATAACGAAATTTATACAATTACAATGAAAACTCTCTATCACTATTAAACTATAAGTACATGTCACAATTTATTTAATCTGTACATATAAATATTTATTTAAAATGTTCTTCAGTAAAACATAATAGATGAGCCATATTTCACTAATCAAATAATATTTTAGCTTATATTTGAACGTATTTTCTGTCTGTTGTGGAACCACGATATTCTATACTTGCTCCAAACTTTGTATAAAAATATATTAATATTACTTCACATGTGGTTTTTATTACAGACATGACTGGATGTGCACCTATGGATGTACAAATTGACCTGAGAAGGGCTTTGTAATAAAAAAAGTTCACTATGGAACCTGGAAGTAGGAAGACCTGGTCTTCCAAAGGCAGAATGAGGGATGGATTCCTACAGAGAGCTCTGTTCTTTGTGAGGTAGCTACATTTTGACTAATACATATGGGGAAAAAGCCGAGAGGATGGAGGATACTGACATCACGTTTCACACAAGACTGGAAAATTTGTTTAGTGTGCCGGTAGTGAGATCAAAATAAGTTACTGCTTGTTTTTTTTTAGTTACTGTAATCATTTAACTCAAATTTTTCTGTAAATCACAGCATTCTTTTAGTAAATATTGAGCTATTGTAAAATATCTTAACATTGACTTGAAAACATTTTTCCTACATAAGGTGCACAATGTTAAAACAATTCATTTTCTCCCTGTCATAATAATATGCCAATACATTGTCCCTAGGTTTCCAGTCTTAGGCTTAAAATAGCTGGTATGCGTAGACCTGAGCAGAAAAGAGAGTAGTAACACAGTCTACTATATACAGTCACGAAGCTTGAGATGATTTTTTGCAATTCTCGCGATAGTTGCTAGCTGCTTGGAGCACTGTGAGTACTAGGAACAATAGACTGTGCCACAGCCATCGTGATCTAATACAGGCCATAGGCAGACCATGTAACTCGCTTAACCCAATCACGAAGGGTGGCGTTTCAACCATTTAAATTAGTTGGAATGCATAAACAGTAACATATGTTTCTCTAAAATGTAGTGTAATTTCATTAATAAAATTTAAAACAATGATTATGAGACACTTCAGACATAATTCACTTGCGAGTAATATTATTTTTGCTGTGAAAATTACTTTGTTCGTATGTGTAATACCTGTCTTTATTTCGGTTAAATATCGCGAAATTCTTGTAATTCATATGCACGATTCAATAATTTTCAATTGCACCACACAGATATTTAGATATGTTGAAATTATAGGTTATGTTTACTATACCAGTTGCCCCTTTCTGTCTAAATTTAGTGATCTCCAATGCCTTGCCATTCATATGAAAATTATAGGTTATGTTTACTATATTTAACTTATATTCCTAAATTTGCAATTATACATTATAATTAAGCATAATGTCATATATGATACCCCGGACATTCAATTTGTCTGTATTTTGAGTACTGAATTATTGTATTTATCTACTACTTAAGAGACGAAGTAACACAATTGTACGTACACTAATTTCATAGGAGTGGAATGGTAAATGTTTTGTCTAAAATTACGGAAGGTAGATTTGCTAAATTGAAATCAATATAAATTCGTTTTTATTAAACCTCAAAATAGCTTCCATTCTAAACTTAAAATGTTGACGCGTATAGATTATGTTAACATGTAACATTCTCTTCACATCAAATTAACACAGTTTTGTAATTATTTCTGCAACATATTACGCAGCAAGAAGTAAATGGAACTTATGGACACATTATACTAAATAAAGATTAGCAATGATACGCAATAAAGTTATAATATAATATTTCACTGAGCTACATACATTGAAATAGAAAACCCGAACAAACATTACAGCCTGGGCTAGATCAAAAAGGCATTGACTGTGCCGTATTTTGCATTTTTGTGAAAAGCTATGTAAACTGTGAAATGTTCGTTATCGGTTGTAATAACTGTGAATGGCTAAAATACAATAATTTGAATAATAATATGGGACAAAGAGACGTTTGTAGTACTATAATTGTAAGAGAAATAGATTAGAGTTATCCTTCTTTCGAAAGATCCAGGAAGGTGAGTTTATAGAATATAATATATATTTTATGAAAATAATACATAAACCTTATGTATTTCATATTTCAATAGTGGAAGGAAGGTGTTAATTTTTTCAAAAGAACACGATATCGAAAGTACAATGCATTTTATCGTCTACTAGGGAAAGAGTCTGTGATGAGGTGATAGTAGCGATCCTGGTGGTGAGCAACTATCTATGTTTGCATATTTAGTAAGTATTGAGCTTCGTGACTGTATATACTAGACTGTGATGGTAAGCTGTTGCTATGCACAGCATTTGTAATATTATTGTTCAATTCCTGCAAATTTATATCATAGTTGTTTAGACCCACATAACAATTCTGCTGACCTAGTTGTTCATTTGTGTTTAACAGACCCTAGTGATTTATGGCTTAAAAAATTTGGGCTATTGTGAAGGACGTGTCATCCAGTTACTCGCGACTTTTGGTATGCCTTGAACCTACAAATATGTGACAGGTTAGGTCAGGGGTGTATTTAGGCAGATTTGAGGGGACGGTTTTTAACTATTACTGTTAATTTTTTTTTATATTTCTTAAATTTTATTCATAACTCTTTAAAAAAAAGTACATAAACTTTAATGCACAATGAAAAGGATATGAATAACATTGGCAACAATCAGTTCAAATTTAATCACCGGTCTGCCAACAGAAAAAGGACAGTTTTTCAATAA
This sequence comes from Periplaneta americana, assembly GCF_040183065.1. Lineage (NCBI taxonomy): Eukaryota > Metazoa > Arthropoda > Insecta > Blattodea > Blattidae > Periplaneta > Periplaneta americana. The sequence goes on from NC_091118.1 coordinate 69,439,767, forward strand.
TAGTGTCACAATGCGATCATAGCACTTTCTGCAATGTTATGCCCTCTCACTGTGAGAGTCTCATGTGATAACATTAAAGAACATGTTGGTATTAACTTACGATAAAAGAACAATTAAATTCTTAAGTAGAAAAGAGAGTAGTGGTAATAAGTCTGTTGCTATGCAGATATACAGCATTTAGAATATTATTATTTAGTTTCTGAAAATTTATGAGTTTGTTTTTAAGCCTACCTAGCCATTCTGCTGACCTGGTAATTCATTTGTATTTAATAGTGATTTATGACTTTAAAATGTTATGTATATGTAGGATTTGTTTTTACTGTGATTATATGGTATTATTGTTCAACAATTATCTTAGCTTGGGAAAATATATAATCCTACAAGATGTAGTTTTGATGCAATAAACATAATAAAACATCTGATATCTCATAGCAGTTAGCCTAACCTTACTTTGCAGTTTAAACCTATATTATTCCATGACAACATACAGGAAGCAGGTAAGACAGATAGTATTTTTGTTTTTATATACCTCAGATCTTATTTAAAGATGTTGCGTGTCAATAATTGTGAATACGTGAGTATTAGGTTACGATTTTCTTATTAGCTCCATAAGAGCCTTCAGTGTGTTTGGAATCTTAATGGCGGCAGGTGGGCGTGTCCAACTCCAATGGCCACACTGTATTCATATAGTCACTGTAATCAGGACTAAATAATCGGTCTGTAACAACATTTGTTCATTGTTTGAGATGAAATTGCTGCTATGTAGGACAGAAAAGCATACTTTTCCAGAAAGAAAGTCGCAATACTTTGTCATCTGGTTTTAGGGCCTGCAGCAACTTTAGAATCTTCCAGACAGTCGACTTTGGTATTTGCAGCTCCATGCTGGGTCTGATGGTAGATTTTCGCAGACTACATGAGAAACTTTGGAGGACACATTCAACTGTTTCCTCACTTACTAACGGGTATCCAGTTGATTCCCCTGGTCTTAAAATCAAAGTACCACTTGTTAATTGTAGGCCCACTGGGTTGTTCTGCAGCAAACTTTGTGGGGAAATGTCGTTGGACACAAATAACTGACTGGTTAACATAAAAATCAAAGATATATAAAAACTTTTCTGTACTCCATAGCAGCCATTTTGTCTCAACAATGAACAAATGTTCACACATGCAATGTACTAAAACAAAACTTTCTGAGTTTCTCTTTCTATCGGTATGAATTTTAAGTACTTGAGTTTCATTAAACATAAGTTACATGTGTTCGAAATCAGAAAGGTCATTTATGGGAGCCCTGTATTATAACAAACAGAAATAGCTTCATTTTCAGTACTTACATTCTCTGTTTTGTTGTCCTCCGAGTCTGACAAATGTGGCTCAACTTTGATGTGGACCGGCTGGAACTCGAACGAGGTCTCACTCTCTGCTTTCTTGGGGTCCACATTATCCTGTTAAATTATTAAGATATTTTTAAACAATGCACGAAGCACTCAATCCCTAACTTTTCGTTCTGCAAAGGAATTTTACAATGTTACATTTGCTCGAATCAAATTTCTGCACAGTTAAAGGACAAAACTGAAATTCTTTCAATCACTTATTATCATAATACACTGCTTTCTTAAATTGACTGAGGATATTGGAAATTAAATCAATGGCTTTCAAAAAATGTGCTATCAACTGTTTCATATAAAACAACTTCTGTATTGAAAAGGGAGCAAAAACGATCACAATTGTATTTAACTTTTTGTTTGAAATATCTAAAAAAAAATAACCCCTTTAAATTAATGACATTACTTAGGGTTCATACATTCACACAATGTCTGGCTTAAAACGCTAATAAAAGAAATGGATGTAACTTAAAAAATATACACCAAAGAGAACTAAATGTACAGCCCAGTTACTTTATGGTGACAGCTCGTCAACGCGAGAGAGGAGAAGGTTCGACTGTGGGAGGGAGACCGATCCGAGACGGAGCGAGCGTCTTATGAATGGGGGGAGGGAAATACAGTCATATTAGAAATGAAGTCTCACGTTGCTCTCCCGCACGTTGCGGCATCTGCATAATTTTGAGCTCCTGTCACTGTGTTCACTTCATACTCCGGAACAATAGTCACTAATAAACACTAAACAAGTAAATAATGGAAATACAATGAGCAGCAGTTCGGAACAATAGTCACTAATAAACACTAATGTGGAAATACAATGAGCAGCAATCGAATCATTATATTTAACAGTTAATCACTAATTAACAATGAAATATACTTATGCGTAAATACTGCCAATGTTCATCAGTGCTTCACTGTTACCTTTCCCATCATCATAATCATCATCCATGTGGATGATGGGGCAGCCTTCTTCTCTGTACTTCTTTATTTTCCTGAAATACTGCAAACTTTTGGCCCTAATGCTGTGATGCTCTATCACAATTTGGCGATTATTTTGTGTTTTTTTTTTTTTTCCAATGAAATCCTAATTTGAAAATAACTTTCCTTAAAGTCGAGATACCTCCCTGAAAGTCGATAGTCTTTCAATTTCAATAATATATATATATATATATATTTTTTTAAGTGCGGGCCACTATTTCTGTGAAATATAGAACTCGTGCTTTGGTTCGTCTTATGACAGCTTCATTAAAGTTGTCCACAGTTGATTTTGGCGCCGATTATCAATGACTTTACTCTCCCTTATTATTTAGCTAACACAGCTCTCAGACAGCGGTAAACTCTGCTACAAGTTTTCCAACATTTGTTACGTTTTTTCTTCCGACGCTATCTTCATAAAGCGCTACACGTTGCTCACGACTTCTCGCGACTGCGAATGCAATACCCGACCTTTCAGTTTGCTTCTAACAGGCAGCATTTTCACAAACAGAACAAAGCAGTGAATCTAGACAATAAATACTACATACTAAACAATACAAACCAGAAGCACTACAACTATTTAAGTAATTAAATGAAATGTACGTAACAAACACACTAAATTGCAATATACAAGACAGTGGTGGTGTAGTAAGTTCTTAGCGCAACTGTACGCCCATACTAATGTTCCCGAGATGTGACCGCTAGCGCAGCCAGGGGAAGACTAAAATGAACACCCCTTCGAACAAACAGTGAACCCGCCCAAACCACTGCGTCGCCAGGCCAGAGCTGTCACCATAAAGTAATTGGCCTGTACAGTAGTGGCAAAAAAAAAAAAATCGGACCGACCCTTGTAGCTGATTTCAGAGTCTTATTCGTTCCAGAGCACGATAGACTGGTAATTAAGACTTTCGTGATTCGAATCCTGCCTGGGAAGGAAACTTTTTTTTTTTGTTCCTTATTCAAATTTATTCCCAATACTTTTTGATTGCAGCGATATTTTACTACTTAATTAACTTACTATTCCCAGAACATGAATTTTACCAGCAATCGAAAATTATTGGGAATAAATTTGAATAAGGAACAAAAAAAAAAGTAGGTTTGGTAGTGTAGATCTTGCAATTTATGCAATGGTTGTCTTAAGCTGCAACTTGTTTAAGTTTAAAGTTGACTATGCTACAACACAGACGCCGATCTCCATAGTGGCAAGTGTTTCTGTTCATTCTGTTTAACACATGTTTATATATGTATCAAATATGAATGAGGTCTCGCCCACCTCATATTTTGCTCAACTAGTATGACTAGTCAGTTTGTTTTTATACCATTAAGTACGAGAAAAATTCGTACCGGCACCGGGAATCGAACCCAGGACCTCTCAGCTGTGCGCGCTGAGTGCTTTCTAACAAACTGAGCTATGCCAGGACCCGATTCACAACGCCGGCCGAACTCCTCTCGTAGTATCGTGTTACGGCCTTACTGCCTGCACTTGAGACGATACACGTCATATATGTACAGGAGCGCATATTACATGACTTTATGGCCATATTCAACAACAGTTTCTTTAAACTGTTAACATCATATATGTATGAAATATGAATGAGGTCTCGCCCACCTCATTATATTTTGCTCGACTAGTATGACTAGTCAGTTTGTTTTTATACCATTAAGTGAATCGGGTCCCGACATAGCTCAGTTGGTTAGAGAGCACTCAGCGCGCACAGCTGAGAGGTCCTGGGTTCGATTCCCGGTGCTGGTACGAATTTTTCTCGTACTTAATGGTATAAAAACATGTTTATATGCTTAGGCACATATAAGAGACTATATTTGTAGAGTTACTAAAGAGCTAGGGAAGTCTCGGCATTATTTTCATGCAATATTTTATAGGCCTAATTTGTGACTAGGTTCTAGTTGCTTTGAATGCAACAGTATGGGCTGATGGAACCCTCTGCGGTGGCTGAATGGTCAGACTTTCAGACTGTCACGCAGGCAGCCCAGATTCGATTCCCGGTCAAGTTTGGGATTTTTTCATTGAAAAAATCCATAGTGGCACTCGTGGCAGACAAGGTCGCAGTTGGGGTTTTTCCCAGGGTTCTCCCGTTTTCCCCCAAATTAGGCATTTACATCATTCCATCACCATTTCTCCATTTCGTTATCATTCCGTAGCATTCCCCGAATGCCGGCTGGTGACGCATGGAGGGTGTTGGCCTAGGGACGAGTGAGGTTGCCTGCTCGAAACCTGGGCACACAGAGAACCTTAGAGTGATCAGCCAGTGTGGGTTTGGGAATGTGTCACCAGAGGGTCAGCACAATAGATCTTAACAGGTCGCAGTGCTGGGCCATAGTGCCCCCCCTCCATTAAATTATATTAAATTAAATTCAATTCAATTCAATTCAATTCAATTCAATGGGCTAATGAAAGCCCGCCTACTTTAAACTCTAGTATTAATTTTATGAGAATGGATTTGAGGTAACACATTAAATTACCAGTAGTGACCAACATCTCATAAGGAAGTGTGAACTAATTTCTAGCACGTATATCATCCTCATCACATGCATGACTTGGTATGGAAGGTGGTAAAACTCTGCCTCAATATCAGTGGTGTGTGGTGATAAATAATTCTGATAGTGCACAAATATTTATTATGATTATCATTATCATAATATTATTACACCCTATTATTATTATTATTATTACTATTATTATTATTATTATTACTACTACTATTACTATTATTATAGATACTAACTATGACATAACTATTAACATATGTTATATAGGTATAGATTTACATAATTTTGTTAGTCAAGAAATTGCAGTTACTCAGTTTCCTATGTAGGTCCAGTAATAGCAAAGTAAAATGTTCAATTTCTATTGCAGCACACCATAAATAATATAGTTTTCGCTATATTGCGTTTTATAACACAGTTCACACATTTACAAGCATTTGATACGTCTGTCGTCTCATCAGCCTTAACTGCTAAAAAGTCAGCAACTTTCTTTATTTCTTTGAAATCTCATCATGGCATACATCCAAAATGGCTTGAAGGACTTCGTTCTGTATAGTGTTTGGTGTGCTCTTAAACACTGTTGCTCTTTCCAAATATTCCTTAAGAGCGCATCTAATTCCGAATTAAAATTGACGAGGCCAAGAAAAATACTGGCGTTTAAACATGAGTCTCCGTCATCGTGACCTCTTAAAGCCAACTCAAAAGCTCCAGAAAACAGCACGCACATATCTGTTCTTGGTAACTTTATCATTGTGAAGTTCGACAGTCTAATTGAATCCAATTGCGTCTGTACGTTTGTTTGACCCAACACTGCCAATGTAACAATATTGTTGATGTGTGCAGCTGAAGAACAGTGTTTCTTAATTCTTTCATTCATGTGCTTCAAATCAACAATACCTGCAGAACGGTAATCAAAATTATTTAGTTACTACGCACAGTCCTAAATTCAAACAGAAAAATAAATAAAATTCATAAAACATACTTATTTTTGTCAATGAATGTTCGCCGCCGAACAATAGGCAAGGAAAACAAAATACAGCGTCTTTTATATTGCAGCTGCATATTGTATTTTTCGTAAGTCCAAATGTCGAATTTTCTTGCCACATCTCTATTACTGTTCTTCGTCACTTACAATTTTAATTCCTGTGTATGTCTACCCATCTTCTATATTTTTATCTTTTCGTGTAAAAGTTTTACAGAAAATTACACATTTAAAAGATTTTGGACACTATTCATTGCAATATTTATGATGGAACGAGCTAACAACTACTGCAGACAGCTTGAGAACACATCTGAAAGTGCTCCTAATCCCTCCTACACACACTGTACTGGCTCCCTACCATGCTCAAAACCTGCCAGTGAAACACTACTATTGCGCGTGCTCCAATGGAACAGTGTGCCGCAAGTGTCGAGCGGTAAACGTAAGTCCCAGGCATCAACAAGACCAGTACACGTGCAGCGTTATTTTTACATAGTATTATAATAATTATGTAGCTCACATAGTCTATTGCAGCTCATTAACATAACTTTAAAAGCATGTGTTATTTGAAGAGGTGGTGCACTGCTCCTGTGCTCCTTAAGAGAAATTGCCACTGCTCAATATAGTTCTTATCTGAAATTCACTATAGAATTCTATTCAGACATAAAATGTGCACGAAACGAAAGCTAATCACAGACTTTTTCTGCAAGAAATAGTGTACATAGTGTTCTAATACGTGCATTCAGTAACTGTGCAATCAATAATCATTCAGTGTTCATTTTATACCCTATATAAACCAACAATAGACTCATTTATCACAAATTTACAAACAAGAATAAAATATTACGAGACATGTCCATTATAATTTTACATTATTTGAGATAATTGTTAAAAATTAAATGCATTATGTTAGCATTTCTTCCTTAAATTGTCTAGGGAACAGAATGATGCATCCATACCTCCACTGCTTGTATTATACGCCTAAATACAGTAATTTTTATGGTTTCTCGGTATTATCGTTTTCGCGTACTTATCGTTTTTGTTCCCTGTTCCCCTAAAAAACAACGAATCGTTTTGCTGTAGTTAATCTGGACAATCAAAAAGCCAGTGGCGAGTGTTGGTGGTTTGCAGTGAAGTACGGTTGTATCTTTATCGTTGCTCTGTAATCAGTTGTGAATAACTTTTTTAGTATTTTGTTTCATTTCTCTTGTGTTCAATGTCCTTATATATTTATTTAAGTATTTGGTTTCTCTTATAATAACAAAACCAACGGAAATTTTCAATTGGCGAAAATGTCATTCTACTTCTTAATATAGTCTATCTTATTATCAACAATAATAGTAATCTGACTAGAGGTTTTGATTTATTTAGAGAAAATCAAAACTCGAGTGAGATTGAATTGACTATTACACGATTAGAAGAAAGTATATAAAGATTAGAAGAAATAAAGTACTCTATTACAATAAAATATTGACTTACTAAAATTCTATTTCATTAATATTAGCTTCACCAAAATGTTTGAATGGAGCCACCATTTTCAGTTGACTATCAATGCATTAAACAAATAACTATGGCACAGCATGTTTTATAGTATCGTAAAGAATTTGCAGTTTGAAATGTTCGCAAACAAAGAAATAAATGGTAGGGAGGTGATAAAAATAGAAGAAAGTATACAAGGATTGAAAGAAATAAAGCACTCTAATACAATAAAATAGATATTAATTGACTTATTAAAATTCTATTTCACTAATGTTACTTTCACCACAACGTTTGAACAGGGCCGCCATTTTCAGTCGATTATCTATGCGGGAAACAAATGACGATCACAAAGCATGTTTTATAATACTGTAAAGAATTTTCAGTTTGAAATGTTGACAAACAAAAAGAAACAAATACCAGGGAAGCGATAAAAATAAACAAATGCTAGAGAAGTGATAAAATTGTGCGATAAGCAGCCATGATTGGTTAAAAGACGTCCTTTTGTACCGTTTTATTGGTCAAAAGTAGTATGACGTAATAAAAGTGTAATGGTCTTCATAAATGAATAACAATGCAGTCATCGTAACAGTGAATTTTATCATGAAGAATATTCGCAATATATGTTGGTCCCTTCAAAGGGAATAATACTAGTAATAGTAACATCTACTCTACATGAGAAGGATAAGGACGTCTCTAAATAAATGAACAACAACAATCACCTCACCTCAGTGCTCTCAGGCCCCTTGGCACCTTCAGGATCCTCACCACCATCAGAATCTTCAGAGCCTTCAGGACACTCAGTGCCTTCAGGACCCTCTGTGTCTTCAGGACACTCAGTGTCTTCAGGGTCATCAGAATCCTCAGCATCTCCCAGGGGATCGTCCTCATGCTTCAGTAGGCTGTAGTCCAGTGCCACTTCTACAACCAGCTCTTCGCTATTCTCCGGTTCAATTTTCACAGTCTCCATAGTATCTAAAAAAAAAAATGATAAGCAATTATATAAAGACAAAGAAATAACGAATTCAAGAAGTTGCTAAATAACTAAGCCAGAGAAGTGTGTTACTAGCTGAATTCAGTCAGGTATAGTAGCTCCTAGCACTAATGGGGTGTGATTTGCAGAGTTGTGTTTTTGTCGCTGTGATAGATTTGTCACTGGTTCCGACTGTGACTATAGATCCAAAATCACAGCTCTAAGAAATCATCTCAGACCGATACGCGATTCATAGGATGGTGACTGATGTATGTATATGACAACTCCAGAGTCCAAACAACTGCAGGTCAGAAGATTAACTTGAAAGAACAACACATCTGGAATATATGTAACTATCGTCCCACACTAGAGGTTAACGAGACAGTCATTACTGGCTATATTCTTCCACGAATGACTCACCTTCGTAAACAGTCTTGGGACATACCACAGATAATACAGGCCAGAGTATGGTTTGTTTTTAGCAAACTTACTTACAAATGGCTTTTAAGGAACCCGCATGTTCATTGCCGCCCTCATATAAGCTTTCCATCAGTCCCTATCCTGTGCAAGATTAATCCAGTCTCTATCATCATATCCTACCTCCCTCAAATCCATTTTAATATTATCCCCCATCTACGTCTCGGCCTCCCCAAAGGTCTTTTTCCCTCCGGTCTCCTAATTAACACTGTTTATGCATTTCTGGGTTAGCCCATACATGCTACATGCCATGCCCATCTCAAATGTCTGGATTTAATGTTCCTAATTATGTCAGGTGAAAAATAAAATGCGTGTAGTTCTGCGTTGTGTAACTTTCTCCTTTCTCCTGTAACTTCACTCCTCTTAATCCCAAATATTTTCCTAAGAACCTTATTCTCAAACACTCAATCTCTGATCCTCTCTCAAAGTGAGAGTCCAAGTTTTACACCCATACAGAACAACCGGTAATGTAACTGTTTATAAATTCTAACTTTCAGATTTTTTGACAGCAAGCTAGATGACAAAAGCTTCTCAACCGAATAATAACAGGCATTTCCCATATTTATTCTGCATTTAATTTCCTCTCGAGTGTCATTTATATTTGTTACTGTTGCTCCAAGATATTTGAATTTTTGCACCTCTTCGAAAAATAAATCTTTAATTTTTATGTTTCCATTTCATACAATATTATGGTCACGAGACATAATCATATACTTTGTCTTTTCTGATTAAATGGTACATAATAATAATATCATTATTATTATTATTATTATTATTATTATTATTATCATCATTATGATCAATGACCCATATCTTGGTAGGTACACATTTTTCTTCTTGCTTCACAATATAGGCTTGTTATAACTTCTGCATCTTGTCTGTCTTTACTTAGGGCTCTCCACTAAAGTAGGTGTTCTACATTCATTACAGCATCTGTGTTGCATTATTATTATTATTATTATTGGCATTATCATGACGACTATTTCCAATGTCCCGGATATCTCTCTCTCCCCCTACTCCTATCTCTCGCCTCTCCCCTCATCTCTCTCTTTAAACTATTGAGATGCTGAACAGATTAAAGTGAGTATAATAACAACACTTTTCGTCCACACTTATGATTACAATAATACACATTGTGATGCGTAACTAAATAAATGAGAACTGTGTATAACACTTACATTGGAAATTAATAAAACAGGAGGATGAGTATAATTACTATTTGAAACATTTCTACACTTTAACAACTAGATATGAAAAGACTGCACTAAGGCAACACACAAATAATATGAGGGCTCAACACGAAAAGTAAAAAATGATAAAGAATTATCCAAGAGCTAATAAATATGCAAAGGACTATGTCAACATTGCTACCTATTTCCTATACTATTCAAAATTTATCTAAATTTTGAGACAGAAATGTTCATAAAAGGGGGTCTATATAGCAAACAATAGAATTACTTACACACTACATTTTACTGATAGACAAATTATTACAGCACAAGATCAAGAGGACATGTAATGTAAGATTAGAAAACTGCTAGAAGAATATAAAAAATTGGGACTAACAATAAACACAAATAAATTAAAATATGTTGTAATTGATGATACAGCACAAAGTTTGATTATTATCAAGAGTAAATTATAAGACAACACAATGAAATCAAATGTTTAGGAATAAAGATGAATAAAGTTGGAGATTATGAAGAAGAAATAAAAAAATAGAAATAATAAAGGTACATTTGCAAAATGAGTATCTGTGGAACAAGAATATTAACAAAAAATATCTGCAACAGCATTATAAAGAGTATAATTATTTATGGAGCAGAAGTTTGGCCACTAAAGGAAAGAACAAAATTAAAATTACTTGCTACAGAAATGGATTTTTGGCATAGAGAAGCTCGTACATCCAGAAGGGATAAAATTAGAAATACAATCATCATACCAAGAATAAATATAGATAGTACAATTTTGGACTACATTAGAATGAAACAGTTACAATATGGTCACATAACACAGATGAAAGGGTAACATCTACACAGAAGCAATGGATACCTCAAGGAAAGTGCGAGAGAGGAAGACCACAAACAACTTGGAGGGATAGTATAAAGCGCGCCATGCTAGAATTACATCTGGAGGAAGGTCAGTTGAACAACAGAAAATCAGAGGATGTGATTAACATTGAAAACAATTGATATATATGAAAAGACTACCATATGCACGCACTCAATTACATTAGGACTACTGAAGAACTGACTGTGAGGTGTTGTGAAACAGAATGTTTTCCACTTGCTTTTACAGCCATACAATCTTATATTTATTTCCTGTTATAATATTAGACACACTTCCTGTCAGCCCACACATTTTTTTTTTTTTAATGTGGGTCTTGAAGGTTAGAAGATAAGAGAAATTGAGAGCCCCACGTGCAATTGCTGATACTGGATGGTGTCATAGACTTGATTGGCGCACTGTACATCATCACCAGGGATCGGAAGTTTAGGAAAATGCTTATTTTGTTTGAATGTACGTATTTTAAGAATCACAAAAAATCAAATGTTGTGGTGAAGTTTTATATTGCCTATATTTGCCTTTTTTTTACAGTTTGTGCCTTTTTGTTTTTATTTGATTTTTTTCCCCTTTCCTGTATAGGCATATATAGTTAACAGCACTCATTATTAATTTTTTTGTTTGAAACTAAAAAAACTGATAGTCCTTATAGTATACAAAGATTTTGGACACTCTATTGTGATGGAATTCTTAAGACCCTCTACCTAACTAGTCTCATCGTTCATACCGACCAGTCACCGTCTTGAGTTCAGATAATGCTTTACTTTATTATCTACCTTTCTCCTGCATATCTGCTTGAAGCACACAGTCCAGGATTATCTTTGTATTTAGAGAGAAGTTACCTGACACTCCCTTATCCCTAAGCCTATTGTTACGAGGTGGGGGGCATGGTTGAGAGCAGTAAAATACTATGCGAATAACTTTGAACAAATAGCACTAATTGTTAAGGAATTTTCAGAGAATGATTCTCTGTCAATCAAAGAAGCTCAGTGTGTGTTTCAAGAAAAAGGACTTAAAGAAGACTTGGCATATATCGACGCGCATTTCACTTTTGTAGCAGATACCATTCAACAACTGGAATAAATGTCCCTGTTTTTGACTGCAAAGAACAGATTATGTGTAGCTCCTGGCAAGTATGCTGCTCAAATATATGAGAAGCTAAAAAGTGTTATTTCAAGAAATCATGAACATGAAACCATTAATTCTGTGTATAAAGTTCTAAGTGGGACCGGTGGTGAGCTTCCTAAAGAGTTTAATATGGCCAGGATGGTACTGTATAAGCATGTTCCAGTCACTTCAGTGCATGTTGAAAGATCCTTTTCAGCATATAAACAAATTTTGTCCAATTGGCGTCACAAGAGCATGTTTTAATCTTGAAAAGTTGCTTGTTGTGTACTGTCATTCAAATTATGAACATGGAGACGAATAAGTGCACACTAAACATTCTGTAGGACAAACAGCACTTATCTAATGTTTTAAGTGGTCATGCAGTGTTATGTTAATTTGCTGTGTCTACATAATGAACAAAAAAGCGAATACTGGCATTTAATTAAAACATCGTGTAAGGAAATAGCCCAAATTAATTATTGTGTGTGGAATAAATTTTCAGTGGTTAATTTTCTCTAAATTTTTTATTTTTAGTGCCTCTTAGGTGCCTGGAATACAGTTTTTAGTGCCTTTTTAGGAGCCTAAAATACCATTTTTAGTGCCTTTTTAGGAGTCTAAAACACAATTTTTAGTACCTTAAATTCTGATCCCTAATCATCGCAAATAAATAAATTTTAAGCATGTTTCTATTGGAACTCCTAACTTAATACACTGCCATTCCAAAAAAGAAGGAAATAATAATAATTTTTACCAATGGCAGGTACTTGACTTTTCGTCATTCACACATGAAGCCAGTTGAGTAGACCAATTTACCAACAGAGTCATTGCCCAGGTGCACCATTGGAGGCTGATCTACGCTACACCCACAATGAGATGAGATGATGAGGAAATTTGTTGGGATGCCACAGGGGAGAAAACCCCTATGTCACCTGGACAAGAGTTATAAATTGGGGGTATGCAATGGATCGAACCTTGGTCCACAGGATAATAAGTCCAGCGTTCTAGCCACTACACCACCATGGCGGCTCCATTCCAAAAAATGACTAGGAAATCCAATGATAATTTTCATGAATTATTTAAATTGACGACTTCATAATGTAAATTCAATTTAAAAAATATACTTTATTAAAACAAAAAATTATTAAATCACAACCTACACTGACTACAAGACAATTTTCTAAGCTTTAAAATGAGCCAAGCATTATATCTTTACAACATATGCAGCAGAAAATAAAAGGTTTTCAATATTATATTATGTACCCAATTTAAAAAAAAAACTATAATCTGAATATAATTTAAAATATTGAAATATTATTCATATTAAAAAAAATGTTACAGTCGGTCTATGACACTTATACAAAATGCTTCGAGCCAATATAAAAACTCTATTTACTAGGTATTCATTTTGATATAGACTGACTCATATTTAAGAAACTGGAACAGACAGTAGCATCGACTACAGTCACCACTAGTGACCAAGCCCTACTGAGCCATATGAAACAAAAGAGAATCAAAATGTTTCTAGTAAAATTCGTGACTACATTCCTTAACAATTCACTGCACTAGCCAAGTGCAACATTTATGGAGTATAATGACAGTTTTTTTTTTTTAAATTCATTAAAAGAAAATACACGTTTTCGAAGATATCATAACACGTTATCACAGTGAAATGAAGGAAAAATATGATATGGTTCAGGCAATACTGTTGAAATCGACAGAGCATCTAACACTTTGCCTCTTTTCATGTGACTTAATTCATGGAGGAATCAGCTAAAAATCTGTCCAGAACAACACCAGCCATTTGCACTTCAGCAATGTTGCATAGTTGTAATGTTAAGTCTCAGTCGCTGTTAGTTATGGTAAGTTGAATATTACATGCACCCAAACAAAATATTGTAGCCACGAAGTAGATGAGGTTATGAACAAAGTTGCGTGAAATGCATTATAAGGTATGTCTTCATCATATTCTGCCTAACCTTAACACTAATATAAGAATACAACACAAACACAAGAACACAAAAAATACATCACACTAACATACGAAAACAAAAACACACACAAAATTGCAACCTCATTCATGAAATTAAATTACAACATCGCATATAGAACAAATAACTCTCTACAAAAACATCTCAACACACAAACGACACAAACAAACAAATACAACCACACAGGCATATAAAAACTCAAATGTAACACCTGCAACAACTTCTACATAGGACAGACAGGCAGATCATTTCAAACACATTACAAAGAATACATCACAGCCATAACAAAATTACAAAACAGCTCCATATATGCAGAACACATCACAAATGCTAACCACACCTATAGAGACATCAACACAGACATGAAAATACTACACATCCAATCAAAAAGCCAGAAACTAAACACACTAGAACAATATGAAATATACAGACACACGAAAACACACCCCAACGAAATTCTCAACACACAACTCAATTTCAGAACACACACACTCTTTGACTCTACATTACACCACAAGAACACACCCTCACAGGAAACAAGAGGCGCCAAGACCAACAACGACCAGTTCTGAAGATAACCCATAAAATAGGTCGAAACATGTAAACTAGGTACAATAGAATTTAACACAAGAAAGTCTTATCATACATATTCCGAAGTGATACAGTGTTATAAGTTGTTTAATGAAGATGTATGACTAATACTAACCTACTATATCTCATCTTCAAACCCTACCTAACCTTATGCTATCTCTCAGTAATGTTGAGAACTATCAAGGGAGAGAGAAAAACCAAATTCCTTCTGGTAACTACATCACAGGTAAACGTAATGCCCAAATGTTGGCACATTGTGTACTTAGTTATTGTAACAGCATGGCTGAAAGCTCTGGTACCTGATTCTCCAGGGTACCAAAGAAATCATTTACTTACAACTGGGCTATTCCATTTAGTCACGGACACACATTAGACACTTCATACTATAATTACTTAAATTCATTGGCTTTTTCAGGTTCAAGATATAACAGAACAAGACATTACATATAACAGTTTGAGTAAAAGTTGATGGTTTATAATCAAATGTAAATATTTGGATTAATGTATCTGTCAAGGACACACCTCACACAGTGTAAAATTGTGTAACTCTTGTAAGCAATTAAAGTTTTCTGTGAATTTAACAACAATATTTATTTAATAACAGTACTACCCTATTCAGCAATGAACAAGACAGTATTAGATACTAGGCATTAAACTGAAAATCATCTGTGTACATTGTAATCAATTAATATTTACTGTCACGGACACACACACTGTGACTATAATGTTATTATTATACATTGTTTATTACACTGTTTAACATAAAGTGAAAATAATGAAGACTTATTACATTGTCTACTATAAATGTTTATGAATTTATATGTTCATGTTTTTCGTTCAAAGACTGAACAATTCAAAATCGATCATCAGGTTGACATTTACATGGAATGTCCCATCTGGCATGTCCAGAATGCGACTTTCAAACCTTAGGTATTGCTAAGTAGGAAGGTAAATATTATGCATTAATCTAAGTTAACATAACCTATGACAATTAGAGCATAGCCTATCTTTAGAATGTCATATCAATGCTAAATGCTATGTAACGAAAAAATTGACAGGCTGTACTGTAAGTATGTCCACAACATACTGTACAATAGGCCTACATCTTATCACATGGGTGCTAGCAAATGAAACAATGGTTTACCCAGCTTGCAGTGAAGCATTTAGTCGGCTACAGGCTTGTAGTGAGAGTCTCCATTCACTATCCGACTCCTGGGAAGAGCTGACATCCTCCTCCATCAAATCTACCTAGTCTATTTCAATTGGCATCAATGACACTTCCTTAGAAGTGCTTGCGCCAATGTTCCCTCCACATGCAGCCTTTCTTGATAATATCTTTGAAAAATATTGGAGTGCAAGAGGTCAAATGACTTTATTGTCAAATGCCTGGCATTACAAAATAACAACTACAACAACAACATGCAGCCTTTCTGCCTGCCATCTATGTGTTAATTCAGCACCACTGAGTGGAATTCACCACAGTTAGCATTCTTGACCATTAAACGAGTGGACCCGGATTCAAATCCTGGTTGGGACAAGTTACCTGGTTGAGGTTTTTTCCGAGGTTTTCCCTCACCCCATTAAGAGGAAATCCTGGGTAACTTTCAGCACTGGACCCTGGACTCATTTACTCATTTCGCTGGCATTATCACCATCTCATTCAGACACTATATAACCAGAGAAGTTGAAGTCTCGTAAAATAGCTGATAAAAAAAAAACAATGATTGGCCCCTATTTTTGTTCGGTGATTTGCCTTCTTTTTTTCTCGCATCCGTATCTTATAGGATCTTGAGCATTTGCTCTGTAAATATATCGACATTATGAAATGAAGTACAAATTTTTCCCTTGTTTGCAAACTTTCAGTAGTTTCCTGTTCACTATTTTTGCATGATCATTTTATAGATCAGTCCATTATGAATTGTTTAAGTTGTTAAATAAGTGTGTAGCTTCTCTGATTGTTAAGTTACAAGTGACTGCCAGAATGGAGGGAAACAGTAATTTTTACCTAGTGTTTGGCCTCATTTCTCCCTTATTTGAAGCATGTGACCCCTATGAGTCACCAATCACAGCAAACATAATGTCAAGCTGATCAAGAAGAAGTTTAAGCATTTCACTTAATGAGAGACTCCTTTTGGCTAACATATGCTCTATCACTGGTATTGTTTTGAATTTCAACTTAATTCATACCTGCAGAAGAGTTTTGTTTGAGAATCGAAGTTACTACTTTTATATGTGCCTTTCAAATAAATTTTAGTCATCATCCTCTTATCGTGTCCTGCTTTTAGAAAGTCAATTCCAAATATTCCTCCATTCATCTCTATCTTATCAAACTTTTTTCCTGTTTATTTCATCCCTAATCATTTGAGTGGTCAAACATACATGGAGCTCCTCTGGTTGCTGAATTATGACTGTCAGAATGGATTGAAACGTGGTAAAATTACCTTGCATTCAGTAGTGTACCTCTCCTATCTCACGCGTCTGACATCAGTAAGTCACACATCATGGCATGTGTACATCCTCGTCTTACCAAGTGACAAAACTGTCATCGTTATGGACTGGTCTGCAAAATAAAAGTGCAAAAATAGTAAATGTGCAACTGTAACACAGTACAAATTTGAAAACAATCACAAGAAATTTCATTTTATCCAGAAAAAAAGAAATTGAGGACAAAATTAAAAACAAGTCATGAGAAATAACATTATGAAATCCTGAAAAAATTCTACAAGCATAACGAAATCTCCTGTAATTTTGCTTAGATTGGCAACAGACCAGGACTGTTTATCAAGCCTACACAGAATAGAAGTAAGTATTACCTTTTTTGGTGTACAACACGCACGCACGCGCAAATACACACACACACACATACACACAAAATTTGGAAACAAAAACAAAAATTTAGACTTCATTTCAAAATACCGAAACATTTACAAAGAAAACATTCAAAATCCTACAAGATTTGGGTGCGAGAAATAAGCAGACAAAGCGCCAAAACAAAATTAGAATCAATTAGTGGTGCTGAGTGAACACAGAGACGGAAGGAGTGCTGCAAAGAGGCCAAATGATTACTAAAGCAGACAGACTAATTATACTAAATTAATGACAACTATTTAGATTTACTTGAAAACCACATGTAAAACTACAATATAACTCCATTAATATGCTCGTCAAGGGACTGTGGCCTTGATGTAAATAAGAGCTCATTTCATGTAAAAAAAAAAAATATTTTATTTCTGTTTGCCATGTGGTTGTACTACTACTATTATGAATAACATTTTCTATGCAGTGCAAGGAATTACAGATAATTTCACTTGATACACCCTAGGAGCAACACTAACATAATTTTTCACTTATAGACACAGAATTCAGCTTTGCCATTCTGCACTAACAAACACTGCACAGTCAGCAGAATTCAAAGGATGACTAAATTTTACAGAAAGGACAGTTATTTATTGACAGGGAGACTTTTAAGTGTTAAAAACCTTTCATACAAAGGAAAGTACCGGTAAATATAACTTCCAACAGTGCTAACCAGAGGTAGAGGGTGAAATTTCTTTCTTGAACTCATGGTGCAATGACCCTCAGTACAGTCACAGCAATATATCTGTTTACCATGCTTTTAAAATGTTACAAGTTTCACAATTTGTACGCAATTTTTTACTCATTTCTGATCCAAAAACAGGGCTACAAGTGGGATTTGATAACGTTAGATGAGAGTAAAGTTATGCAAAATTATATATGAAATGTCCAGGGACTATATAGAAAGAGTGTAATGAGTGGGATAGTGTTATAATCAGAAGCATATTAACATGGTTTTACTGTAGTAACAATAAAGTTTTCATGTAAACTGTTGTTCCACTGCAAGCACTCGTGTGACATTACTAGGGTTTGTACTAGGGTAAGTTTTAGTTGCTGGGGCAAGAAGTTTCTCAAGCGACTCAAACAATGAATGGAGGAACAGATTTTTTTTATCGTTTCTTTAAATTGAAAATTCCAACTTGGATTATTATCAAAAAAGAAGCCAAGTATGCGAATGTACCTCTGGTACAGCCTCTTGATTTCCTCTAATTGTTTGAGAGAACTGAAGGCAATACTCATTAGTGTGTAGTGTAGTACAAGCTATTGTGTTTTTCTTTTTCTAAATGTTTGAGAATCGTATAAAACATATTACAGAAAGTTTCTGTAGTTTAAAGGACACCAGGTAGTAAAGGCTGGTTCACAATAAACCGGGAATGGAAACGACGAGAACAAAAACGGAAATATTATTAAAATAAATGTATATTTTAACATTATTTCCTTTCTAGTTCTTGTTGTCATTTCCGTTCCCATTTATTGTGAACCAGCCTTAATTCTATTGTGCTCTGTGCTAAAAAGTACCATTTTTAAAATGTAAAATTTTCACTTCTATTAAAAATACACTCATGAAACTTCTACCATCTATTAATAATAATAATTATTTATTTTAGCTGGCAGAGTTAAGGCCGTAAGGCCTTCTCTTCCACTCAACCAGCAAAAAGTGTATATACATATGCATGAACTTACAAAGAATTCAACAATTTGATTTAGATGAGACTTACATGTATACAAATGTTATTTACGAATTAAAGGACAAAATACTATGAACTATTAATTAAACACTGAAATAAACTGTGTAGCAGAATTAAACTAAAATACATAGAATGTTAATATATTTCAAATAATATTAGATAATAGAAAGAGATTATTATGAGACAATTTTGAAAATACAGCACAATCAGGACGATGTCTAAAGAAAAAAGTAACAATGTAGTCAGCAATAGTTTAAATCAGTGTGAGTGGGGTGAAATGCTAATAAGGTTATCTTTTAAGCTGTTCTTACAGGTGTTTGTTGTCTTGCAGCCCCTAATACTTTGTGACAAGGAATTCCATTGACGCGAGGTGGATATTGTAAAAGATGAGGAATAACAAGATGTTCTATGAAGAGGTATACTTAGCGTGCCACAAATAAGTGATCTGGTATTTATGTCGTGGTTAGAGTATAGATAAGAGAAACGAGACGAAAGGTAATTTGGTGTTAAGGTGTGCAGAATTCGAAAGAGTAAAGACAAAGAGTGTAAAGTTCTGCGTTCTTTAAGTCGGAGCCACGAGAGACTTGCGAAGGACGGTGATATGTGATCATATCGTCAGATGTTGCACACGTATCTGACGCACATATTCTGAGCTCGCTGTAACTTGACTAACAGTTCAGAACTTAGGTCACTTAACAAAACGTCACAATAATCGAAGTGCGGCATTACTAGGGTTTGTACTAGGGTAAGTTTTAGTTGCTGGGGCAAGAAGTTTCTCAAGCGACTCAAACAATGAATGGAGGAACAGATTTTTTTTATCGTTTCTTTAAATTGAAAATTCCAACTTGGATTATTATCAAAAAAGAAGCCAAGATTTTTTACGACAGATGAATAAGGGATTAGCGTGTTGTTATACACACCTTTGAGGATAGCAACGGCCAAAGAAGCTCTTAATAGATAAACTAGCATCTTCTGCAGATCTTTGGAAAAAGAACTAAGGAAAAGACTAGTGAAGTGCTTTGTGTACAGTGCGGTATTGTACAGGGCAGAAACATGGACATTACAACGAAATGAAGAGAAGCAACTAGAAGCATCTGAAATGTGGATATGAAGAATGAAACATCTGAAAGTCGACAGACAGAATAAGAAACGAAGCTGAGTTGGAAAGAGTCGGTGAAGAAAGAATGACGTTGAAACTGATCAGGAAGAGAAAAAGGAATTGGTTGGATCACTGGCTGAGAAGAAACTGCGGTGAGTGTAGAGTATCCAACGCCCAATGAACGAATATTTCACTTTTATCACTGCCAATGTTGCGCTATAATCATATAAGTAGGCTATAACAAAAACCTAAACTAACCAAACCTAACCTGTCAAAGAAGCAACAAGTTATATGGTAATTTCATAGAAGACGGGCACTTGGTTGAATATAGTAAGTATTACCAACTTCTTTATTTCAGAGTTAAATGTTAGTGATCTTTTAGTGACTTTTACATGTTAGTTCTAGGTTTTTGTACTAGGTGTCGCCATGATTTTCTTTTAATTTTATTGGTTATAGTTGTCATTTGTTCTAGAATTTTCGTTAATTTTGAATGGATAATGACGTTATCAGTTGTTCTTGGTTGTTTGACGTGAGTGGTGTTATGTTGTGTCCGATGGCTAAAGCTATTGAAGGTTTCTCATTTTCTGATTTTTGTGATTTTCTTTCGATTTGATTAGTTATAGTTATCATTTATTCTAGAATTTTCATTAATTTTTCATGGATAATGACGTTGTCCAGTTCTCTGTTGTTTGACGTGAGTGGTGTTACATTGTAGATTTGTCTGCATTTGTCGAATGGGCATCATCATGCTTACGAAAAGCCACTTTTCAGTGCCAATAATTTATTTTATGTGCACAAGGTTGGAATTTTGAAGTAAGAGGGAAAGGAAGGAAACCGTGTTATGAAATTTATCTATTAAATTTTGTGTCGATTTTGGTTTAGTTCTTTCGCTGGTGAAGAAGGATTGTGTTGAATGTTGAGAAGAAAACTGTTTTTCTGTGGTTTAAAGGAATTATTTACTGAATTTTCTGTAGAAGTTAAGATGTAATAAGTGTTCGAAGAGAATTTCATTTAGTGTAAACACGTGGTATATTTATGCAAAGTTGACTGTACGACAAAGTGTTGGTTTAGTTCTTTGTTGCCTGCATGGTTTAAGTTTAGATTGCCTTAAAGCTGGTGTCATTTATACTGGAAGTGAAGAGGTTGTCGTTGAAGACGTCGATGAGAATTGAATTTTATTTGATAAGATGATAAATTATTATGTTTTGTTTTATGTTTTAGTGATTTGTGGGAGTAAAGTGCGGACGAAAACTGCCAGAAAAGTACTACCAACTATGAAGTTCGAATCCCACCAAACACCATAAAAATCAAAGATGAAAAATTAAACATATTTTCATTTTTTGAAGGGCTTGTTCTTCTTTAAAAATATGAATATATGTTTGATTTTCCATCTTTGATTTTGTGATGTCTGGTGACATTTGAACTTCATAGTTGGCAGAACGTTTTGGTAGTTTTCGTCAGCCATGTTGGATTTTGCCCGTCTTCTAGGAAATTACCAGTTATACTAAATATGTGTAAAATTGGCCTATGTCTCTATAGTGGGTGGGACATAAGTAACATTGACCGAAACGGCCTACTGAAGGATGCACTGGAAGGAATGATGAACAGGAGAAGAGTTCGGGGCAGAAGAATACATCAGATGATAGATAGACAACATTAAGATATATGGATCATATATGAAGACTAAGAGGAAGGCAGAAAATAGGAAAGATTGGAGAATGCTGGGTTTGCAGTGGAATACCTGTCCTTGACAGAACACTGAATGAATGTATGAATGAATGAATGAATGAAACACGTTTTTAATTATAAACATGTGGGAATGAATCCTCTGGGTCTGTATGTTTATGATTGCCATATTTTTAAATTATGAAGTGTATAGAAAAAAAAAAAGTTTAATCATAGGCCTATTATCGGGTATACAGTACAGTACCATTATCTCATAAATTAGTGAAGGTAGAGTGATTAATTTCTGCATGCATACATTTTATGGAGCTCTATACATCCAGTGAAGACTTGATTATTGCTGAAATAAAAAATTAGCATAAAAATGTATATGTAAATTATATAATATTTTTTGTATTTAATATGAATATAAAAAGTAATGAAAGGCTTCACCATCTAGGTGTAAAATAAGATGTGAACAATAATATATAAAATTAGAATCTCATTTGAGTAGTCATTTCTGAGAATAGGCCACTCTACCTGCATGTCAGGGGAAGAAGAAAGTGAACTGGGAAGTTTCCCTCTTTGCTAAGCTTTTACTTGTAGCTAGAGAGCTCACTTACCCACTATACGGTTCTTACTATGAATTACACAAGCATTTTGTTTCACAAGATAACAAATGACATGGGCCTACCTATATACGCTGAAACATTTATTTCCCCTCTGCACTTCATCATTTTAAAATATGGTAATCATAAGCAAACACCCCTACAGGATTCATTCCCACATTTTTATATTAAAGAGTTTCAAAGGTCTACCATAAATATAAGTGAAAATATTATATTTAAAAAATTATACATTTTTAGCCACAGAATGCAATAGAATTAAAACCCAATGCCCATAAGTTATGTAAAAAAGTGGAAGAAAATATCCAACATGTCATTTCGAATATTTTGAAAGGACAATCTTAAAAGCATATTTTTCAGTCATGTTGCACACTGTCGCTTACAGATAAGAACATAATGAGTAGATGACATTTGAAATGTGTCGCAGTGCTGTCAGTATATGCAAACAAAAGTAAGCGATCAGTGTCAGGTTAGGTTTGGTTTGTTGAGGCTTTTCATATGTCTTGCACGTAGGCACGGAAATTAGATATATGACCTATGTGATGTGTAGCGAGATCGAAGATTGTTCCAAATTGGGCCCCAAATTGATACTTTTGATGAAGGCAAATAGGTCTATGTGTAAAAACATTTTTGCAAGATAATTGAAATCAAGTGTTTCATGGAATGTGTTGGTTTTGTGTGGAATGACTCTTGTTTACTGGAATAAATATTTACGCGAAAAGTATCAGTGAACATTTGCATTTACCGATTTTATTTTTATTTACTCTTTCACAAGTACTGCCTTAAAGAATAAGTAAAATAAATTTTACTTGTTTTATATACTTTACCAATTTTATTATTTTCGCTGTTATAACCATTCTACTATGTTGAGTACCGATGACTTTTTCCTACGTCACTGAGCATGTGATTAATATTTTACCTGAAAAAACTATCGTAAACAATGTTATGCATAGACTTTGCAGTAAAGAGACATGTAAGGCACTCATTAACCTAAATACATTTCACTGACAAACGAAAAACGTAATAATTTACGTCGCACTGACTGTGACATCAAAATTTGGGACGTATCCAATTAAGTACTCGTGAATGTATCAAGTATAAAGTTCTACTACACTGAAGAGACTGCAATCGACATTATCCTTCACAAACAACCTATGCCTATCCCACTTTCAAACACCTGCGTCCTCCATTATGTATGTTATGCGTGTACAACACAGACTCCAATCTTTAAACAAATATCCAGCTTCCCGGTTTTAAAACTTTCGTTCTGTTGCGTGTGATGAATGAAATATACTAATTCTCTTTCTTAATATATCCTTTTAAGGCAGATTTACCGTGCTTCCGTTTCACTGTCGGCAATCTTTGCGTGACGTAAGGACAAAAAAAAACTACGCTTGCTAGATCCCTTCACATTTCTCACACAACCTCTACGATCATACGCAGGGCAATTTTTTCACATATTGCCCAACGCCACCTAGCACAAGAGGATCTAGAAGCAGTGATGCCAATTCAGCGGTTTTCCCGCTAGATCTAGCGTTTTTCGGCGTTAGTTTAGCGGGTAAAATTTATGAAATTTGTATTGCTGATAAAGGTATTTTCAGCACTCACAGCGGCAAAATAATATAATTTTACATTGACAATATAGCAATTTAGCGGTTTCTGCGCACATTTACAGCGGATTTTTAATAATCTAGTTGGCAACACTGCGGCTAGAAGCAAGGCGCCAACTGTGACAGCGTTGCCAACCTCAACATGAGCTAATCTAATGAAACTACTACAAACGTTCCGAAATTTAGGTACAAATTCCAAAATTAAGCTTCACACAAAACTATAGATGTTATAAAGGCAAATAACAATTATTATAAGCCCCACCCATTTTAAAAACTGGCTTTTGCCATACATATCTATCTCATTGTCGACTAGTAATGACACTGTGCGAAACCGTTTTTAAAAAATCTGATTGTTTTATAAAATGCTTTCTTTAAAAACGGCGGGGAGGGGGGGAGAATACATAATTATCTGCAATATGCAGCTCTGAGCCAATTCATAATTAGCCCATATCTTTTAATATCAAATTAAATAAAATATTTTCTTTAATTATTGGTTATCGGTATTTAACGCTGTATAAACTACTAGGTCTAAATTTAATAACCCATTAATTGAATTGGCTTAACAACTCAAAGCACTAAGCAGGCCACAGCCTCCCTCAGAACTGATTCCCAGGCGTCTGTTTCTGGCGACCTGCCACCAATTTCTGATCTACTTTAGTAGCATAAAGTAACATCTCATTATGTATTTGTCTACTTATTTCTTCTTTAATATTATTAGTATTATTATTAAAGATCTTAAGTATACAAAACTATCTTTCTCAAATTTTTTATCGTCTATTTTTAAGAAACCTTCATGTCTGTGTGTTTTTTTTTTATAGGGTTACCATCCATCCGGCAAAAGGACATGTTCTCTTTTTTAATTATGTTATTCTGTCTGGCAGGCATTTAAAAAAAAATTGAAATGTCCCGCATTTCCCATTTCAACTAGAATTAATAAGAATATTGAACAATGTGCGATATTATCGTAGAATAATCCAAACCTATTAAAAAATTTAACTGCTTTCAATGGTTGAAGGTGGAGCACATAAAAAAACATAAAATATAATGACCTATTGATATGCATTGAATTCTTACACTCTAAAAAGTCACTATTCATGATTCTAAGCTATTTTATCAATTTTATTCTGCAATGTACAAAGATATCCCAATCAAGTTACTTTGGCTTTCTCAGAACTTTGAAAAATATGTCAATTCTAGTTATTTATCCCAAGTCACAATGGAACTGTTGAGAGAGTATTTTCCCTAATATCTGCCCAATAGACAAAAGAATGAAATCGCATGCTAACGGAGACAGTCAGAGGTATCATCATAGTGAAATATAATTTCAAGGACATGTCCTGTGAACAATTCCATTGCTACAAGATAGAAGTTTGTCTCTTCAGGCTTTTGTGCACAAAGTGGGCTCCACCGATAAGTAGGGTACAGATGTAATACTGATACAGCATCTAGTGAGAAAATTAACTTTTTTCTTTAATTTTGTTCCTATCAATTTTTAAAAAGTCCTCCTTTTTTCAGTAATGTCCTCTTATTTTAGATTCCATGTCCTCCTACAGAATTTCTTCTCATGGTAACCCTATTTTGTTAACTATCATGATCAATATGCAGTTGTCATGTTGACGGGTCAGTTCAAAAGGGAAACAACTCAAAATTTAAAGTTTTGAGAAACCTGCATTTTAAAGCTTCATATTATTGTGAAAAATCCAAGATTAATGAAATTACTTCAAATTCTTTAATGATGCTTTATATATACTATACGTTTCAAATTAGTGTGTGTTAATTTGATTTTTCACAGCAACTTGAAGCTTTAAAATGCAGATTTCTCAAAATTTCAAATTTTGAGTTTTTTCTCTTTTGAACTGGCCCAACGATGTAGTCATGCCTCAAGCATGCATCCCCCACTATGGTGAGCTCTATTCTCCTCTTTCCATCTTCATCACCAATCAACATTACTCTCTGTATCGGTAGAACTGTTACCGGTAGTATCATTGCCACTTGCTTTGGAGCCAGAAGAAAGAAAAATTATCGCATAGTTCACCTCTGTCCACATTACTCTCTTGTTCAAAATGTTGTTTCTTTATCTCCTTAACCAGTGGTCGAATTAGGCCAGTATGGCATACCAAAAATAAAATGATATCAAAAAGCATACCGGCAGTAAATATTTAAAGTTGATTGTTATTTAGTGAAGTTGATCACACAATCAATTGAAGGGTTCAGAACAGAGTGGGTCAAGCACCATTTACTAAAACCGTAGAAAACAAGGGTTAAAATGAAGTTATGACTGCGATGGTGGCACCAGTACGTTCTCTCCCTGGTCACTCTACAGGTACAACCCACTGTAGGCACTGCAGTGAGTATGAAACCTTACCACATGTGCTTGGGAGTTGCCCACAGGGAGAAGTACTCAGAATAAAACGTCACAACATCATACGTTCTATGATCACAGATGCACTTCGATCCAAAAATCTAGACGTTCACGAGGAAGTTCATTATATTGCTGATGGTGGAAGCAATTGTAGGATCGATATAATAGCTATAAATAGAAATAAACAGACGCCGAAATAATTGATCCTATAATCAGATTTGAAATCTCAGCCACTCAACCATCTGAAGTGAACGAAGAGAAAAAGAAAATCTACGAGCCCACGATTCAGTACCTATCAGCAAAATACAACATAGAGAAAATCACAGTTACCGGTCTCTTCTTCGGAGCAAGAGGCACCATTCCGAAAGCCTTTGTGAAGTGGAGGGAAAAATACAAGCTGAAGAGAGATCTTCAAGATGCCATCGTCACCACCATAATAAAATTTTCTCTAGTGATATCTCGTCAGCATCTTTATGGTGTACATTCAATTTAAATTATATTTGGTTCTATTTTTTTTTCTTATGCCTTAATCAATTTTGTCTGAAATCTGTTTATATAATTTTTCATTTTAAATTTTTATTGTGAGCTATTCTGTGTCGCAGGGCAAACCCAAAATATTGGGTCAGACCAATAAAATAAAAAATTAATGGACACATAAAGCAAATAATATAAAGTATACACATTAAAACTAAATGATATGTCAATCTTCATTAAACTATGGTATTCACTTAACTTTAACCCTTGCTTTTTCTTTTTTTAATAAATGGCACTTGGCCCACTATGGCTCTGAACCCTTCAATTATGCTAACCAATAGTGTCGTCTTACTCTGTACCTTCTTTTAGACATTCCTACAGTAGTGTGTGATGTCTTATATAGTACTACATTATTCAGTTCATGCGTGTAAGTAATGTCTTATTTTTAAAAAATCTCCAGAATAATTGTATTGTAAGACAAGTCTGTGCATACTAGCAGTAATTTATTTCCAATTCGACCACTGTTCTTAACATGTCCATAATATTTCTTTCACTTTTTACTGAATATTCAGTAAACAGTTTTTGCAACATTGTCCCCTTTCTCGTAAAGATGAACCAATATCCTGACTACCCAATTTTCCTTTAATTTCACCTCACATTCTTTTTGATATATTACTTCAGGATACGAGGGTGGATGAAGAAGAAAATGTTTGTGTTTCATTATGAGTTCATTCACAACGTAATGCATTTCATGATCCACCTTGCCTTAATAATTATGGCGTCTGGTGTCGGTCCCACTGTAGGCTACTCCATGTTATGTCAACCATTCCACAATGTGGGAATGGGTACCGGTAGATGTTGAAGTGAATTTTTTATCTGCCTTCACATTATGTTGAGTTGCAAGAAGTAATGAAATGCATTCCATAGCTCTCATATTAAAATCCAATCCTCACCTTCCCGTGATGCAACCTGTTTTTAATAAACGAGGCTCTGGGGGCCGAGTCACAGCAGTATAACTGTTCCATCAAAAATGAAGGAAATATCATTTCAGCATGCTGACCTGCCATGGCATGCACAAGTGTCCCCTAAGTGGTGAAGAGGAGATATGGTCGATGGAGTTGTCTGACAATCCTCCCAGCTGGGTTGCTAGGTCATATGGACCTGTTAACCAATGGCTATCTAAACAGTTTGGGAGTTGCATGTAGGTGATATAACAAGCATAACATAAAAATATGGTGCCTACATTAAAATGGTTATACTTTTGCTACATCACTCTCCTATATTGAAGAGAGAGAGAGAAAGTTCATGGCTTTATTGCCAAAAACTCAGCATTGGTTAACAACAACGTTATGGTATTTCGCATTATCCGTAAGAATGATAACACTTGGCATTTCAGCAGTAATTCGTGCTGAAGCCATTTATAAAACTTTTCACAATAATTTATGGGATTATGGTAAATCACCAATTTTCTGTCCACTATTGAAATTTCACAGGGCAACTTCAACAAATCCATCTTCTCCACTACCACGAACAGTAACAAAATGTTTCACCTATTCTGTATAATGGACTCAAATATCATATAATATGAACTTAAAACAGCAGTTGATATTTTCTCTCTTTTGAGCAAAGTCTGCGAAATTTTCCTCAGGCGTTAGAAGTGTGAATATGAATATAATTTATCTCATAATGACAACAGAGGAAAAACAGACATAGAAGTCTTATATGTAGGAAATTTATATTACAATATTTAATATTTATGTAGGATAAATTACAGAATGAAACTAGGAAAAACCACTATAAAATGGCAATATAAGGGCAAACTACATTTATATTTATTATTTAAATTAGAGTTATATAACTACATTTAAATTGCAATTGAACAAGGAGGAAAAGGCTTGGATATGTTATATAATTAGACTTTGGATATGCACTAAAATTATAAAAATATACATGCATCTATGCTGGCAAAATCTTTTATTTATACATAAAAATTACAAAAAAAAAATGCACTGAAATATGCTAACATGTACTAAATAAATATGATTTCTAAATCTACTCGCATCTAATGTCCTTATATGTCTTCCTGGAGGCTATAATTTGTCGTACAATGAGTTTTTCCAAATATTCAGGAGTTAAATTATGACGTTTATTGGTTAATATGAGTTTGTAGGCAGAGAATTACCTTTTCTTTATTGCACACTTGACAAAAAGTAATTTTTCCATCTTTAGTATAATCTAACAGTTCACAGTCCTTCATCCACAGTCTTAAAAGTGTACTTTCATTATTTCTATTGTATTTCGACATTACAACATGCACATAGAACTCACTGCAACCACCTTGCAGCATGTGAACTAGGCATTGTATGAACAACTTACAACGCAATACACTGCAAGGCATGATTTGTACTTCCCCAACAACTTCACAGTGAAGCCAACTTATGCAGTGCCAAAGTCAGAAAAAGAGGCTCATTATGGGTTACCTTACTAGTAATGAGAACTGCATATGGCATAGAAATTGTTAATAATAATAATAATAATAATAATAATAATAATAATAATAATAATAATAATATCATCATCAATCTCTGTATAATGTAGTTTTGCTACTGTCCTCGACTTCAAATGCCACGTTTCTGAGTCGTATGATATTGTGCTTTTAACAGTTGCATTATATAGGTTTGTTTTTGTTTGATATCCTAATCCCATAGAATACTATTTCATTTTGAAATTGCTAATCTTCCTTTGTTAATTCTTCCATTTGTATTATTTTCGTGATTTCCAGTTTTAGTTACTTTGACTCTTAAATATGTGTATTTATCAAAATGATTTACGTTTCCTTTTCCATTTTTCAACATCAAATCCTCTGAATCTGCACCTATTGTCATGTAATATGTTATATATATATATATATATATATATATATATAATTTTTTTCAGCGCTTTTAAAAAGTTATGTAAAGCACATTTATGATAATTTCATATTGGAGTGAAAATGGCAAGTTGTAGCCGATTTAAGTGCCCATTGTGCAACTCAAACCAAGAAATGGATTCGGAACACCTCAAAATCTGTGCTTCAGTGGCTGGTCATGATAATATCTTTGAAAAATATTGGATTGCAAGAGGTCAAATGACTTTATTGTCAAATGCCTGGCATTAGAAAACAACAACAACAACATTTATGATAATTATAATGAAGTGTGC
Organism: Periplaneta americana; assembly: GCF_040183065.1. NCBI lineage: Eukaryota > Metazoa > Arthropoda > Insecta > Blattodea > Blattidae > Periplaneta > Periplaneta americana. The sequence continues at coordinate 69,469,859 of NC_091118.1, forward strand.
AGAGAGCGTAATTTTATTGATGCATCATTTGTTGGGTGAGAAGCAAAACTGCCCTAGGGCTGCAATAGTGTGAGATGCCCTGGTATCGCTACATTGAATCAACATGAGGTGGCCTGAAGAGAATAACATGAAAATAAATATTCACAAAATCAATATTATAAACTTCACTAGGAAAGCTAATTTCCTTAAACAAAACTATAATTGAAATCAAAAAAAAAAAAAAAAAAAAAAAAAAAAACACAGTATCAATGATCTTGGTATTCTCTTTGACAGCAAACTTAACTTCTAATCACTAGACTGTACACCAATAAGCCTGGGTTAAATCCCAAATCTCTCCGCAGTGCATATGAACAGAAGGCATATGTCACTGTTGATAGTGATGGGGATGTTAAGCCTGGTGCCTCCCTTTGGTGCTATTTGACAGGAGTAGGCTACATGCCGCACTGGATTTTCCTTTCTCCCTTCCTCACCTTCATCATTATCCTCACCCATTCCCTACACTACACTTACACTCATCCTAGTACACGACATAACTCTCCACATATACACATCAAGTACAGTGTGACCCGCCAAAGTGGTGTACAACTTGAAAATGGGTCACAGTCCTGCCATTTATTGGCAATATACAGAACCCGAATCATGCAAGTAAAGTGGGTTGGCATTGGATACACATACACTTTCATAAGTAGGTACATTTCGTTTATAACCTGCAATTACAATATTGGATCTAATCCAATTAATAACTTATTCTTTCTTTATGTCCAATTCAATTTTAATTATTTACTTCCCATTAGTAAGACAGAAACTTCAATGTGAATCCATAACCTGGGACTGTGTTACAACTGAAACAACAAAATTAAAGTCTCAAACTCAAATTCATATCAATCTGGTCATGCATATTTCAGCTCAGTGACTTCAAGAATATTTACGACATGAAATGTCACTATTTATATTCCCAATGTAAAGAGCATGATGCACTCTTTTTATTCAAAGTTCTTTAAAGACATAAAATATACTCTGTGAATCTTTCATAAACAACATTAGCTTACGTGTCCTTATGAAAGGGATGAGAAGCCACAACATTTACTGAAATCTCTCTCCCCACCTTCCATATGTGTTAAAACAGCCAACTCATATAGTAATAATTTTTCCTATTCTTTTAGATCTTAAATTTAGAAACTGCATAACTATTAATGAAAGGGTCACTGAAGTACTCCTTCATGCTTCATAGCCTCGACACTAGGATGATGTGGTGTCAGAGTGCGAATTAAGATTTCTGATGAGGGTAGGGGGATAGAATCCTAGATAGAGAATACCATACATGAAGTTATTATTATCCTCATTCGATACGGCTCATGCTTGGTCACACTGAGTTGCTTGCCTTGTATCTTGATCATAATAATAATTATATCCATGAGCAGGCTTAAGATAAGGTGTCTAATTCCTAAGTTATTGATTGTTGTTGCCGGTGATGATAATACATCAATATTATTTTCTTTGCTTACTTTATACTGTACTTTATAAAGTATACTCATATTAAAATAATTATATTTTGTGAGAGGAAGGATAACTTTCCAACAGGGGGGGATTCCCCCACCCATTAATTCGCACCCTGTGTGGTGTAATTGTCACCATGCTCCGACTGATTTTACTCCCAGCAAAGATCCGGTACTCAATCTGATAGAATAAAGGAATCAGCTAAAGATAAATCATGGGGACCCCCTCCTCCAAAATTTAAACATCATCTCCTGAAGAACCAAGAAGTTCAGTAGTGGGAGCCTTCCACCTTCTGACCGGGCATGATTGTTTGGCAGCTCATTTAGAATCAGCATCTCCCTCTCACCCAATTGTGTGTTATGTGGAAAGGATGTAATCATGGATAAGTACCACCTGGAAAATTGCGAAGCTTTGCCTGTTCATCTCAACATCACAGAAAAATACTGGACTCCAAGACGGCTGATGGCTTCATTGTCTTGATACCAGAGCATTGGCTACCAACCAACCAACCAACCAATCTATAGAAGGCTGTGTGGATCTCAGGCTGTTCTCGCAAGGATAAAATTTCCGTCACCACACAGGATTCAACCCAGGACCTTCCAATCCTTAGCCAGTTGCTCTGAGTTACTCAGTTGTCATAGCTGTTAACTACTTATTATATTATTATAAATATAATGTTAATTAGCATTATTATTGTTATTTTTCTGCTTCCCTATTATTGCCAATTCGCTGTTGATTGTTACATTAATATTAAACAAATAAATAAGAAATAAATTATAACAATTCGTGGGTGCACATGGAAAAGGGTGTAAGTCAAAAGTCATCAAACTAAGATATCTGAAAATTAAATATCTTTGGATTATACAAGATCCGCAAACACAAGTATCAGGTTTATGACCATATTTATTACATGATTATTGATTAGTAATCCAGACCCCGATAAGCTAACTTCGCTTAACCCGAACAGGAAAAAAAAAAAAGTTTGAAAAAATTAAACAAGCTTGTTTTAAGATTTACTTTTATACATTATAACTATGGAATTACAATAATTACAATATTACACCTATTGGAGAATGTTGAGGCTTGACTGGAAGCTGATGAAGATGGCCCAGGTTATCATATTTTAACAGAAGAGGAGATTGTGGACAGAGTGACAGCAGCTGAGAGCTCTGAGGACGAAGAAGAAGAGAGAGACCAGTAATTTGTCCGAAATAAAGCTGAGTGATGTCAAAGAACATTTAAACCACGTAATTCAGTTTGTTGAAGGCAGTGACAATGAAAACATATCTGCTTACTGTGACCATTTGAGATATTATTATTAGGTTGAAAATACATGGACCACAACTTTGTGATTATTTTGCAGTTTTGTGTGGTTATGCTGTCGGAACAACCGATCACACGCAGCCTTCTTTTTGTGGTCGCTTGAAGTCCATAATAACAAACCACACCGCAAGCTTAGCTATTTGCAGTCGGCAGTGAGTGGTCGGCATGTCACACTGTGTGATTTACGCTCGACCACTGTGTGATTTACGCTCGATTTACGAAAGCGACAATTCTGTGGTTGTTCTGTGGGTGATACCGACGACTCATTGAGACACATGTCGACAATGACTTCAGTTTGTGGTCCGTGTCTGTTTCCATACTTATTCCTGATCGCCTATAGCACAACCACACATAACTATAAAATAATCGCAAAGTTGTGGTCTGTGTGAGTTAAGCCTTACTTAGTTATGGAAATACAATCCAAACTGTCCCAAAAGAATATAGACATGTACTTCAAACTAACTTCCACAGTAAGAGTTTCGAGTAATACAGAGCCAGGTCCATCGAGCACATTATCATAATTATGGCTATCATGTATGTACTGCTTTACACTTTACTCTACTGCATAGTGTATTTAGGTCTATGCCCTTTAAATATACCATAATAAACATGTTTTGTTGCTATAAAGGAGTTTTAATGCACTTCCTACTGTTCTTTAAGTTATTTCAGTTATCTGGACTTTCATTAAACTGGTCAACTTATCCATCCAATTAGTCTGGATTAACGAGATTTCACTGTATTTACTTTGCATTTAATTTTTTAATACTAATAATAATAATGTCTAAATAGTGAGACAATGTATAAACATTCGTGATTTATCTCGTTTGGTGCAAATGATTACCCCCTCCTTTTGATTAGGGATAAGATGTATGTTCATTGCATTGGTTATCCACAAAATGAAGTAGATCTTTGTATCATCACGATTGTAATTTTAATTACATATATACTAGTACCATTGGGTATTACAAGGAAATAAGTAAAACATGAAAGTACCTACTTAAATAACATGAAGAGCAAAGTATTACTTTGAAGAATATCAATTAACAGGTACAGTCTTAGAAAAAAGTTTTGTCGCATAGATACTTTATAAGGCCCAGAAAGAAGGCAGTGCGAATTGGTTCACAAGAGAAGGACTAGTTTGGGGTAACAAAATTAGTTTTGTTTCGTTGTGCATATGATCATGCGCGCACCTCCTTTCTGGGACTTATTAAGTATCTGTGTGACAAAACTTTTTTCTAAGACTGTACTTTCTTATCATTCACAAAGTTGCACCTCTGTGAAATGTTCTGTGGTCCAAAAATTCTAAATTATGGTTTATTTAATGACGCTCGCAACTTCCGAGGTTATATCAAAATTTTGTCCCACAGGAGTAAGTAAATCTAATGAGTCTGTCGCATTTAGGTACACTTAAATGCCATCGACCTGGGCCGGGATCGAACCCACAACCTCGAGCACAGAAGGCCAGAGCTATACCAACTACACTATCCAAGCCGACTTTTGTGGTCCATGATAGCACTTTTCTGTTCTTAGGAAAGGTCTTATTTTTCCTCTTCTTACCAAAGAAACTTCCCTAAATTCGGTATCCTCATTCAAAATAAACTTGAAAAAAAAAAAGGCGTAGGCCTATTTTGTTTTTTCGTAGTTCTGCCATTTTACTTCTTCGTAGTACATTTTATTTCCTTTCAAGTCTCCCTTTCGCAGTTGAAGTGTAGTTTTAAAAAGTCCTGCAGAGTCAAAAAACCTCTTCAGAAGTGAGCTCTGAAACAAATACTGGCATTTTATTCTCACATTGACAAAAGAGTTGAGCCCAATCTGGGGATGCGGAATACAAATGACAAATTTTGCTTTTTCTTTCTTTCTTTCCCCCCCCCCCCCCCCCCGATAATGCTGCGATCAGTATCACTTTTCATATGAGTATGTCCTGGAGTAAGAAATTTTTGGTCAATCATCTTCAAATCTGAGGAATTTTGCAAGGCCACCAAACTGATCCCCTGTTATGTTCATTGCACTACATTCTGCACTGACTTAATGCCTTCATTTTTCTTGGATGTATAATTTTTGCATTGAGTGTTACATAATTTTCTCTCTTATTTCTTTGGAAAAGTCAGGGTTATGTTCAAATATCCCTTTATTTACCATCGAAAGCTAAAATTTTCTGGTGATCAACAAGGGACAAGTCAAAATGAATGACTTACCCACTTTTTTACGCACTATAAACACCATCTCTGTACTAGACTCAGAAAGTTCAACTGCATAGCATAATACAAAAAGAGGATAGTTATCCCCTTTGGATCATCATGTAGAGTATATTTTGCTTAATAATGCCAACATAAGAACTCATTTTTACCTTAAAATTGTATTAGTCGACACATTAAAAGTATTAAAATTTAAAATAAGTTATGTACCTTAGACGGCCCATTTCCACAGGAGTGCTGCGTCATCTTCAGTGTCCTATGAACTACTGTTGTTCCTGCTGATCTTGAATTCTGCCATTTGCATTCGTTGCGCTCGTTTCATAAACATCCTCGCGTCTTAATTGCTACCATTATAGGCTCGTTGCATAATGTACTATTATATGCTATCTTGTATTTTAGTTTTCTAAGTGAAGTTGCGATTTTGTATGTATTGGTATTGAGATATGTTAATGTTATGTATTTATTCTCGAGTATTTTTCCTGATATTTGACTTATTCCCTTTTTCACGTGCACCCACAAATTATTCACCTGATTTTTTTTTCAAATCAACTTATATATTTATTTTTTCTAAATTATCAAATTCTTACACCATAAATATAGTCTACAATAATTAAAACACTACAGTATTCATTCATATATTTGCGTGCAAGAAGTGATGTGACAGCATCTATGAAGACAAGCAGAAGTGTAGAATCTGATGCCAACCTGAAATGAAATCACAAAATAAGAACAAATGACCCAATTACAGTATTGTGAACAGAAATACATCTTGATACCAAAGATTCAATTACTTGTAAATTCGATTCTCGTGTTAATAATCTCTATGACAAAGAAACATACATAAATATAACATTTTGAATACAAAAACAACTTCCATACTTGAATTTTTGTCACAACACTTATACATGGTGTCCCATTTACCTTCTGTACTTCAGATAACTTTTATATTTGAACTGGAATTGAAAATAATTTTTTATAAGTTATTTTACAACACGGGGCTAATATAAGTACGGAGATATGGTTCATATAACTGCATTTCTGTACTAGATACAAGTGATATCATCATTTTTTCAAATATCACCATATGATTTAACCATATCCAATGAATTACACCCTTTAAGACGAGTTCAAAAATGTATCATAATGCTACCATCCGAAACAATAACACAACGAAACCAATGGTAGTGTCCCACATATCTTGTGCAACTTTTATGTTTGGACTAGAATTGAAAATATATTTTTAGAATAAGGCTTTAAAATAAGTATGAAGATGTTTTCATGTAACTGCTTTTTTCACAAGATACAAGTGACGTCATCATTTTTTCAAATAGCATCACATAATTTTTTTTCATGTTATATTAATTACACTCTTTCAGACGTATTCAAAAATGTACTTTTGGACTTTCTGTATCAAGAAATAACGTACTTCCAAAGTAATAATTCTAAATGAGTAGGAAGTCTTGTACACATTGTTGCATGCCTTCTGGTGTTGTGGAGACGTTTTGGTACACAATGTTCCAGTTCCCCAAAGGAAGAAGTCGAGCGGCGAAAGATCCAGAGAATGTGCAGGCCATTGTTCCCGTCCAAAATGACCAATCCACCAACCAGGAAATTTTCTGTGAAGAACATGACACATTCGGCAGGAACTGTGTGCTGGACAGCCATTCTGTTGATACCACATTGATAGTATTAATTACTGTAAATAATTGCTGTAAAATGTAAAGTTTTTGATACGATCATTAATCTAACTTTTGTATCCGAAAATCACATCTTACTGGAAACTTAACTTGTGCTGTTTTGTTCAGGACCAGAAGTCTTTGTCATAATTATATCCAATGACACAATAATTCTCAACAGATCAAATTCATGACATGCTTTGAAAGTTATTTACTAAAGTGCTGTCTATTGGTTCTGAAGCACATTGATCAATAAATTCTTATTCCTTTTCTAGAAATCACTCTGTTTCTCCCTTCTGTTTTCTTGTTTTCTTTAAATTTTTATCATTAATTTAAAAAATTTAAATTATGGTTTATTTAACTACATTCGCAACTGCCGAGTTATATCAGTGTCACCGGTGTGCTGGAATTTTGTCCCGCAGTTCTTTTACATGCCAGTAAATCTACTGACATGAGCCTGTCGCATTTAAGCACACTTAAATGCCATCAGCCTGGGCCAGGATTGAACCCGCAACCTCGAGCACAGAAGACCAGCACTATACAGACTATGCTACCCAGGCCAACATCACTAATTTAAGAAGTAGGCTAAATTTTTTTCACTCTCACTGGATACAATGCAATAATAAGTCGTCATTAGTTAAATGATTCTTAATTTGACATGCTGAAATGCAAAACAATTTAAAAGAGGACTTATATTGAATGAAGAATTAGCTAAGTGTGATTTAATTCTGTTTTGGTGAAATTGGCCTTAAGAGTCCAGCGTTTGGTCACTTTAAATATAAATTAGGTGTATGTCGATAATGCTACCTTCGCTTGGTACAGAGAGAAAGTAGCGAGTCAACAGTTCACTCTGCAGTCTCCCCGGTACTATGTTACATCTGATTATTCATGTACAAAATACCACTTGAATTTTTTTTAAGTAGGTTATTTTATGACGCTTTATCAATATCTTAGGTTATTCAGCATCTGAATGAGATGAAGGTGATAATGCCGGTGAAATGAGTCCAGGGTCCAGCACCGAAAGTTACCCAACATTTGCTCATATTGGGTTGAGGGGAAAACACCGGAAAAAACCTCAACCAGGTAACTTGCTCCGACCAGGAATCGAACCTGGGTCACCTGGTTTCGCAGCCAGACGCACTTAAATTTAATAACAATAATGACAAGGTATTTATTTAAAGGCAATAAAAGATAATTTTTACCAGGGATAGACAAAACTGAAAAAATTTCAGAATCCACCACATTTTGCCTGCACATGCAATGAGAAAACCATTCGAGCTAAGTTAAAAATACATTTACTGAACGGCGGCGGCGGCAGCGGCAGCAGCAGCAGCAGTAGCAGTAGCAGTAGCAGTAGCAATAGTAGTAGTAGTAGTATATCCTTTCACTCCTTATGTGGAGCATAGTGAGAACCTTCCAACGGACACGATTTGCTGCCATAGCCTTCACTTCTCTCCAGACTTTCATTATTAAACAATATTAAATATGTATGCAGTGTAAACACACGCTCTCAGAGACCATCTGTGCTATTCACTGAAGCTATGTAGTGACATATCTTGAGAAGCGAAACTGTAAGAATACTAATCTAAAAAGCATATTCTTCTTACAACTGCTTTTATTAACATTAAGTATTAGTTGTAGTGACATAAAAGAAATAGAAGTCTTGAAAATAATTCTGAATTCAAACTATTCAGGTGCCACATAACATTTTTTTCTCGCCATGGCTACCTGACATCCGGAATTTGTCTACTCTTGATTTTTACAATAAGTAAAACACATCTAGATACTTTAGATCTAATTGAAGGTTGGAATTAACAAATAAAAAGAACATAAATGTCAGCACAAACTTAAAATAAAATAAATTGAGTGCATGCTCTATGAGTCTCTGTTTAAAATGAAAACTTACTCCTTTCTGATAAAACACATTTTATTCTTTCCCAATGAAGTGTTTGCTACCAAATTCTTCTACTATAGGTATTCTACAAGCAAAATCCAGCTCGAACTCCTCACGTCTCGCATGCTATACCCCTCTTACCCACCTGCAGTAGGCGTGAGAGCATACTGGGAATGGGAGCATACATCATCTGCACGAGACAGTCACGCCCGCTGGTTCTGTGCACTGAGTTTTCCTTGTTTAACATATTTTCATGATTTAAAAAAATTAAGGGTCATGGAACATTTTCACACTCACATTCGTTAATAGCACATGGGAATGGCTTAAAATGCTTATTTTCATCAATGTTACACAAATCTTGTTCCTATTATTGTTGTTGTTGTTATTATTATTATTATTATTATTATTATTATTATTTAAAAATAACCTAGAGAAGCATACACTGTACAATTCAATTTAATAATATTATAACAAATGATTATATTTTTATTGTACTTGCAATATGCTTATTCTTTTTCGAATAATTTATTTCAATTGGAAATTTTGGTTCACTTTTTTATTTCCAGTGCAACTTCCATTACAATTTAAGTCCAAAATCTTTTCTACAATCATATCCTGCAGTCGAAGTTTCTAGTAGCAGATTTCTCTTTCTTCTTATATTTCCATACTATATCTGGTAATGTAAGTCTACATATTCTTCTAATTTTTTGTTTTCCAGTCGGATCACTGAATAAGAACATCAGTCCAATCTGTATCACAGTTTTTCAAACATCGTTGTTGCTCGCATAACATACGTACAACAAAAAGCCTTCCTCTACTCACACTTTACAGATAAATATTTTGTGTCCGAGATGCGCGTAATTCACTGGACTTGGTTAAATTATATGATGCTATTTGAAAAAGTGATGATGTCACTTGTATCTTGTACAAGAATGAGTTACATGAACCAAATCTCCATGCTTATGTTAACCCCTTGTTGTAAAATAACTTCCAACAAAAATATTCTCAATTCCAGTCCAAAATAAAAGTTGAGGTGCACAAGATAAATGGGACATCATGTTTAACTGTACAGTTTTAGATCAGACTATTTGCGACGTAAGTAATGAACAAGCCATAATTTAATAAATAATATTTATCAATATTTCTTAAAATAATAGAAATAATAGTCTTATCTTATCTGTTAATGGTAATTATGTTATACTTTCTGACATTTTCCTAAACCACAAACTCTTTCTGTCGTGGTGAAACTTTTAGATTAATATCATCAATTCTGGACTGCAAAGGGTAGAATGTTACAAGTCCATTCTCTCCACTTATGCTGAAATCCTACTCCATCATGCAATCCTTGGTGACAATGGTAGATGTCATCTAGCAACCCATGTTCTCTATGCATAACAAATGTAAGAAATGTTGTGCATGGTATTTCCTCGCAGCACTTATATACTGTCCTGTTTGATAGTACAGTTTTAGATCACAGACTATTCACTCAAGTAATGAACAAGCCATAATTTAACAAATAATATCTATCAGTATTTCTTAAAATAATAGAAATAATAGTCTTACCTGTGAGCAGTAAATGATGTCACACTTTCTGACATTTAAACCGCATCTTTCCCTGTTGGTGAAACATTTAGTCCATTATCATCAATTCTGGACTGCAAAGCGTAGAATATTCTAAATCCATTTTCTTCACTTGTGCTGAAATCCCACTCCAACATGTAATCCTTGGTGACAATGGTCGTCATCTAGCAACCCATGCACTCTATGCATAAGGAATGTAAGAAGACATGTTGTGTATGGTATTTTCTCGTAACACCTGTTTGAGTGAACAGTTTTACATCAGACTATTCACTAAAGTCATGAACAAGCCATAATAATTTAAAAAATAAACTTCATCAGTAGGGGGCAGATGTTGATGACCTAAAAATCCACTTAAAATGATTATTAAAATGACCTTAAACTAATAGAAAAATGATATGAAATTAAAAGAAAATGACATTTAAATATTATTCACCGTAATCGCACCACAACTTCTTAAAAATTAGTCCCCTTGTTTCAATAACTGCCCTGCAAATCTCGGAGAGAGGAGGCAACTTCCTGGAATTTAACTAAGATAAAGGAAAAGAACATGCAACAAAATGAAAGTTTTAAGGAAAAATTATAGATTTTATTGAGGGTTTACAATGTGTTTCAATCAGGGGTGGCCCATGTCAGTGCCTTCATTCTCTGTCCGCTCCTTCCACGCTTCACTTTTGTTACCAGATCTTCCACATCAGGGAGTGTGAATGACAAAACAAACTGTGGGCGCATCATGCATCCTTGCAATCTTTGTGTTAATACTGTCTACTACACTGCAGTAGACATCCCTTCCAGACCACGTCCTGTCCAGGACACAGTGAAAGTTCCCCCCCCTTCCAAACATAAATTCTAAAGACACCCTAGTACCGACAAAAGAACAGTAGTGGTCAAAGCCCTCACTTAAACTAAGCTGTTGTCAAGCATTTTATATTACTTCCATTATGTAAAGTGAAGTCTTCAGTGGAATGAGGGATGGACTTCAGAGTCTGTTCCAAACTATAAAACTCAAAAGTCACCGTTTTGCACTTATTCAGTAGGTAATTACTACTGACCTATTTGGTTAGAAAATGATTTAACAGACCTATCAGTAAAAAAGGAAGTGAAATGCATTCCAAATGATCTAAACGTTCTTCAAAGTATTAAAAATGACCAAAAAATGCCAAAAAAAAAAATAAAAATGACCTATTAGTTAAAAAAATGTAAAAAAATACAATATAAGAAATTATTTTGTTATGCTGATATTAGCATAGAAAGGATTTCTATATTAATAGGCACCATCCTAATGTGAAAAATAAGATGACTTTTCATCAACATCCGCCTCCTATTCATCAGTATTCCTTAAAATAACAGAAATAATAGTTTTACCTGTTAGCAATAAATTATGTTACATTTTCTGAAATCGCAAGTTCTTTCCCTGTTGGTGAAACTTTTAGTCCAGTATCATCAATTCTGAACTGCAAAGGGTAGAATATTCTAAGTCCATTCTCTCTATTTGTGCTGAAATCCCACTCAATAATGCAATCCTCATTGATGTCAACTGTCAACGACATCTAGCAGCTCATGCCCTCTACACATAAGGACCATAAGAATTCTGGTATTCCCAGTCTTGATCTTCAGTGTTGTGTTTACGAGTGTTGTTATCCTTTGCATCAGCTCGTTCAAGTGACTGTTATGTTCTTCTTCCTGGAAAATTGTGGAAACTTTTATAATTTTGAAGTATACAAATTTTCGTCATCGTACTTGCCACTGAATTCTAAGTTCACAAGTTCAAGCATGATCGAAGGTTGTGAAAATTTAAGTGACTTTGTGATATTTTAATGGCCATAAATACCCTCATTTTGGCTTACTTGAGAACGAAAGTGAAATTGGGTGTCTCATAATGTAGATTTAAGCTCTTAGATATTAGTCTTATTACTAAATGAGAGGATTCTAGGTAAAATTTGCAGAGTACTTTCTCCAATAAGTTCTTTATAATACAGATATATGTCTCTGCAAGCATGTAAGACAATAATACTCTCTGATGATCAAATCTGGAAATGAAAGGTCCTCAGAAATAACACTGTATATCACTTAATTCATAACTGTACAGAAATTAAAAATATATAAAGCACAATAAAACACTTAAATTTTGTCTTATTTGGAGCAGGCATTTTCAACACATTTCACCTTAACAGAGGCAATTTTTATTTTTTTAAGTTTTGAAATAATTTCTCTTATATAAGATACCAAAACCAATATTCCCCCTGGAAAAATGTTGTATATCACTCAGGCACACAACATTTTGTCACATTTTAAATACAAATAGAATAATACTTGCACTTACAATAAGCTCCCATACAGAAATTGCGGTAATTTCATTTTAAAGACTGTGTACTGAATTCCAGCTGTTAGGGATATGAATGGAAAAAGGTGGTCTTATGTGGGACAGCATGTCATAATTGATGTCATACTATGCAAAAGAAATAGAATCAAATCTTTTTTCATATTAGAAGATAAGAGTGAGAGAGAGTGTATAATATAACATATACTCTTAACCTCACTCCTATTTTGCCTTTTATATATATTTCAATTAGTTACAAATTACATTTACCTTTAGCCTAACAAAGATTCGATCCAACTTCAGTCCCATGTTCTACCTATCAATGTAGTGTATTAACCACTGAGCTAAGAGAACAAGGTGTAAACAACCACATACCACAGGACTACGTACTTATAATACACCATATATATTTACATTGCATAATAACAACTAGGTAATAGATGACAGCAAAATAATAATAATAATAATAATAATAATAATAATAATGAATAATTTTCAAGGGAAAAATTGTTCCGGGGCCAGGCATCGAACCCGGGACCTTTGGTTTAACGTACCAACGCTCTACCAACTGAGCTACCCAGTAACTCTACCGAACACCGATCCAATTTTTCCCTCTATATCCACAGACCTCAAAGTGGGGTGACAACTGTCAAGCAACCAACTTCGAGTGCACACTAACTCCGTGTGACTTAAATTGTGGTTTTCTGTTAACGAACAGTGATGTGTATTATGCAAATCAAGATTTCAGGTATAACTCCCTGTAAAGTTGATTTGAATAATTTTCAAGGGAAAAATTGTTCCGGGGCCGGGCATCGAACCCGGGACCTTTGGTTTAACGTACCAATTTGCATAATACACGTCACTGTTTGTTAACAGAAAACCACAATTTAAGTCACACGGAATTAGTGTGCACTCGAAGTTGGTTGCTTGATGGTTGTCAGCCCACTTTGAGGTCTGTGAATATAGAGGGAAAAATTGGACCGGTGTCGGGTAGAGTGCGCGGGTAGCTCAGTTGGTAGAGCATTGGTACGTTAAACCAAAGGTCCCGGGTTCGATGCCCGGCCCCGGAACAATTTTTCCCTTGAAAATTATTCAAATCAACTTTACAGGGAGTTATACCTGAAATCTTGATTTGCATAATACACGTCACTGTTCGTTAACAGAAAACCACAATTTAAGTCACACGGAGTTAGTGTGCACTCGAAGTTGGTTGCTTGACGGTTGTCATCCCACTTTGAGGTCTGTGGATATAGAGGGAAAAATTGGATCTGTGTCGGGTAGAGTTCCCGGGTAGCTCAGTTGGTAGAGCATTGGTACGTTAAACCAAAGGTCCCGGGTTCGATGCCCGGCCCCGGAACAATTTTTCCCTTGAAAATTATTCAAATCAACTTTACAAGGAGTTATACCTGAAATCTTGATTTGCATAATACATGTCACTGTTCGTTAACAGAAAACCACAATTTAAGTCACACGGAGTTAGTGTGCACTCAAAGTTGGTTGCTTGACGGTTGTCAGCCCACTTTGAGGTCTGTGGATATAGAGGGAAAAACTGGATCGGTGTCGGGTAGAGTTCCCGGGTAGCTCAGTTGGTAGAGCGTTGGTACGTTAAACCAAAGGAGCCCAGCCCTGGAATAATTTTTCCCTTGAAAATTATTCAAATCAACTTTACAGGGAGTTACACCTGAAATCTTGATTTGCAATAATAATAATAATAATAATAATAATAATAATAATAATAATAATAATAATGAATGACTGAATGTATATATATTTGTCTTTAAGCAATATACCTTTCAGTGAGGCGGCACTTCACATTATTAGTATACAGTGCCATCTCCCCGTTTTACAACACCTCTCGCACTGGTCATTTAGGTCATTACTTATTTTTAATTTATTATTGCAATTCTTCCACTAGTCTTTTCTTGTCTGTCATCAATTCTTCCACGACTTTACTCCTAACCCATTGTTATACCAAAAATACTATAATCCCCCCTCCTGTATGAGACATTTCCCCTCACTCTACATCTCTAACTATTTGCACTTTTCACTGCTAATTTTTCCACATTGCTATTTTATTTAGGTCTTAGTTTTCTCTGCTCAGGATTTATTTCCCCTCCACACCTTTCCTTAAGTCATACTGTTTTTTCACCTTGTTTTCCCCTCTTCCTTTATCACTGCTCCCTGAACTATCTCCTTCTTGCATTACTCTACTTCTTGTTAGCCTCGATTTAGATCTTAGTTCCTTCACTTGCTTTAGAATTGCTCCCATCTGATGTCCACTATTTCCATTCACTTACAATGAGATCTTGTTCTGCTGTGCTTGTTGAATACCAATTCGCATCACTCTTGTTTCTTCTTCAGATGATGTCACTGTCTGCTTTCCGGAAATTTTTGCTGTGTTTGACATGTTTGCATTTGTCTCGCATACACTCACCACATTTGTGTCACTAACCTCACCTTTAGATACGATATTCATCATTTTTTTCTTTCAAAATTTTTCTGTTCCTTTCCTTTTCTTCTGAGCTTACAATTGGTTCCTTTAACGTTACTAAGCACTCCTCTACACTAAAAACCAAATTGTTTATCTTAATTTTGTCCTTGATAAGTTTCGCGAATTGTCCATTTTTTCGTGCTGCTTTAAGAAAAGGCATTAAAACTCTTCTTCTACTTCTCACTTCGTAGCTCCAGTCGTTATCTATTCTGATCGTTGTATTCCCTAGCATTCTTCTATTCTTCATAATCCTCTCCTTCATAACCACACTCTTAAATTTTACTAATATTGGTCTAACTTGTTCTGAATTTTGTATTTGCTTCTTTTCTACTCTAAACGCATCACTCACGTCCATATCAAAATACTCCCAACACACTCCTAATATCTTCTCATATGTCTCACATGCATTCAACATCATGAAACATCATCAGAGTTTTAGCTCAATGAAAATATGTACTAACAAATTGATTCGAAACGCCTGTGGTGATTCCAAAATTCCTGAAAACTTTTGTGCTTGGACAAAATGCAAAGCATTAGTGAAAAATGTTATAGTCTGATTGCCTAGAACAATTAAAAGTAGAATTGGAGACGGTTGATTTTATTAATGTCAGTACAGATGCAAGCAATCAGGATAATATCAAACTTCTTCCTATATAGTTATTCAGTTCTTTACTCTAGGTATGATGAGGAGGGGGGGGCATGCAGACTAAACTTACTGGCATGCAGGACCTTCCAAATGCTACATCAGACACCGCTGTCAGTTACATATTGCAAGTACTTCAGAAAAACAATCTTTTGAAAAAGTGTATTGCATTTGGTGAGAACAAAGTCAATATGTAAACTTTTGTGGACCAGAACAACAACATTTACAGTAAGCTGAAGAATGAATTGGGGCAGAACATTTGGGGAAGTGACTATATCATATTATCTACAATGGTGGCCAAATCGTTACAGACATTCTAAAGATGAATAAGAATGTTTCCATCCGGGAAGTATTTTCTCATTTTTCAACTGATATTGTGAGGGTACAAAAGTTAGTCGAGTATTGTAATTCTGGGTACTGAATACAAAACAATACTTTCACATAACAAAACAAGATGGCTATCACTTATGGTAGCAATTGAAAGAATTTTAGTTGTACGAGGCTATAAAAACTTATTTCATGTCTGAAAGTAACTGTCCTATTTCAATAAGTTGTTCCTTGAAAATCCTTTGGCTGAAGGTTTCTACATAACATCTCCACCTACCTCCATAAGCAAATTTTGCATATGGAATATGAAACAAAGATCATGGGGTCATTCCAGCGTTACGGGGTGGACATTCAGACATAACATTTAGTTCTGTAGCTTCATTCCCATATGGACTTCAATACATCTGAATATTGCAAATAGTACTGTCCAAGTAGGTAATAATTTTTTTTTAATTTTCGGTCCTCTATCTTAATTAAATCACAAGCAATTATAATGGGACATCAACGACTTTTAAGTAAACTGAACACAGGTGACTTGTCTTCTGTTAAAATAAATGAAACTATTATCCCTTACAGTGATAGAGTAAAAAAAATCTAGGAATTTATATGGACAAAAACTTAAGATGGAATACCCAAATCACACACATATGTAAATAATTTGTATGAAAATTCACACACTAAAAAGAATTCGAAATTTCCTTCCATTGGTTCTCAAGAATAATTTAGTGCAGTCACTCTTGATCTCTCATTTTGATTACTGTGACTCTATCTACACTGACTTTAACATGAGACTGACAGACAGACTACTGTACAGCGTGTTCATAATGCATGTGTTCGATTTAGTTGCAACATCTGTAGATCTGACCGCATCACATCTTCACTAAATATGCTGTCCTGGGTCCGTCTCAAAGAGCGAAGAACTATTCACTCTCTCACTTTACTCTTCAATATTCTTCAAAACTCTAACCCTAGCTACTTAGCCTCTCACTTTCAACATTTGTCCTCACATCACGAAATACATACTTGCTCACAACACCATATCACACTCTCCATTCCTAAACACAGAACATCCTTCTACTCTTCAGCTTTCGTCTCGGCAGCTCATCTCAGGAACTCTCTACCATAACATGTCGGACATTGTCTAGTTTCAAAAATAAACTAAAATTGCACTTTTTCAATTCAGATTCCTTCCAGTTATAAGCCCTTTTCTCTGCGATAGTTTTGTAAAAATATAGGCCTATATATTTCTTTTCCTTCCTTTTCCCTTTTTTGTTCTCTTGATCACCAGATGAATGTATTATCATACTCTTTTTGTTGTGAATTTTATTTAATTTTCGTATTTCTTTTCTTTTTATTATTATTTTATTACATTCCATTTTTTTTATATTCTTCCTTACATTTTCCATATTAACTATCTGTACTAAATGAGTTGCTTTTACTATATTCCAATGTATTTTACTTTCTCTTTTTCTATTATGGTATTATTTTCATGTTGTTTAGTGTCGATTTTATTATGGTATTATTTTTTTTTTTTTCGTAATATGTTAGTACTCTGTTCTTTAACTTTTTGTTAAATTTTTACTGCTTGTATACTTTGTGACCTGGTAGAGTGTAAGAGAAGGACCTATGGATTTAACTCTGCCAGTATAAATAAAGAATTATTATTATTGTTATTATTATTATTATTATTATTATTATTATTATTATTATTATTATTAATGACATTAGGGTGAAAAAATATTTCACATGGCTGTTACGGAGGAGATTTGAAAAATATGTATACCTACATCTCCTAAATGGCATTAAAAACTCTGCGAATCTAGCTTTCCTTGACTTTACATGTATTTTTTTTTTGTCACAGGAAAGTATGAAGAATCTGTGTCTGCTTTGAGAGAGGTTCTAAATTCATTTGCTCTTCCTTTATGATTTTTTAAACATTGGTTACGAGTCAAGACAGTTTGTTACAGGTTAGACACAGTACAAATAATTCCATTAACTTAAATTAATTTAGAGCAGGAATATTTTATGTAAAGACCAATTTTCCATGGAATTGACAATAGTAATTAACAAAAATTATAAACAAACAGGATATCAGTTACTGTGCACAAAACAAATACAACACAAGATTTTCGGTGCCTATATCTATTTGATAGAACTAGAAGAAGAAAACATTACATAAATCAATAACATTGAAATTCTCAGTCCAGATATTACTTTTTAAAAGAGAAGAGCTCTCGACTATTAGCAGTTGTTGGGGGGCGGAACCACCTTAAAAATGCTACAGTTGTCTCAAAAGATTTATTGTTTTCTTCTGACCAAATCCAATAATTTGACATGCTATGATGCATGTAACATAATGAACAATATTCTCCCACAAATATATCTAACACAGTAGCATAATAATTTTTCCCTCTACCTCTTCTTACACTCTCCTTTAAGTGAACAAATATAAAATCCCCATTCTTCACAATGGTTGGCTTTGTTTCTTAAACTGAACAATGCTTATTGCTTGATGGAAGAACAGTAGCAAGTTCATTTCGATGTTGCCATAGGGGTTTGATCCGCAACTAAGGTGCCACATTTCTCTGCAGTGGTGAAGTAGTGGAGGCTTTGAAAATTCGGAATGTAAGTCACTGATTCCCATCTAGATTCTAACATTTCTCTTGCAGCTTCAATTTCAGTGCCATTAACTTAATATATTTCGTTTTAATGCCAGGATTAATTTCTTTTGCACAGTAGTAGAACTCCTCTCGAATAGTAATATTGCTTTCTCTACTTTTCACTGCAAGTCATACACTACGTTTCACTTTTCGTTGAACACCATCTACTGCACCCTTTCTGTGGTAGGAAACAAAAAGATTCCATTTTGCCTTTACAGCAAAGTCAGAAATTTTCTTTTCACTTTGCTCATTATATTTCTTGGGGATAGATTTTCTTGTGAAAAAGAAATATATGTATCATCTGGTAACACTTTTTTTTTACCATGTAATGAACCTTATTTAAATAATTGTTATATGTAGACTAGATTAAGGCCCTGTGAAGTATAAAAGTATAAATTTGAACTTTCTTACAGTAGTTTAAACTTTTTTTTTTAACTGCTGAGCCATTTATACCGGAACCCACACTTTCTGAAGTCGAAATTGCGATAGAAAATCTGAAAAAGTACAAGTCTCCAGGTATTGATCAAATTCCAGCAGAATTAATACAAGAGGGTGGAAGGGTAGTATCTAGCGAAATTTATAAACTTGTACTTGCAATTTGGGAAAAGGAAATTGTACCAGAACAATGGAAGGAGTCCATAATCGTATCTATTTTTAAGAAGGGGGACAAGACTAACTGTAATAACTTTCGAGGAATATCACTTTTGTTGGAATTGAACGGGTTACAACAGCTTCTTGTTTATGCGGATGACGTGAATATGTTAGGAGAAAATCCACAAACAATTAGGGAAAACGCGGAAATTCTTGTTGAAGCAAGTAGAACGATAGGGTTGGAAGTAAATCCCGAAAAGACAAAGTATATGATTATGTCTCATGACCAGAATATTGTACGAAATGGAACTATAAAAATTGGAGATTTATCCTTCGAAGAGGTGGAAAAATTCAAATATCTTGGAGCAACAGTAACAAAGCTAAATGACACTCGGGAGGAAATTCAACACAGAATAAATATGGGAAATGCCTGTTATTATTCGGTTGAGAAGCTTTGTCATCTAGTCTTCTGTCAAAAAGTCTGAAAGCTAGAATTTATAAAACAGTTATAGCTATTACCGGTTGTTCTGTATGGTTGTGAAACTTGGACTCTCACTTTGAGAGAGGAACAAAGATTAAGGTGTTTGAGAATAAGGTTCTTAGGAAAATATTTGGGGCTAAGAGGGATGAAGTTACAGGAGAATGGAGAAAGTTACACAACGCAGAGCTGCACGCATTGTATACTTCACCTGACATAATTAGTAACATAAAATCCAGACGTTTGAGATGGGCAGGACATGTAGCACGTATGGGCGAATCCAGAAATGCATATAGAGTGTTAGTTGGGAGGCTGGAGGGAAAAAGACCTTTGGGGAGGCCGAGACGTAGATGGGAAGATAATATTAAAATGGATTTGACGGAGGTAGGATATGATGGTAGAGACTGGATTAATCTTGCACAGGATAGGGACCAATGGCAGGCTTATGTGAGGGCGGCAATGAACCTACAGGTTCCTTAAAAGCCAGTAAGTAAGTAAGTTTAAACTGTTTTATAAAAAAAACTTTTTCAATTTTCTGTTATGGGCTGGACATCATATTTTCTTCATATTTCAGGTAATTTTTGCTACTTAACTCACCTTTGATATGTGGTTTCATGGACTTCACTTTATCATAAGAATGTGTATAACATATGCAGATGAAAACAGCTGGTGTGACAGTGAAAAATTGGAGGGAAAATCAGATCTATTAGCAACACAAAAAATTTCACCAACTTCTGCAGCAGAATCTAAGAATTTTGATGACATTCCAGGCAAAGCCAATAACTATTAAAGGGAAAATATTAACGTCATCATAGACTATGGGCTTTCAGTTTTAATTTGATATATCACAAGTAATACTTTCGAATACGTACCGTATGTTGAAAATTCCTTGGTTTGGCTCACTTTTACTTGGAATGACCCCATAGTAGAAGTGTATTCTGTTCTTAGTGAGACTGTTTTAGGTCTGCAAGAGGGGGAAAAAATAACTTAATTCCCTAAAAGTATAACAATTCACAGAATAGAAACTTTTTCACTTTAATGTTATGGGCTGGATATCATATTTTCATCATATTTCAGGTAATTTTTGTTACTTAACTCAACTTTGATATGTGGTTTCATGGATTGCATCTTTTCATAAGAATGTATATAACATATGTGGATGGAAACAGTTGGTGTGACAGTGAAAAATTGGAGGGGAAATCAGATCTATTAGCAACACAAAAAATTTCACCAACTTCTGCAGTAGAAACTAAGAAATTTGAAGACATTCCAGGCAAAGCCAATAGCTTTTAAAAGGAAAATATGTTGTTGTTTTCTAATGCTAGGTGTTTGACAATCAAGTCATTTGGCCTCTTGCACTCCAATATTTTTCAAAGATATTGTCATGGTCAGCCACTGAAGCACAGATTTTGAGATGTTTCGAATCCATATCTTGTTTTGAATTGCACAATGGGCAGTTAGGGGACTGATATATTCCAATTCTATGCAGGTTTTTGGCCAAACAGTCATGGCCCGTTGCCAATCTAAATGCAGCTACAGTCGATTTGTGTGGTAAATCGGGAATTAACTGTGGATTATGATGCAGAGAGTTCCATTTTTTCCCTTAGGATTGTGTTATCAAATTTTGTTTGTTGAAGTCTAAGTATGTAGATTTAATAAATCTCTTCACAGAGTAATACGTAGATTTAGTAACAGGTCTGTAAGTAGCAGTGCTGCCCTTCTTTGCTAAAGCACCCGCATTCTCGTTTCCCAGGATTCCACAATGGGATGGTATCCATTGGAATACAATTCTTTTATTGAGTGTTAATAATTGAGAGAGCATTAAAGGGAAAATATTAATGTCATCATAAACTATGGGCTTTCAGCTTTAATATGATTATATCACAAGTAATACTTTCGAATACATACCATATATTGAAAATTCCTCCATGTGGCTCACTTTTACTGGAATGATCCCATAGTAGAAGTGTATTCTTAGACTGTTTTAGGTCTGCAAGAGGGAAAAAAAATAACTTCATTCCCTAAAAGTATGACAACTGAGGGGGTCAAAAGCAAAGGGATACAAGTGACATTTCTAATAACATGAGTTAAGTGCATGCAGGGCAGCTAAAACATTTATAATTTTAGTAGCAAAGGGATACATCTTTTAACAACACCACACACTAAAATTGAAGTAAAAAATTTCACGTAATTTATGAAATCTTAAGTACTTTCTACCACACTTTCTCACAAATAACTTAAGTGCACTTATACCCCTTTGCTTCTGACCCTCTCGATTCACAAAATAGGAGTGGTAAGCAGAATAAGCCTCAGACTGCAATGCAAGCCTTCAGGTCCCTCCTCTGTACAAGAGAAAAAAAATGACATGTTACCTTTGAATGAGTAGCTTGTTCCTGTATTTAAGAAAAATAGGTATGTTACAGTAACACCTACAAGTTGTGTAAGATCAGTCCAAAAGGGGCATTTACATGAAAAACTAGAGATAGCCTAGTAGAGATATAGCAAACGCATTTAATAAACACTACTCAAACTCTCACAGATTACATCTCAATATAAAAAAAACTGACAAATTTATCAAAAGAGAATTACATAAAAATAATAAAAAACAATATAACTAGTACAAAACCTGAAATATTTCATCAAAATTTTACTTCCAAAGAATTAACTCTAGCTATACAAAATTTAAAAACCAAGAAATCTCCTGGCCCCGACAACATTCATTCCGAATTTTTTAAACATCTGGGGGAAAAAGCCAAGTCTGTACTTTTATCCATTTTCAATTTTTCAAGGAACACCTCAATTCCTGAAGCTTGGAAAAAAGCAATCATTGTACCAATTCACAAAAAAGGGAAACCTGCTCATGATGTTAATAGTTATTGACCAATAGCACTATTAAGCATGATAGCAAAAACCATGGAGTCCATGATCTCCAACAGATTAACTTGGTATTTAGAATCCCAAAATCTTTTATCACCAAGACAAGCCGGCTTTTGACAACTACACTCTACCAATGAACAAGTCATATGCCTCGGCCAAGAAATAAAAGACAGTTTTAACAAGAAAGAAGATACCTTGGCAATATTTATTGACTTTCAGTTAGCATATGACTCTGTTTGGAGAAATAAATTATTACTGAAACTCCAGAAATTAGGTATCTCCAGCAATATGTTCAGATGGATATCAGAATTCCTTAGTCAAAGATTCATTACCACTAAATTCAATAACTCACTTTCTAGTTACAGACAAACATATCGAGGTCTACCTCAGGGCGCTGTGCTCAGCACAACTTTATTCAATATTTATATAAATGACTTACCCTCCCTATTAGAAGAATCAAACATGAAAACAGCACTATTTGCAGATTATATAGTTTTGTGGACTTCCGGATCTTACAGACATAGAGACAAAATTCAAAATTCTGCTCTTAAAGCTCTAAATCAACTACATGAATGGAATACATCAAATTTGATGACACTCAATTTAAGCAAAAGCAACTACCAAATATTTTCACTCGGTAAAAAAAGAAAGATAATTCAATATCCAATACAATGGCCAACACCTTCCTAGGACTTATGAATCCAAATATTTTGGAGTTATTTTCGATAGTAAGTTAACATGGAGCAACCATTTGAAATACATTTCTGAAAAAGCTAGTAAAAGATTCTCCCTTCTAAAAAGACTAGCAGGAAAGAAATGGGGATGCTCTAGGAATACTTTGAACACTACATACAAAATGTTCATACAGCCAGTGCAGACATAGTGCGGAGAAATTTTAATTACTTCACCTTTCATAAACGACATAGAATATGTTCAAAACCAAGCTCTCAGACTCATTACTGGTGGAATCAAAACAACTCCAATAGATTCTATGAGGTTCCTCACTAATATTAACAGTATCAAAATGACAATAGAAGAAAAAGCACTGATTCAATATGAAAAACTTATCAGATTACCAGGAAACAATTGGCATTCATACAGTCCTCTCTCTAGATTTAAAACTCAAAAAAGTTTCATATCCATTGTTCAAGAATTAAAACAGAAAATCAATATCCCGAATTTAAAAGAAAACTTACAAATTAAACCAAACCCTTTAACTCTATTAAATATAGAATATAATCTAAATTTAACAGAAGAAATACTGAAATCAGAAGTAAACATTGAAATACTGAAACAATTGTCTTTAGAGACAATTAATATTAGGTACCCTTCACAAAACTGGCTTCATTTATACACCGACGGATCCTTGATCTCCAGAGAATAAGGTGCCGGTGCAGGTGTTACGTGCTGTCTCTTCTCACTTTATAGATCACTTGGATATGGAACAACAAGTTTTGATGGTGAAATCATTGCAATAAGTGAATGTCTCAGGAATCTTCTATGCCACATCAATAAATTTAGGAATGCAGTTATATTGTCAGACTCCAAAGCAGCTATTCTATCAATAGTCTCTAAACACACACATTTATCTCAAACAGCAGAAATAACTAAAATGCTCTCTCAATTAATATCACTCAATAAAAGAATTGTATTCCAATGGATACCATCCCATTGTGGAATCCTGGGAAACGAGAATGCGGGTGCTTTAGTAAAGAAGGGCAGCACTGCTACTTACAGACCTGTTACTAAATCTATGTATTACTCTGTGAAGAGATTTATTAAATTTACATACTTAGACTTCAACAAACAAAATTTGGTAACACAATCCCAAGGGAAAAAATGGAACTCTCTGCATCAAAATCCACAGTTAATTCCCGATTTACCACGAAAATCGTCTGTAGCTGCATTTAGATTGGCAACAGGCCATGATTGTTTGACTAAACACCTGCATAGAGTTGGAATATATCAGTCCCCTAACTGCCCATTGTGCAACTCAAACCAAGAAATGGATTCGGAACACCTCAAAATCTGTGCTTCATTGGCTGATCATGATAATATCTTTGAAAAATATTGGAGTGCAAGAGGTCAAATGACTTTATTGTCAAACACCTGGCATTAGAAAACAACAACAACAACATGAAAAACTGACACAACACTTCTGAGCATCTGACCGTCACGAAGATTAAAACTCAACTGACATTGCAATGAATACGTTAAAATTACAAATCACACACAGATTTAAAATTAATAACCGAAGACTTCTGGATTTTTTAGAATCGACGTGACTACCAATACCAATCAACAAAAATCACCAAATCTCTAAACGGAAAAGCACATTGAAAACACTTCCCCAAATAAAATACTATTTCTGTACTACTGTGTTACCACATTAAGGTACAAATGTAATTACATCCTTAGGTTCTAGCCGAGTTATATGTATCATACATGTAAAAACAATTGAGTATCGACGCCAATTTCGCACTGAAAATAAGGGTCAAAAGTTGCTGTGAATGTGGTAGCCACAGAAAGGTATGGGCAGACGGGATCGCTTAAGTGAAGTGGAAAGGATAGGCAGCAGGGAGGGGCAGCACATAAGTACATCTCATTTCCGTGCGTTTTCTTACTGATCACAGAGAGAAAGCGATTTTTCGTAAGGCCAAAACAGTGACAGGTCAGTTTAGTTTAGGCTTTTGGTATGCCTTGGAAGAAAGGGCACATTCTTAGACAATAGTGAGTATATGCAAGGCATGGCAAAACTCCATACTAGCCTAACCTATCACTGAATCTACGTAAAGATTTATTTTTTTTGGTCCTACAGAATACGTCTGTTACGGTAACAATTAATATTAGAGGAGAAAAATTCGCTCCAGCACCATCTGGTGCTGTGGATTGAACTTCAGCGTAGCTCAATGGTTAGAGCACTTGGTACATAGAACCAAGGACCTGGGTTCGATCCCTGGCACTGGAGCGAATTTTTCTCCTCTAATAATAATATTAATTGTAACCTGTCACTTATGAAAACTAGCTTTTCCTCTGAGATCAGTAGGAAACACACGCAAATGGGATGTGCTGCCTCTCACTGCAGCGGTCCTGTCTGCCTCCATTTTTACAGCAACTTTCACTCTCATTTTGGCACAAAATTGCTATCGGCATTCAATTTTTCTTTTGTTTACGGTAAATATGACTCGACTACAACCCAAGTATGTAAATATATTTGTACCTTAACTTGGTAACTCTATTGTAAATAATTACGAAAATAATTTTATAATTATTTCACCCAGATGGTGGGTTCTAAGAAATTACCAGTTTATAAAGATTTGTTCTGTATTCTATGACAGCATCGAATCTAAAATGAGTTTCTTAGAAAGGCTCAAGACCGTAAGAAATATTTTCTCAAAAAGTAAATATGTTCAAGCGAAGAATGTTTATAATTTTATTATTATTGGTGGATATGAAAGAACAGAACAGCGGTAGGGGAACTTATCCTCACTAACAACTATTATTAGAATGAAGGATTGAAGTGTTGAAACCCCACTGTTTTTTTTTTTATTCATTTTGAAATACGGTAACCGTATTTTCATGCAGGTCTAACTTACTTTTTCATTGGTTCCATAATCTATTCATTTATACAAGAACTGCGACTGTCCACTGTGCTCGAAGCCATAAAATTCGTCAAATGCTATTTGAAGCATCTGAGATTACTGAAGACTATGATACAGCCACGTTATACACCAGTGATGAAACAAAGGGATCAATTTCAGAGCACGTTGTATTGTATTGTATTTACTTACATTCCATGGTATTCGTACATCGCTTCACAGCTAGAATATGGAACATGTCAAATGAAAAAAAATAAATAAATAAACAAAAACAAAAAAAAAATTCTTAATAGTACTATAAAGTCTTAATTATAGTCACAGTCTAGCTGAAATATATAAGTTACAGCAGAGTTTTATAATATAGTCTACTAGTACAACACAAAGTTTTAGTATCAATACTTAATACAACACAGAAATATTTATGAAGCGTCACTGAATGTCATGAATTCACCTACAGAATAGAGGGCGTGAGAAATTAGGTACTTCTTTAATTTGGCCCTAAATAATCGTATGTTTTGAGTTTCATTTTTTATATCCATCGGGAGACTATTATAAATTTCTACTGCCATATAATGCACTCCTTTTTGATATCATAATAGACTTGCAGATGGAGTATGAAAGTCATTTTTTTTACTAGTATTTATGCTATGAATTGTTGAATTAGTTACAAAGTTTTCACGATTATATACAAGGAAAATTATTAATAAAAAAATATACTGACAAGCCATGGACATTATTTGTAGTTTTTTGAAAATGGTCCTACAAGATTTCCTAGATTTGGCACCGACTATTATTCTAATTGAGGACCGTTTTTGCAAAACTTGCTAACTGCAAAATTGTAAAAATTGAGATTTTGATGGATTCGTTAACATAAGGCAGGCCTCTACATGATGTTCAAAGCGTCTTAGTAAAATTGGGTTATTTCTCTTCATTGTAGTGCGTCAAAGTGTGATCGTTTTTTCAAAACTTGCTTTCTACTATAAGTGAGACATACAGCAAAACTTGCTTACTATAGTGTTTTGTCTCTCCTGTAAATTTAGTTTTTTCAGTTAGCAAGTTTTGCAAAAATGGTCCTTAATTACTCTTTTTTGTAATAGGAATATACTATTACTGTCTGTGGAATTTCCCCAGAATATTATTCCAAAACTCATTACCGAGTGGAAGTATTCTAAGTATATTGTTTTTTACCATCTCTTGCACAGATCTAATAGCAAAACATGCTGAATTCAGTTTAGGGGTAATTTCTTTAATATGATTTTTCCAATTTAACACATTATCGATTTGTAAGCCAAGAAATTTGGTGGTTGTTGTTTTTATTAGGGATCTATTGCTAATTATTGCACTTGAAATTCGCGAGGTTGAATTGGACAGGATTTAAATTGAATTATGTTAGTTTTGTTACAATTTAATACTAATTTATTGGCTGAGAACCCATCACATATTTTAAGGAGAACTGCCTCTGTTGAAGATTGGAATGTGTTGGAGTTATTGGCTGTACACTATACTTGTGTCATCTGCAAATAATATGGGATGACCTACACCTTTTATTAGAGGGGCAAGCTGTAAGATCATTTATGAACACTAGAAAAAGCAGGGGACCTAATATTGATCCTTGAGGAATTCCATATTAATATTGATTTCGACTTTCTATTTCCTGTCTATGAGATATGGGTGAAACCATTGGTGTGCAATGCCTTAAATTTCATAATAAACTAATTTGTCTAGCAACATTTTATGATTTATACAATCAAATGCTTTGGATAAGTCACAGAAAATCCCTCCAACTTGTAATTTTTTATTAACTGCCTCCAGAATTTTGTCAGTTAAACTAAATGTAACATTTTCCGTGCATTTATTTTTCTTAAATACAAACTGTTCTGGGACTAAAATGTTGTATCTTTCTAGATGATGATATAATCTTTCATACAGGTATTACTTTTTCCTATTCATCCAAGGTGTCATATGAGACTTGAAAGCAATATAAAATGGACGCCTAATGGGTTGCTAGCACAGAAGGGTCGATAAAGTCGAAGATGAATGAATCAATCTGCAAGATATTTTAAAACAAGCCACTAAAGAAAGTCTGGGATAAAAAAAAGAGTATGGAATAAGAAAAAGGAATGCGAAAATGGGATGACATAAAACAGATAATATAGAATAAAAGACACACTTATAATAAATACCTTTCCACTAAGTCTGGAGAAGATAAAATTGATTACTACAG
The DNA here is from genome assembly GCF_040183065.1 of Periplaneta americana. Lineage (NCBI taxonomy): Eukaryota > Metazoa > Arthropoda > Insecta > Blattodea > Blattidae > Periplaneta > Periplaneta americana. The sequence continues at coordinate 69,498,232 of NC_091118.1, forward strand.
AAAGCGAGCCATAGCGAATAGAGAAGTTAGGAAGAAACACAGACAGAATTGGGATGAATTTGTCACATTTTTAGAAAATTATATTATTCATCCACAGCCACAAACTTTTAGAATTTTTTAAAGATTAAATAGGCCTAATGAAGTCAAAGATAACTTCGCAATAACTTAAATATCATCTCCCAAGAAAACTGGTTACTATACTTTCAACAGTTATGGTCTCACACAAAACAACCTCTTGAACTCTCTTTTCCTGATAATACAGTAGAGGAACATATTTATTTGATAAATTGGAACACACTCTAGATAAATTGAAGAACCACAAAACTCCAGGAGAAGATTCAATAAATTTAGAATTATTCAAGTATGCTAGTCTAAATTTTTAAATAAGATTTTTGAGATTCTTAAATCTGCTTTGGAATGGACAAGAGATCCCAGAAAACTGGACTAAATCAGTGATAAATCCCATTCATAAAAAGGGGATCCAAAACTAAAGGAAAATTATCGAGGAATAAGTCTTTTGAATTCTGGATACAAAATATATACAAATATTCTCAAGGACAAATTATATGAGCAGTATGAAGGTATCATTGGAGAAGAAAAAAATGGTTTTCGTAAAAGCAGTCTTGCTGTGGTGATTATTTTTCATTGAAATTGCTAATTGAAAAACACAGAGAATTCAACTTAGAGACACACATTGCTTTTATTGATTTTAAACAAGGTTTCGATAGTCAATCGGAATAAATTATTTCAGGTGCTAGCAGATGATCATGTCCCCCAACAGCTTCTAATTAACATTCATAACATTTACAAAAGAAATTTGATAGCAGTTAGAACCAACAACAAACTTTCAGATTGACAACAAATTCATAGCGGAGTAAGATAAGGCTGTGGCCTATCTCCATTACTTTTCATCATATATAATATATGAACAAAATCATTAAATACTGGAAACAGACATGTCATGATTCAATCTTTATCAGTCGAAATTTACAGTTTGATAGTCTACTCTTTGCTGATGATTTAGCCCTAGTTGCATGCAATGAATATGAGCTTCAGTATTCAGTCCATAATCTAAATATGATCAGCGCAAAATACGACATGAAAATCAATATTGAAAAAACAAAAGTCATGGCATTTCGTGGAAAATACCCAGTCGCAAGCAAAATTTTCTTAAACAACAAATTAACAGAAAGTGTAAATGAGTTTACGTATCTTGGGTATTATTTAACACTTTTTGGTGAAACAGATATAACTTCTAAAATTTGCAAATACAATAAAACAATGGGAATAATCAACAAAATTATGAAGCCTTCCCTAGTACAGTGACACACAAGAATACATCTGTATAAAACCTCAGCTAGACAAGTACTATGTTACGGAAGTGAAGCATAGACAATGAGAAGTACAGATATCAGCAGAATAACGACCTGTGAATTGAAATTTATGAGAGCAACACTAGGATATAGTCGCTTGGACCGCAAAAGAACTGAGGATATCATGCAAGATCTTCAATTATAAACAGTCTTACAGTTTATAAACAAGTACCAGCTGCAGTGGAAAAACCATGTCCAACAAATGAATCGTAATAGACTTCCAAAAGCCATGCTTCAAGGGAAGAGATCTTTAGGCTGTCCAAAAAAAAAAAAAAAAAAGTGGACTGAGAATGACTCACTTACTACGTTTTCATGGAGTATTCAGATCGATCTGAATACCTTTACTGCAGTGATGTCAGACAGGGACTAAACAGAGCAGAGCGCTCCACTAGACTGGTTGCGTGCTCTGGTGTTTCCACAGACATAAGCAAGTTCAAGCTTCGATCTAGCTCCACAACCGGTATTGGAGCTTACAACTCTGACACTACTGCCTTACTGTATTGAAATCTTCATGAAAACGGGGATTCAATTTGATCTGAGTCTCAAGGTTGATACACCTAAAAAGTGGGATCGGATCATATTCAATTCGAATTGAGTTCCATGAAAATAGGTATCGTATTCAATGTGATCTCAATACGCTAAGCGTGTTATCGATCGTCATTTATTTGATGTGTCAACTGTTTTACCAACAGCGAGGGCAATATGTATGTTGAAAAGGCGTGTTGTAAAACATAATATTTCGTGTTTTCCTAAAAGTCAATATTACCATTATTCATTAATAGCCAGAATATTAAGACGTACTCTTTTAAGAGGGTGTATGCACTTTTGTACACTATTATGCTTTCCGACACTAGAACTAGTGACTGTCCACATTTCTGAAGAAGAATGTGGCTATGTTACACATGGCCCACAGTGATTCCCAAGTCTCAAGGCTGTTTATGATGCAACTATTGCAGTATCATTCTGTGTGCAGTGGCATATAGTCTTTACGTATCTTGTTAGTGATTTGTATGAGTGTAGGACAATTGTCATTTTTATTTTCATGTGTTAATTAACTTGAATCAGACTGCAGACAAACTGTCACGACGAAAATGTAAATTTAATGCAGATTTACGGAAGGAATTTTCTGTGTTTAAAAAGACAAAGTTACATTATTTTTTTTATTTTATTTTAGTAGGTTATTTTACGACGCTTTATAAACATCTTGGTTATTTAGCATCTGAATGAGATGAAGGTGATAATGCCGGTGAAATGAGTCCAGGGTCCAGCACCGAAAGTTACCCAGCATTTGCTCATATTGGGTTGAGGGAAAACCCCGGAAAAAACCTCAACCAGGTAACTTGTCCCGACCGGGAATCGAACCCGGACCACCTGGTTTCTCGGCCAGACACGCTAACCATTACTCCACAGGTGTGGAGAAGTTAGATTATGAAGTGCTTTGTGAAGTATGTAACTGTGTGGTATCAATAGCAAACAGTGAGGGAAGTGAGACGGTATGTGCCGTTAAGGAATACCACCACTGGTTTCTATGGCCAGAAAACATATCATTAGTGAAAAATGACATACCATCACTGAAAAAATGCGATCGTAAAAATGTGTTTATACATTTCTTCACAATAAAGAGTTTGCTTTGTAAATCTAAACCACAATCTTCTGGAACTGTATTCAGTGTGTATTTAGACACGCTGATTTGATAAGTCAACTCCTGGAATGCTTACAACGGTAGTATTTCCAGTGTAGAAGTCGAAGGCTGTGGTCTGTAACTTGTGGTGGCTATTGCTGCCAATTTAGTGACTGTGTCATTTTTGTTGTTGTTGCACTTTTTATTAATAATTAGGTAAGGCACTTTGAAGCTTTAACATTATTTTAAATGATGTCACAATGGACATTGCAAAATAATCTCGTAAATAACTGAAATTGAAATTATTTGATTAAGAAATTTAATGTATTGCATAAGCTTCAAAGGTTCACGTTACTGACTGCACAAAACAATTTATTGTATACATCATTTATGTCTATGTTGCAAGGGAGAAGGATGCCATTTTTTAAATTGAGGTATGCGAGGGGAAAATCTTGGGATAGCATACCACCTCTGGTTCTTTCCCACTTCCATCACTGATAGCAAATAAGGGCATATAGATTTGAATCAGCATGTGTCTTCAGATAAACATAAAAAATCAATAAATAGTGCTCATTCCTCTAAAACAGTAGACAAATACTTTGTAAAAGAAATACTGTAGAAGAAAATAAGGTATTGGCAACAGAGGCTATATTGGCTTTCCATACAGTGTCCCACCATCAAAGCTACAAATCATGTGATTGTTAAGCGAAATTATTTAAGCAAATGTTTAACGATTCCTCAGTAGCCATGCACATTTCTTCAGCAAGAACAAAAACAGAAGCTGTAGTGAATAATGTGTTGGGCACTTGTTCCTTGAAAATGCTAACAGATGAGTCCAATGATCAGAAAATAAAATATCTTGGAGCTACAAAAATATGTCCGATTTTGATGTGAAAACAGGTAGGTCACATAAATTGTTAGATGTCACATCTATTCCAAATGAAAAATCTAACACAGTTCCTGAAGTTGTGGTTAATGCCTTACAGAACGTACAATTTGTCTAATAAATACATAGCCTTTACTGATGATAGCTGCAATAGTAATTTTGGGAATCTTAACAGAAAGGATACTAATGTTTTTCATCTTCAAAATTCTCTTCAGAAAACAAAAGGAAAGAAAGGGAAAGGCGTAGTTTTATTTAAACAATATTCTGGTGCCAACAAATGGATTTGTAAACACGAAGGACTCTCCAACAGCGAATGGCGCGATGGCATTAAAATAGTTGGAAATGTTGCCACAACGAGGTTGAAACTCTTGCACACGTCCTGGAATCCTGCCTGCATGGCGAAGCTCTGCAAAACGCTAGACACCACCAAGTACGATCAATTATAGCCACTGCCCTTAAAGATGCCAATTACAACACTTTCGAAGAAGTATATGGTCTCTCCGTCACTGGCAGTACAAGGCGCATAGATATAATAGCTTTCAAGGAATCTACAAGATCTCGATTCATAATTGATCCCATTGTGCGTTTCGAAACGAATGAGGAACAGCCATAAGGAAAAAAAGAATATCTACAATCCTATCATTCCCTATTACCTCCAAAAGTACCAGCTAAAAGAGCTTGAAATAATCGGACTTCTGGCTGGAGCAAGAGGTACTGCTACTCTCTTCATTAAAGATGTGTTTAAGAGGCTTGGAATACCTACATCGATTATTCCGATTGTAACCTTAGCTGCATTGAAAGGATCAATTGCTCTCCTGAAGCATCACCTATATTCGAAATGAAACTAAGTTCATTAGCATTCTTTACTTTTTTGTAACACTTACCTCTTTCTCTAAAACTAGGTATATTTCCACTAATCTAAAAATATATTTGCAGCTATGTACTTGTAGGAGTTTCATTATCAAAACAAAATCAATGGTTTAATGAACTTGTAAACATTTATATGGTTAAGTACTCTTTGTCCCTTGTGGCAGCTCACAAATGGTGAGAGATTCGGTGAAGCATTGTCTCATAATAAGTGGGTGAGCTATTTCAGTGTTAGTCAAGTGTCAAATTACTCTGAATTAATCAAGATAAGCGAGGTTTTTTATGCTATACCTGCACACAATGCCAATGTCGAAAGGATTTTTAGCTTAATGAAAACACAATGGACAATAGAAAGAAACCAGAAAATAGCACGGGATCTCCACTAGGCTTTGAACAATGAGCCACAAGACTTCGAAACTAGTCAAGCAAGGTAAATCCTAAATATTAACAAGGTAAAGAAGTTGGAAATTTAATCAGAAAGAAATACACTGTCCATAGATTCAGTGAAAAATTTATTGTTCATCCAGTTCAATTTCAAAGACTTAAGTTGCTCCCAGTTTTATGCACACTGCTTGGAGAACAAGGAGTTTTTTAAGGTCAGAAGTTCATCGAAATATAAGTAATTTGTAAGGTAATATTAATTATAGCAAGCTAACACTTAATATAATTACGGCAAGCTTGGCTATTATATTAATTCGTTTTACTTGGTTATTTAACGACGCTGTATCAACTACGAGGTTATTTAGCGTCAATGGGATTGGTGATAGCGAGATGGTATTTCGCGAGATGAGGTCGAGGATTCGCCATAGATTACCTGACATTTGCCTTACGGTTCGGGAAAACCTCGGAAAAAACCCAACTAGGTAATCAGCCCAAGCGGGAACCGAACTCGCCCCCGAACGCAACTCCGGCAGGCAAGCGTCTTGGCCGATAGAGCTACGCCGGTGGCTTTAATGAGTTCACTTATAACACTTTCAATCATTGAATAATAATAATAATAAATACTTACCAATATGACTGAAATGTATAACGAAATATCCGTGTGAATAATTGTAGTCCTGGGCGAAATGAAATTATTTTCACAATAATTAAAAATAAATTAAGGAACTATTAGCACACAAATAAAACGGCAGCAACATTGTAGCCACAGATCACAAACAGAGATTGTAGCCAACAATTTAAAATCGAAATACCGCTTAGCCTAAGGTTATATCAGTGTTCTCAACATTAGTATTGAGATCAATGAGTTATATAGAAGGCCATGCTTTCACTAGAAACGCTACCATCTTATGGTGACAAGACTATACCATGGTATCCATGGCGCTACCATATAGTAGACTGTGGCGCTACTATTGCAGCCGCAGTCATGCTGCAGGTTTCCATCTCCGTGTTGACTTCTCAAAATACATTTTGTGGTTATGTTCGCATTATTAATAAACTCATGCGAAAGCTTACTTATCTATTATTTGCTTTTCTGTCCTAACTAGTATTCAGAAATTGGCATTATTTTTACTATAAAGCTTTTAAAAACGCCTATATTCTTAAATGATAAACAACAGCATATTCACGTAATCAATGTTGGCAACCCTCCTGTTTGAAACTACGCTACAGAAAATTAAAAAAGTGAATTATATCGTCAGCAAATATTCTCAGACTGTGTTGTGCATTTAATAACTGTTACAAATAATTTATTTTCATCACATCTAACATTAAAATACATCCAAACAATAAAAGTATCATTGGCACATTTGGGTGGCAACACTGGTCGCAACCGCACCAAAAGTTTCAGCGTCACATTATATAAACTTTGCAAAAAATACAATTAAAAATAAGAAATCATCCATTAAAATATACTTATTACAAAAATAACTTACCTGATGAAGTCAGATCACCATAATTGGGTTGACAATCTTTGTCAGCATCACTGTTATCTTCAAACATGTTGTGAATGGACTTCAGGTCTGACTCTTCATATGCCATGTTTGTTTGTTTGTTTGTTTGTTGCAGGCAACATAGACAAATTTAGATGTTATTTGTCTATGATGTCGCGTCACCTGGCGAATGAAATTCTAACTACTTACTGTTGAATCGACTGCAATACTATCGACTATCGATTACATGATAATCCAATGTCATGCATTCACGTTTGTTATTATCGTTACACGTCAAAATTGTTACTAAAATGTGATTCAGAAAAAAGAATTGTGATATCATTTGAACGAGTGTTGTTTATAAACTCCATGCACTCGTTGAGTTTGTAATTAGGCCTATGATTAATATAACTTAAGTGAGATATTCAGTTTTTAGTTTTCGTATGACATAACCTGAAACTGAAATCTTCAAATTTATACAGATTTGAAACACCTTTAAAACTACAGCATCATCATGGCAAGTGATATTCTCGATCCGATTTCAACAGCTTCTGAACATTTGTTTGACACCATCACTACTTTGGAAGAAAGGAATAAAATGGAGGAATTTATAGTTGAGCACATCACACAATGTTCCAGCAAAAATGTTCAAATTGGTGACTTCAAACAGGGTATAGTACATAAGCTATCCGTATTTATGATTAAAAGGTTAGTTTAATTAAATGTGCAATCGTATGGAACATGGGTCCCATAAGTAGTCTACGTCCTTCTTGCAACCACAAGAACAACAGCCTCCGTCCAATTTTGCATGCATGAGATATAGAACGAGTTCACTATAAATTATAAAAGTGTAGACTAAACTTTTGCATGAGACAAGCCAGTGCGAAGGGGTGTGGAAGTGCAGGACAAGGGTGCTGTTCTATAAAGAACTGTAATCCTTTACAACGTGGGCTCTTGGAACTTTTTATTGGCGCAGATTTGCTGGAAGTTGTAACATGCGAAACTCGTCACCACATGTTCAATTCGTAGTTTCACCTGGGTCCGTTCTCGGTTCAATGTGGCATTGTTTCTATAAAATTCTGCCCAGATTTTCTTTCTTTTCTGTTCTACCTGCTGCTATCTGTAAGTTAGTTGTAGAAGGCAGGAGCAGCTGTGTTCTAATTTCCGAGCTGCTAATTATATTATTCCTTCGCCATTTCATACACTAGTCTGGAGAGATTATCGTACCTATCTTTAAGAAGGGGGACAAGACTAACTGTAGTAACTTTCGAGGAATATCACTTTTGTTGACGTCGTACAAAATTTTGTCCAATATTCATTTGAGAAGATTAACTCCATATGTAGATGAAATTATGGTCAATGTTACTTATGTCCCGCCCACTATAGAGACATAGGCCAATTTTACACATATTTAGTATAACTTGTTGCTTCTTTGACAGGTTAGGTTTGGTTAGTTTAGGTTTTTGTTATAGCCTACCTTGCATATACGATTATAGCGCAACATTGGCAGTGATAAAAGTGAAATATTCGTTCAGTGGGCGTTGGATACTCTACATTCACTATGATATTCTTATTGAATTTGGTATTCCCAAGAAACTAGTTTGATTAATTAAAATGTGTCTCAGTGAAACGTACAGCAGAGTTCGCATAGGTCAGTTTCTATCATATGCGTTTCCAATTCACTGTGGGCTAAAGCAAGGAGATGCACTATCACCTTTACTTTTTAACTTTGCTGTAGAGTATGCCATTAGGAAAGTGCAGGATAACAGAGAGGGTTTGGAATTGAATGGGTTACATCAGCTGCTTGTCTATGCAGATGACGTGAATATGTTAGGAGAAAATCCACAAACGATTAGGGAAAACACGGGAATTTTACTGGAAGCAAGTAAAGAGATAGGTTTGGAAGTAAATCCCGAAAAGACAAAGTATATGATTATGTCTCGTGACCAGAATATTGTACGAAATGGAAATATAAAAATTGGAAATTTATCTTTTGAAGAGGTGGAGAAGTTCAAATATCTGGGAGCAACAGTAACAAATATAAATGATACTCGGGGGGGGGGGGATTAAACACAGAATAAATATGGGAAATGCCTGTTATTATTCGGTTGAGAAACTTTTATCATCCAGTCTGCTGTCGAAAAATCTGAAAGTTAGAATTTATAAAACAGTTATATTACCGGTTGTTCTGTATGGTTGTGAAACTTGGACTCTCACTTTGAGAGAGGAACATAGGTTAAGGGTGTTTGAGAATAAGGTGCTTGGGAAAATATTTGGGGCTAAGAGGGATGAAGTTACAGGAGAATGGAGAAAGTTACACAACACAGAACTGCACGCATTGTATTCTTCACCTGACATAATTAGTAACATTAAATCCAGACGTTTAAGATGGGCAGGGCATGTAGCATGTATGGGCGAATCCAGAAATGCATATAGAGTGTTAGTTGGGAGGCCGGAGGGAAAAAGACCTTTAGGGAGGCCGAGACGTAGATGGGAGGATAATATAAAAATGGATTTGAGGGAGGTGGGATATGATGATGGAGAATGGATTAATTTTGCTCAGGATAGGGACCAATGGCGGGCTTATGTGAGGGCGGCAATGAACCTCCGGGTTCCTTAAAAGCCAGTAAGTAAGTCTGGAGAGAATGTACCTGGATATCTGAATGTCTTCTCGAGGAATGTAGTCTTCACTTTCTCCCTCTTTTGCAGGTCATTTACTTTCATTTGGTCACAGAACAGTTCTACTTTATAGGCCAGTATATAGGAACTATCTTTGCATGGACGAGTTTCATCGCTGTGTTCAGGGACAGTGCCTCAGGTCTATGTCTTTCATTGCTCTAATGGCTGTTAAATTAAATATTATGATAATATACCAAATTCGTACTTTCGTATCAACTTTTCAGTCTAACAGAACTTTCAACATTGTAGAAGAAAACATACACTCTATTTCACTGTTCATTGCAATATTCTATCTCAGTCTGAAACAAAACATTTTACTTCTAATGTCACACTAACACCAATCTCACATATTGCTATATACCTCAAAATCTGTGCTTCATTGGCTGGCCATGATAATATCTTTGAAAAATATTGGAGTGCAAGAGGTCAAATGACTTTATGTCAAACGCCTGGCATTAGAAAACAACAACAACATATTGCCATATGTAACCATACAACTTTACTGTCAGAAATTAGAAGAAAATCACCAATGGATGGTACGTATTACTGTGTATTGTAATAAATAATTTTGTTGCTAGGGCCTATCTCATATATATACACAGAGCAACAATATATAAGTACAACTCTTCTTTCAAACAGGTGTTCGTGTCGAAATATAACATTACATAGAGTTGTAGTTACAAAGAAATAACACATATCAGCTCAAAGTAGTGTTCATTCAAAATGGGTCTCTTCGTTTTTTTCCCTTATAAATCAATTTAAATTTTCAAAGTACACCTACGTAAAAACTTATTTTGTGCATCAGCATGTTACAATTAGTCTTTATTGATAGTCAGAATCATGCACCTTTACAATTTTAATGACTTATAACTTCTCAACCAATAATAGCAAACGTGTGCAATCTGTTCTGAATTACAGAATAACTGTGGGAGATTCCTAAGAGTAAATGTTGAAAATGTCTTCCATCTGCATCCATACACAATTAAGTATACTCGTCACACTATATTTCGTGACATTCTCTGAAGTGTATCCTCGTCAGTATTGCTGATTTCATTCCTAATGACCTCATGGAGTTCAGCAAGTGTATCTCTATCCTTAAGATAGCCTCTTAAGAAGAAGTCCGGAGAGGTTATATCAGGTGATCTGGGAGGCCGTAGATTTTTTGAGATTAGGTGGTCACCAAAGAAGTTGGCTAGGTATAAGTTTCATGAAATCGTTAGATGTATGACATGATTAGCCTGTCTCCTGGCTCATTCGGTGGAATGTTTTCTTTGGTGAGTTCACTAAACGTCCTGGAACATCATCTACACAATCTTGACTCATACCAGGTCTGTGTTTTCCACTCTTGCTGAGGAGCAAGCCAGTTGTCTCCAGCTTTCTTGTCATTGATAAAAAAAATTGTTGGCCTGGTTGGAACATTGCACAAACCGAATTTTCTTCGAAATGCCCATTGTGTTTCAATCAAGGAATTTGTCTTCCAATATGTTTTCACAATAAAAACACGCTGCCGAATTGAGAACTGCATATTCGAGATATGCTTTTCTCATCTAAGTTAGTCTGCTCTCAGTTTAGGTGTGTGTGTATTAATCGAAAATTCTCGATTTTGGATTAATCTTTCTGGTATTCTTCAATTGTCTCAGTATTTAATACATGCATAATGTGTCCTGCGCCATGGCATCGTGGTCTAAGACATCCTGCATGGAACTCGCGTTATGGAATGTGCGCTGGTTCGAGTCCTCATGGGGGAAGAAATTTTCTCATGAAATTTCGGCCAGTGTATGGGACTGGTGCCCACCCAGAATCGTGATGCACTTGGGGAGCTATGATAGGTAGCGAAAATTCGGTTTCACAAACCAGTTATAATGGCTGGGGGGATCATCGTGATACCTCCATTCTGGTTGGACAATCGTCCAACTCTGCTTCGGCATGTGGACTTGAGGCCAGCTGCTGGTCGGTCTTAGCCCTTCATGGGCTGTAGCACCATGGATTTTTTTAATCACATGCATAATGTCGTCATTTGCATAGGTCTGGAGTGGTTCAATGTCAGCAAGCCCCTGTCCCTTAGCAGAGATCTGCGAGGCAAGGTTGTGGTGCTCGACTTCTTCACATACTGCTGCGTTAACTGCCTGCATATCCTGCCACAACTTAAGCAGTTGGAGGAGCAGTGTCCAGTGGAAGAGGGTGTGGTTGTGGTATGTACATCACTCTCCTGCAAATGTTTTGCGCTTTAATACCGGTAATAGTATAATCTTTCTTTTAGTACCTACTTTATTTGTGTTACCATACATTTGAAATGAACATAGATAAAGAGAGAAATAGTTAAGGCAATTCATCATAGTTCAGAAAACAACTTGTACATTAATATTCTTATAATTAGCTTTTCTAGATTAGAACATACTGTGCTAAGTACTTCCTTTGTTACCAGCCACTAGAGATGAACACAGTAAAAAATATAGGCCTATCGGTAATTTTCTTCTCTCGCACATAGTTGGATTTCCATGTTTCCAGCATACTTGGATGAATACAAGGATAAATACATATAAAGGTAAAGCCAACCCCATGGCAAGCCAGATTGGCCCAAAGTGTGGTGAGAGGTTAAGGCTCCCACCTTTACAGACAATCGGCATTTAATGGCAGTAGGGATGCCAGTACGTGTCTACCGTCTTTACCCCAAAAGAAATGCCCCTGGTACTCATTTCTGTTAGAGGCTGAGTAGACCCCAGGACCATAGTATGGCTGGAAGGATTAGATCAATGGAAAAATTGATGATCCCATAAGGAATCGAAGTCCCGTGCCGTGGTGTCGCGGTCTAAGGCATCCTGCCTAGGACCTGCGTTACGAAATGCGCGCTGGTTCGGGTCTTCGTGAGGGAAGAAATTTTCTCATGAAATTTCGGCCAGTGTATGGTACTGGTGCCCACCCAGCATTGTGATGCACTTGGGGAGCTAAGATAGGTAGCGAAAATCCGGTTTTGCAAACCAGCTATAACAGCTGGGAGGATCATCATGCTAACCACACGATACCTCCATTCTGATTGGATGATCGTCCACCTCTGCTTCGGCATGTGGATGTGAGGCCAGCAGCCGACTGGTCGGTCTTGGCCCTTCAGGGCTGTAGTGCCATGGATTTTTTATAAGGAATCGAACCCGCGACCTTCTGACTTGCAGTGTTATTCCTTAACCTCCTAAATATAAATGTAAGTTAATTATCATAAATCAGTCTTGCATTAATGTTATTCATTCAGTAATCTTCTCTGGCATATAGTAGCACTTCATGTTACTAGGTATACATTTTGAACATAGATAAAGAGAAATATAAATTTATATCACAATCCATTATAATTCAGAAACCAGCTTGTTCATAAATGTTATCCATATAATTATTTCCTCTCAAATAGTAAGCACTTAATATGTTACCAGACACTGAAATGAACACAGATAAAGATAAACATATCTAGTTGTAATAAATTATCTTCTATAGCACATAGTAGATTGGATACTTCATGCACTGGCCGGAAAAAACAGTGGATCACTTCTTGAAAACCAAAACATCGTCAATAATCCACCAATTTAGAGAGAGCATTATTAAATTCATCATCATATCCTTCACGTGTTAGACCCTAGTGGATCCGTTATAATCTCATGCCAGCGTTTTCGTGGTATTCCCAAGTTTCTCCTTCCTCTTGGTACATAGGCAAGAATTTGTCTAGGCCATTTAATGTGATTCATCCTTTCGACATGTTTCTTCCACTGAAGTCTATATTGTTGAACAAAATGAACTAGAGGATCTATTTTCAGTTCTTTCGGTATGTCTTCATTTTTACAGTCTTCGAGCAATGAGCATCCTGCTAGCTGTCTCATAAATCTCATTTCAGCTACTGTTAGCCTTTTGTCATCAGCTGCTCTGATTGTCCATGCCTACATTATTAAATTAAGGATGTTTTATGACTACAGAAAGATGTATTCATTATTTTTGGAGATGATTATGATGTTAACAGGTCATAAAATGCCACCCCATGAGCCACTTTCCGCCCCTAAGTGCCAGGCCATATGCTTTATGGTTTTACAACAGCAACCAAAGTTTTGCAAATGTGCACTCATTCCTATTGATGAATTATCAATGTGTGGCACACATTTTCTGTTAAAAGTAAACATTTTTCTTCAGTTTCTCTTTCGAATTTGTTAAGTTAAGATGTCCCTTATTCGAGAAGACATTTGTGAGAGCTGTCTCGGTTGAAGATGGACAAAGCATTCGTTTTGCGGATTATATCATTGCTGCCTCGTTTAGAAGTAGTCCAACATACCCTCTGGTGATTGTGTGAATTCTACCACGGACGACAGCATGTCAGGTTCTCTATATCTTACGAGATCACCCCAGAAAGCATCTGGAAGCAGTGAAGAACGTCACTGTGCGTGAGAGGATTGTTGAACGAAGGCTTCAGGAAGCCAATTTGACCTCAAGATCTGCAATTGCCCTACAGCTCACCCCCCAGGACTGGGTAGCATGATTGTACTTAGTGTATCAATGCTAAAATTGAAATAATCCTGCTCGCAGATGAGTCACGATTTTTCCTTTGATCACCTAATTGTAGAGAGAAAGTATGGAAAAAGCATGGGGAATGATATTCGTCTTGCAACTTCTCTGAGAGAACGTTTGGAAATGGCTCTGTTATGGTATCAGCTTTGTGGGCCAGATGGAACTTGTTTTCATTGATGGAAATGATCTAAATGCACACTGATACATAGTAGAGATGTTAGCAAACCATGAAATCCCCTTCACTCCCTTCGTAAGTGAAAATTTCTTCCTTATGCATGACAGTGCCCAGCCCTAATTCTGTTCACTGTGTGTTTGACTGCCTTCGCGATGTTGGGATACCAATCCTGGACTGGCCAGTAGGCTATGCAACCCACACTTAAATGTTATTCAATACCTATGGGATATGCCTGGTCAAAGTCGCAACTTCGACACTTGAACGAAATGCTGGCAGAATTATAGGAGAACTAGAACTTCATCTCTCAGGAAACGTTGCAGGACTTGATGGTCAGCATGCCATGACAAATGGAGGCCGTTGTCACTGCCAGGAGTGGCAACACCTAATATTAGGACAAAATAAACCCACTGTGACAGATATAGTGGCATAATCATGTGTTAATGTAAACCATTGTCTCAGTAGCCTCATGAAATGCATTTCTTGAAATTTTTTGCATAAATTGCAATATTTTGGAACTTACGTATTATATTTCTAAAAAAAATGAAGTGATCTATTTTGTATTTTACCTGCCAATGTATTTTAGTAGGCAATGTAGACAGAACTTAGGGACAAATTTTAATTATTTCAGTTCAAATTAAATACTAGTTAATAGTTAATGGAAGAAGTTCTAGTATTTGTTTACAATTGTGGTACCAAAGAAAGGTAGGATGTACCAGTATTTACATACTTTGCTTCTAGTTGAGTCATATAGTATATACCGTAAACAAAAGACAAATTGAGTGGCGACACCAGTTTCGTACCGGAATAAGGGTGGAGAGTTACTGCGAAAGTGGTGAATTCACAAGCCTTGCATGTAAGCTTTGTGGTAGAATGTAGAATATTTTATTTTTGCTGGCAGAGTTAAGTTAAGGCCATAAAGCATTCTCTTCCACTCAAACAGCCTTAATCAATATAATAGTGACATCAGGGATGCACACAAGGGGAGATTAACAGGTTTGAACTCCCCCCCCCCCCCCAAACTTAAAAAAAAAATTGACATAAGGCATAGTCCTCCTACCCGTCCTTTAATATAATCCCTGTGCTTGTTGCTGGGGCATATTCGAATTATAACAATGCTGTCTTTATTGCAGAGAGACCTACCACCTTGTACCGACCTTGTAATAAAATAAAGCTGACAAAATATGAAACTTTGACTTGTTTGTTAAAAATTGGATGACTGTGAAAAAATTACATTTCAAAGATATAATATTAATAAATATACCGTAATATAATGATGATGATAATAATAATAATAATAATAATAATAATAATAATAATAATAATAATAATAATTCAAAGGACATTATGGAGCATGTCGATTTCACAAAACGCTTCCACTCTGTTCTGCCTTTTGCTAGTTCCTCCCAGTTGGTAATTCCCATTTTCATGCATTCCTTCTGAATTCCATCTTTCCATAATAATAATAATAATAATAATAATAATAATAATAATAATAATAATACACAAAATTTAAAATAGGCTACTGATATTGTAAATTCTAAACAGTTTTAATAATAATCTCCCAGCCCCCCCCTTGACAAAATTTTGCATACGTCACTGAGTGATATACATATTTAAAATACCTACGCTAAACATTCTACAACAGTAATCTTGAGTTACATTTTAACGACATATGTTTATTTAATTTTAGATAAAGCCTACACGAAAAAATAATAATTTATGAGCTAATACGATTAAATTCAATCTATATGCAATAATGTATATAAAGAATTATAATTAAAAGAATACAAAGAAGTAATAAATACCATCAAATTCATAGCACTACAAAGAAGAAATAAATACCCCAACATAATAGACAACATAATAAAAAAGACAAAACATAATTATAAGAAACATAGAAACACAACACAAACACAAGAACATAAAAAATACATAACATTAACATAAGAAATCAAAAACACACATAAGATCGCATCTTCATTCAAGAAATTAAACTACAATATTGCATACAGAACACAAAACACTATACAAAAGCATTTCAACACAAACAAACAAATACAACCTAACAAGTGTATACAAACTCACATGAATAGCTGTAACAAATTCTACATCGGACAGACAGGCAGATCATTTCAAATACGTTACAAAGAACATATCACATCCATAACCAAATCACACAACACAAACACCAACCACACCTACAGCAACATAGACACGACATGGAAATTCTGCATATCCAACTGAAAAACCAGAAACTAAACACACTGGAACAATATGAAATATACAGATACACAAAAACACATCCACAACAAATACTCAACACACAACTGAATTTCAGAACACACACACTATTTGACTGCACACTATACAATACAAACACACCCCCAGCAAACCAAATGAATACACCGGAAGGTGCAAGGACCTCACCAGTTCTGAAGATGGCTTCCAAGCTGAAACTAGTCAACAAAGTATTTATAAACTTAGTTCATTATTAACACGTGAAAGTAATCACCATATATTATATTCCTAAATTATAATTTTATTAAGTTGAGTTATCTAGTTAAATGATGAAAATTAATTTAATAGTGCTTTACTGGAATTATGCTATAGGAATCAAAATCTAAATATAAAATATATCGATGTAATGAGAATAATATGAATATGTGGTAGGTACATAGAAAGCGAGTTTTGGTAAAGTCGAGTATCAGTGACAGATTAGGTTTCGTTAGTTCAGGCTTTTGTATGTCTTGGATATATGCATTTTGGTCAGTAGGTAGGTATGGACAGATATCCGCCTTCCTTTGGAACACAAGTGTAAAGAATTACCGAAGTTCTCGTTTCTTGAATCATATTTCAACTGTTTTTGTTACACTGTGTATTAGATTGGCGTCCATAGTGCGAAATTTGACAACGAGAAGGACAGTGCCAACATATTGGCAGCCGTGCAAAGATACAACATTTCCCACCCTGTGGTGAATGATGCTGATGGGACCATGTGGCACAGTCTGGGCATCCCTTGCTGGCCAACATTGTTGATATTGGGTAATAGACTGCTGCATGTGTGAACTTGTGCTTTGGTGTCTTTTATTATTATAATGACCTGTTTCTTTGTCTTCTTTTGCATGAAGAGTGGGCAAGTGCTGTAATTCTGCATAATGCTGCTGTCTTTGCTTTCCAGAGTCCATTAACTGTCTGTTAATAATTTTACTTTTTCATTATATATTATACGAAGTATGGAGAGAAATTGTTCTGATAGGGAAAAAAATCATTTTAAAGATTATTACAGAAATAAAAGTTTTCAGTAGTGATGGGAGTATTCGAATAAAAAGATACAAATTATTCGATTCTTATAAGTTCTCGAGATATACCCTACCGGTCAAAAGTTTTCGATCACCTATCACAACTATGGATTTGTGTTTAAAACAGGGATTTCGTTTTGAATATTCTATCGTATCATAATGCTAGAGAGAGAAAATATTTATTTTGTTGGTCTATTAGTTTTTCCAATGTGTTTGAAATAAAGTATATAGTTGTTTTCATAGCTGATCGAAAACTTTTGATCTGTAGTGTATATCAAATCGTGAACAAGTATTCGAATAATTTGCTCAGATGGTAGATGCTGCAAAGAGTAAAGGATGAGAACACCGATTGCTCATCAATCATATACATTCGGCTAACATGAGGTAATTGCATGCAATAAAGACTTGCTTCAGATTGTCTCTATCTGTCTCACCTCTCCTCTCTTTCTTTCTCTCTTCTAATTACGGAATACAGGAATAAACATCTTTATTGGAAGTTGCAGATAGTTACCAGCATTTGATTAAAATAGAAAAATATAAACTCCTGTGCTTTAGAATTTATAAAACAGTTATATTACCGGTTGTTCTGTATGGTTGTGAAACTGGGACTCTCACTTTGACAGAGGAATAGAGATAAGGGTGTTTGAGAATAAGGTTCTTAGGAAAATATTTGGGGCTGATTGGGATGAAGTTATAGGAGAATGGAGAAAGTTACACAATGCAGAATTGCACGCATTGTATTCTTCACCTGACATAATTAGGAACATTAAATTCAGACGTTTGAGATGGGCAGGGCATGTAGCACATATGGGCGAATCCAGAAATCCATATAGAGTGTTTATTGGGAGACCAGAGGGAAAAAGACCTTTGGGGAGGCCTAGATATAGATGGGAGGATAATATTAAAATGTATTTGAGGGAGGCGGGATATGATGGTAGGGACTAGATTAATCTTGCTCAGGATAGGGACTGATGGTGGGCTTATGTGAGGGCATATAGAGTTTTTAGTTGAAAATCCTGAGGGAAAAAGACCTTTGGGAGGCCAAAACATAGAATGGAGGAGGATATTATAATGGATTTGAGGGAGGTGGGATATGATGGTAGGGATAGGGACTGATGGCGAGCTTATGTGAGGGCATATAGAGTTTTTAGTTGAAAAATCTGAGGGAAAAGGACCTTTGGGAGGCCAAAACGTAGAATGGAGGAGGATATTATAATGGATTTGAGGGAGGTGGGATATGATGGTAGGGATAGGGACTGATGGCGAGCTTATGTGAGGGCATATAGAGTTTTTAGTTGAAAAATCTGAGGGAAAAAGTCCTTCGGGAGGCCAAAACATAGAATGGAGGAGGATATTATAATGGATTTGAGGGTGGTGGGATATGATGGTAGAGATAGGGACTGATGGCGGGCTTGTGTGAGGGCATATAGAGTTTTAGTTGAAAAATCTGAGGGAAAAAGACCTTTGGGAGGCCGAAACGTAGAATGGAAGATTATATTATAATGGATTTGGGGAAGGTAGGATATAATGGTAGGGACTGGATTAATTTTGCACAGGATAGGGACCGATGATGGGCTTATGTGAGGGCGGCAATGAACCTGCGGATTCCTTAAAAGCCATTTGTAAGTAAGTAAGTAAACTCCTGTGCTTGCACAATACACTTTCGTCACTACTATCATTACCGCAGTCATGCTAGATGTTTTTTAAGAGAACTGAAAAACGAGAACCTGTGGGTGAGTAATCAAATCATTATTAGAATGACGAAAGTATTCGAGAACTTTTATTCAATTCTGTCCATCACTAGTTTTCAGCATCTCTCATTTTTACTTCTTCTTCCTCTGGCAGCCATTAGACCCAGTTCATTGCAGCTCTATATAATCTGTTCTGTCTAATGATGTAAAAAGGAAAATTTTCCACCTAACCAGATTGTTCCTTTCTTCGCTTCCTTTCTTGCATTGTGTCATAGATAGCCAACTTTTTTTTTTTTCAATATTATTTTTATTCTTATTCTCGACTTTGGATATTGTAGACTTATGATAAGAAACACTCGCTTTTTTTTTTAATAAACATCAGTGTCTTTAAACACATGACAGTGAAGTAAATTTACAGTTTTACCTGCTTCTGTTTCACTTAAAAGAAATTATATTCCCAAACAATAGCTGTGCATGTTTATTGGTACAGTAATTGTTGTTGGATTATGTGTAGTATGTGTAAAGACGCGAAAGGTGTTTCAGATCAAAATGAGTGATTCTCCTCTACATGTAACAAAGAGGACATGTTGTATTTAGAAAAATATAACATCGTTTAATAGTTTTTTTGAACACAATCTTTGCCTGACCTCTTTTCAATCTGCAATATTAATGTTCCTTCTAAATTTTATTAATACAAATAAGTTAATGGTTAGTAATATAACAGCTTCATTGGTGTAAAGAGCCCCATACACGCAAAAACTTACTTGGAGGCAAGTGTGTGCAAACCTAAATCAACAACAGGCAAGTCTCCTCGTGTATGGGCGAAAAGTATCAAGATTTTTGGCCTTAAGACAAGCCTCAAGACTTCTGCAACTGCTTGAAATTTTCCGACTGTAGCTCTCGCCAAATTAAGCGACAGATAAAGTAAACATAGAAACAAACGATACTGCAAGGATCTGGTCGAGATTTCATTGTTTCGTTTCATAGTTCTGTGTAGCAAAATGGCGACAAGGTATGAAAGTTCAGATTTAAGGAACTATTCTCATTTCTGTTAGAATTTATAGACATGTATAAATATTTTCCGTGCTTATGGAAAATAAAAAGCAAGGAATATTCCAATAAAACACTGTTTGTGTATGATCTGTATTTAGGGTTGCCAGCCCTCTTATATTTTCCGGTATCTCTCATATTTGTCCCTAATTTTTAACAGGCTCCCATATTTTTCTTCTCCTCGAGCATTTTACTCCTTTATTTTTTAATAATGAGCTTCAGTATTCAGTGCATAATCTAGATATGATCAGCGCAAAATACATGGAAATCAATATTTAAAAAACAAAAGTCATGGCATTTCATGGGAAATACCCGGTCGCAAGCAAAATGTGCATAAAGAACAAATTAATAGAAAGGGTAAATGAGTTTACTTATCTTGGCTATAATTTAACATTTTTTGGTGAAACAGATATAACTTCTAAAATTTTCAAATACAATAAAACAATGGGAATAATCAACAAAATTATTAAGCCTTCCCTAGTATAGTGACACACAAGAATATGTTTGTATAAAACCTTAGCTAGGCCTGTACTATGTTACGGAAGTGAAGCATGGACAATGAGAAGTACGGATTTCAGCAGAATAACAGCCTGTACAATGAAATTTATGAGAATAACACTAATATATAATCACTTGGACCACAAAAGAAATGATATCATGCAAGAACTTCATTTACAACCAATCTCACAGTTTATAAATAAGTACCAGCTGCAGAGGAAGAACTATGCCCAACGAATGAATCCGAATAGACTTCCAAAAGCCATGCTTCAATACCATCCCCAAGGGAAGAGATCTTTAGGCCATCTAAAAAAAAGGTGGACCGAGAATGACTCACTGAGACTGTACAGGCCTTGGGCCTTGTACTTGTTTGGATGATGATGATGATGATGATGATGATGATGATGATGATGATGATGATGATGATGATGATAAACATTTGATTTTACCGTGCATGATGATTGATGATTTATGTGATGAATTGATTTTGTTGTTCAAGAGATGCAATAAAATTTGCAGCCTTGTAGAAGGTAATGGTTGCCAGAAATGGGTTTTAGTGTTCACTCGTTTAAAATCAAACCATGTTATTGTTATACATTTGAAAAAACTAGTAAGTTTTGTTCTAAGCATACAAGTGGTTAGTAATGCTCATACAAAGAGGGTATTTCTTCTGATGAACAATAATTGGACAGATGTTCGATACAGGAACACAACGGATCTAATCAAATCAGAAGTGCAAACTGCAGTCGACTTCAATTATTATGTATGACAAAATCTGTCTCAAAATACTCTAATTTAAGCCTAGCTGCCAAAGTATAAAGTTTGTTTTTTTTTAGTAATCGAATTGAATGATTTGTCAATTTTCTATATAAAATTTTGTCGAATCCTTAGTCTTCCTTATTTTTTTTCAAAAAAAAAAAAAGTTGGCAACCCTATCTATGTTCTGTTATAACACTTATACCAAAGACACAACAGATTTACTATTTCAGAATGACACTAAGGAATTGCTAACAAACGAACACAGAACCATGGAGGAATAGCATTTCTCGAGTGATCTCATTTATCCCTGGGAAATAATTGACTTCAACGACCTCTTACACATTCTTGGTGAACTACAAGTCTAGGAGGCAAGTCTGCGCATGTATGGGCAATCATTCAATTCAGATTTACCTCCAGGTAAGTTTTTGCGTGTATAGGGTCCTTAAGACTAAGGTTCCCCCCCCCACCCCTTTACTATGTTTTAACGACCTGAAGTGGTGCTCACAGATTTTTTACTCCCCTCTTATAGTTGCGTCGCTGTTATTTCCGGCGTGACTTCTCCTCTTTGCTTACACCTTAGGAAGTGAAGGCTCTATATAGTCTAGGTAGGTAGTATCTTTCGACATTTTTGTTCTTTCGTTTCTGAGCTACCAGACGAATCTATTTGCCACACCGTTAAATATTATCATGTCGTAGCTCCTATAATAAATCAAACACACTGTAATTGAGCAAATAATTGAGTGGCAAATAATGTTCTCATGTGCTTTCTGCAAATGCCAACGAAAGAACAAAATTGGTGTGCGATTGTATTAAGTATTTATGGAACCTTAGGAAATGTACAACATCATCAGCAGCGAATGGCAAGATGCACATGTTTAAATGTAGCTGACCCGCAACATGATTAGCTGCCAGAAATAAGAGCTATGGGACTATAAAAGTTCCTCGTATTTTCGTCGAGTTGAATGTTGCAGCTGCCTCTTATTTATATTCTGAAAAGCTGGCAACCCTATGTACCTGGAGCATCTAGATAATATGTGACTCAAATATTCTCTATCAGAAATGAATTTTCTATGTTACTACATAGCGAATTCGTCTGCCAAATCAAGTCGTGTCAATAATTCTGGACATTATTCAGCAAAAATCTGTAAGGTAACAGAATTGATCAGTTGATAACTAACCCACTCACAGCAATTCCTACTCACTTTTTTTAAATTTCAAACAGTAGGTTCAGTTTACATTTATTTACAGTCATATTTCAAGAAATTACAGAAGTTTACAATCCATTTGATCTTTAATTTTTTTTTTTTCATATCACATTACTCCCTTCGGTGCAAGTTCTTCGTGTTTAAAACATTTTCTATCAGTTCATTTAATTCAGATTATATGT
This sequence comes from Periplaneta americana, assembly GCF_040183065.1. Classification (NCBI taxonomy): domain Eukaryota; kingdom Metazoa; phylum Arthropoda; class Insecta; order Blattodea; family Blattidae; genus Periplaneta; species Periplaneta americana. The sequence continues at coordinate 69,520,924 of NC_091118.1, forward strand.
TTATATTTTTCAGTTAAGTACCATAAAGTGGGGTACTTTGTACCACTTTTAGCTCTTATTTTTATAAAAATTGAAAATAATAGGTCCACTGACAAAATTTCAGCAAGATAATGGTAAACATCAATTTTAGAATACTTGTTACAGGTAGTGTAATTGTTTTAAATTTTCTGCTACATATTTATTAATATAAAAAGACATTCGAATATTTTCCTCGAGTTAAACTTTGCAGCTTTCTCCTATTTGCATTCAAAAAACCTGGCAACCCTAGATAAGCCAGTGCTCTAACACGGAGCTGCCATAGAGATGTTTTGGTTACTTGAACCATGTTATGCAAACTATTTCCAACGTTCTTCTTTTTGCACAGATCTACGGCCCAATGTGGGCCTTCGCCTCTCTAATGTCCTCATCCACTCTCCCCTATCTTTCACCAACAATGTCCATCTTTTAATTCCACACTTTCTAATGTCATCCTGCACCGAGTTCCACCATCTATTCCTAGGTCTTTCCCGCGTTCTTCTCCCTTCCGGTTGCGTGAAACATACTTGGTGCACTTTCCTATTATTCGACATTTTACCAATGTGTCCGATCCATCTAAGTCTGCTTAATCTAATGGAGGATATAATATCCAAGTCACCATACATATCCAGCAACTCATTATTATATCTTCTTCACCAGTTGACACCGTCCTAGCCACCGATGTAGCTCAGTCGGCTAAGGCGCTTGTCTGCCGATTCGAAGTTGCGTTCAGGCGTGTGTTCGATTCCCGATTGGGCTGATTATTACCTGGTTGGTTTTTTTCCGAGGTTTTCCCCAACCATAAGGCAAATGTCAGGAATCTATGGCGAATCCTCGGCCTCATCTTGCCAAATATCTCGCTATCACCAGATCCATCGACGATAAATAACCTCGTAGTTGATAGCATCGTTAAATAACCAAGTAAAAAAGACACTGTCCTGAACTGCTCTCAATATCTTCCTCAAAATCTTTCTTTCAAAAACTGCTAGCCTGTTACACGTTTTGACATATTTCAAACGTTTCTGAACTTATTTCTGTCTACTTTGCAGGACCTAATGGAGAGGCACTATTCTTGCTAGTGGGTGAGAGCCACAAGCATGACATGTTCCTGTATGTGCAGACTGCACTCAACTACTATAAGAATGAGGGCCAGATAAAAGACCATTCATTGCCCATCACCTCACAATCACACATTGCTGCGGAAGAGGACAGGTCCCTCCTGTTCCCAGGCAAGATGGCCTGCTGCGAGCTCAGTGAACAGAACAATAACAGCAGTCAAAACGGTAACAATCACTCAGGGGAGAACTACACGGAGAGACTGGCAGTGTCTGACACTGGCCACCATCGCATCATCATATTCTCAACAAGTGGCAGAATAGAGGTAATTTATATTGATTATGGCACTGGCGACAGCAGAAACTATGCTTATAATATTAATGAAGGTAATTTCATGACCAGGACCAGTTTTTTGGTGAAAAATTTTTCGTAAAAAATGTAGGCCGTAAGATATCGTACTTGTGGTTAAAAATGTAACAGTAATTTCTCGAAAATTTCGTGATTATATTTTTTTACCATGTATAATGTCATACACTTACACACAATCTTATCAGTAATCTTATACATACTTACTTACTTACAAATGGCTTTTAAGGAACCCGCAGGCTCATTGCAGCCCTCACATAAGCCCGCCATCGGTCCCTATCCTGTGCAAGATTAATCCAGTCTCTATCATCATATCCCATCTCCCTCAAATCCATTTTAATATTATCCTCCCATCTACGTCTCGGCCTCATCAAAGGTCTTTTTCCCTCCGGTCTCCCAACTCACACTCTATATGCATTTCTGGATTTGCCCATACATGCTACATGCCCTGCCCATCTCAAACGTCTGGATTTAATGTTCCTAATTATGTCAGGTGAAGAATACAATGTGTGCAGTTCTGTGTTGCGTAACTTTCTCCATTCTCCTGTAACTTCATCCCTCTTAGTCCCAAATATTTTCCTAAGCATCTTATTCTCAAACCCCTTAACCTATGTTCCTCTCTCAAAGTGAGAGTCCAAGTTTCACAACCATAAAGAACAACCAGTAATATAACTGTTTTATAAATTCTAACTTTCAAATTTTAACAGGCATTTTCCATACATATTCTGCTTTTAATTTCATCCCAAGTGTCATTTACATTTGTTACTGTTGCTCCAAGATATTTGAATTTTCCTATCTCTTCGAAAGAAAAATGTCCAATTCTTATGTTTCCATTTCGTACAATATTCTGGTCACGAGACATAATCATATACTTTGTCTTTTCGGGAAATTATATTTAAATCAAATACAGTAAATCTGATTTCAAAAAAAAAGAAATCATTGTTTTTTTTATTTTTATAATAAAAATTATGACTTTTACACCCTGGTTATGATTCACCTGTATCATGAAAATTTCTGTTGGTATTTCTTTATGTAATGTGTTTTAATGTTGTGTTTTTCTTTAAAGTATGTCATTGGCGGCCCTGAGCCTGGTTTTGTGGATGGTGCCTTCAATGAAGCTCAGTTCAACAGTCCCCAGGGACTGACATTCCACAATCCAAATTTGTTGTATATTGCAGACACTGAAAATCATGCAATCAGAGAGGTGAGCAGGAAAAACAAAACGTTCCTCCTCTGTACACATTTTAAGTATACCAGTAGATACTAGTTACAGGATTTAGTTATTGGTTTGTTTTTCACTTTCTCGTTATGAAGCATGTTGCTAAATATCGATTTCGATATTTTCGCGAAAATACGGATTTCCATCATCACTGATACCACAAAAAGTTGTTTTGGCATGCTATTTGTCTGTCTATGTACAATGATTTCACCAGAATTGTTAGAGGGGTTTTGTGCATATTCGGTATTTACGAGTTAATTTATTTGCGAATGATGTAGCCCTTACTTACTTACTTACAAATGGCTTTTAAGGAACCCACAGGTTCATTGCTGCCCTCACATAAGATTTATTTAATAATAACATACATCGATACATAAAAAACGCTACATGAAAGTACCCCGAAAGAGCAAAGCTCGTGTTCGGTGACAGTTCCGTTTTGATAGAAAGACTTGAAAATGACATACAATTTTACATTGTTCACCAAACATACCTATTTTTTCTGAATTAAAATTTAAGATTCTGATTATACAGATTATACATACCGGTAATTCACAGAAAAAATAAATCTCTACTGTTTATAAAATAAAATTAAAAATTCTTGCACTAAGATCACATTCTTAAGAAGAGTAGATAGAAACATACATAAATATACATACTTTGTAGACAAACTCAAAATCTGTGCTTCAGTGGCTGGCCATGATAATATCTTTGAAAAATATTGGAGTGCGAGAGGTCAAATGACTTTATTGTCAAACATCTGGCATTAGAAAACAACAACAACTTTGTAGACAAAATACTTAAGAAAAAAGGTCACATAAAGATGATAATAATAAAGTTAGTAATAAATATACTAGTAATAACTGAGTGAAAAAAGAGACGATGTTGACACTGGTGGATTAATATTAACTTATTAATAACAAATTCCACAATTTGGGACATCTGGCTGAAATCTACGGCTGACCACTAGGATCCAGAATACAAAGCAGAGGTTAAATGAAAAATACAATATGATTGCGGAGAGAATACAGAACAATGATAAATTTAAAAATAAAGTACAATTTGAGTTTGGAGAAACATGAGATGAAGATACATTGAAGAGTAATGAAATGAAGTGCAAAAAAAATTACATACTATTATACAAGTGATTGTGTAAAATGGATAATGAATCTCTCAATACCATTAGACAAATTTTGTTAATGTCCTCATTAGAAAATTTAAGAGAAAGAATGGTTTTGGTTAACTTAAATGAGGTTCCCCTAGCGCCAAAAAGAAGTCCTTTCACTTCCCATGTATTAATATTCATTTAGTATCTCTCACTGAAGTGAGGAATACATGGGTTGTAAATAGACTTCTTTTCATTGTTAACGTTATTGGCTTGTTGATCATCCTTCTCAAAACGGACAGTGGGGTCAAGAATGAGGCTTCTTTGATTCCGGCGATCGATGGCTATAATGTCTGCTCTTCTCGTTGACCCATTCTCAGCTAAGCCACTTCTTCGTAAACCTCCCACTTTGCCTTCCGAAGAGTGGTTGCGATGGAGCTTCTCACTTTATGGTGGCGATTGTTCCTCAGTAGTTCTCCTTTAGGGCAATAACCCAAAACATGCCCAAGGGTTTCTACTTCGCTGCATCCTGGATGACGTCACTTTTGATCTTGAAAGGAACGACCTGGCACCGATCGTACTGCTGCAATGTTTGTGGACATCTTTATGACATTGGTCCACTCTGAGGATGATATCCCTCTTCCATTACTAATCCAAGAGTTGTTTTTTTGGATCTTCACTGTAATTTACCACTCCTTTGCGTTTTTGTGGAAGACGACACCAATTATTAAATGACCTCTGCCGCAACTCAGATCTTAAACTTCGGCCTGTCATTGAATGTGCTTCTGCATTGTTGGAAATGTTTAATTGTGAAAATGCTTCTTGTTTTTCAGTTTCAAAATTCCTGCAGAAATGGAGATGTTCGTCATTTATTTTTAAAAGACTTCTGGCAATGTTATAGTGTTGGATATGTACTTCCCATTCAGCATTAAATAAACCAAGGCCACGAAGATTCTTCGGAGCATATAGCATGTCATTCGGACAATCGTGCGGTAAACCCACAATTTCCTTAGCACCTGTCCGGACAATTTTATCAATATCATTTAAGAAAGATTTTGGAATCTTATTCAGTGGTGTACTTTGGAGCAAATAAATGATCTTAGGCCATATATACTGATTCATAATATTCAGTTTTTGATCAGGTTTTAGTAAATTGGTGGTGGTTAACTTGTCAATATCTTTACCAAAAGTTCGAATAATACTTGGTTGATCAAATACAATTTCTGCAGAAAATGTAATTCCCAAATATTTTATGATTTCACCCGGTCCAATAGAATTAATTATTTTTCCACAATTCAAAGTGATAGTGTCTTGGCTGAGATTACCATTTTTAATGTTAATGAGACTACATTTTTGGGGGTTAATATTCAAACCAATTTTTTGATAAATTTTGAATTGTCAAATCCGTTAATATAGAAACTGACTCGAGGTCCTTACTAATGAGGGCCAAATCATCAGCGAAGGCAAGAATTGAGACAGGGCTAACAGTAGGAGATAACTGGTAACCGTATTCTTGGGCTATTTCAGGTTCAGTTAATTCTTTAAGAATATTATCAATAGCCAAGTTGAAGAGAACCAGGGATAAAGGAGAACCCTGAGCTACTCCTTTATTAAGGTGTATGTCACCACTTTTATTTAAGCCTGTTTCTATTTTGATAATGTTATCTTCCATTAAATTAATAATTAAGTCTCTGAGATTGTTTGGCATATACACATGGTAGAGAGATCGTTTTAAATGCTCATGTCCTATATTATCGTAGGCTTTACTTATATCAAGGAAAGCTACGCAACAGTTCTTCTTCTCCAATTTTGCATCCTGAAGACACCCGTTGAGATAACTGATGAATTTATATGAGTGCCAGGTATAGATATAAACCCCTGTTGCTGATTTGTCAAGTTAACAAAATTGCGGAGAAATTTATCAAGAACCTTCTCTGTTATTCTTATCACTACTGAAAATATTGATATCAGCCTCCAGTTCGTCAACTGGTCTTCTCCACCACCTTTAAATAGTAAAATTGTCCTAGCTGTCTTAAGAACACGAGGCCATCTTTTAAACTTCAACATGGCATTAGCAAGTAAACAAAGTACTTTACTCGTCTTTAGTTCCTTGATTATTCTCATGATTACACGATCCGGACCAGAAGATGTGTCAACTTTAATTTTTGAGACTGCCATATTTATATCATGTTCAGATATCTGAATATCCTCTTCTGAAGATATAGGATCAATAAGCTCTAGTGGTGCTAAATAATTTGTTTTACCAAACCTATTTGTAAAATATTCAGAAATATTACTAATAGGTATTTTACACATTTTATTATTTTGACTATTCATTATGTTTCTCACTACTTTACGCCGTTGTTTAAAATATTGATACTGAGCCACTTCATATTGATATCGTTCTTTATGTTGTTTTCGTTTTCTTGCAGCTAATCTACCAGGATTTTTCGTAGATAAGTGGGAAATATGCCTTGTTTCTTTATGGGCTTAACGTTTGTTATAATAACGTACTGGAGGATGTCTAGGACCTGGCAAGTTGTTAATAGCATTTGCCAAATATTGAATGAAATCAACGACGATTTTCTCAAACTCTTCCACGTCACCATTATTAATAACAGCCGTAAACTTATTTTCAAAATCTACAATACCTTGAGATTTACCATTTGGTGAGCTTGTGTGTGAAGACTGTAACTCAGTATCCCGAAGATCATTTCCATTTTCCTCTCTCCCAGAACTAGATGCATAGGAATGTCCCTTCAACTGGTTAGTTTCTTTGTTCACATCATCACAAATAAATTGGAGATATCATTAATGAACTAAGTTATTAAGAAAGCATGTCACACTACAAAATTTCACTTTCAGAATCTTGATAAGTACGCAGATCTTGATTTATATAATTGAATATGTGGTAACTAAGTAAACAAACAACTAGTTCTGATAAGAACTATTATTCCTGTTGTAAATTCCGATAAAGATGTTAAATTTCCTTATACGAACACTAACACAGGTAGATAAGCATTTGTTCTAACTCTTGAAGCCATTATAGAAATATATTAGTTCCGAGAATATTAATTATATCACAAAATTATATGCTTATAAACGTATTCCATCAAACTAATGTCAAGGGCTCCTGGAATCAATTATAATTAGTACAGGTCATGTTGATATAGTAACCAAGGTAAGATACAAAAAATATACTTAGGATAGAAATAAACTTCTTTTACAATACATGGTACATATAAAACAGGGAAGTATGTCATATAAATTTTTTAATTCTAGATCTGAAAATTTCATTGCTTAAAGTAGTCAATTCTGGATGAAATTTTATTATCGAATTATATAGACGTGGACCATAATTTGTACTGTGTAGTAAAGCAGCAGATGTGAAGCATATAGGTTCAACTAAATTAAGAATTCCATTTCGTCTTGTATTATGATCATGTGGCTGAGCTACAAATTTCATTCTATTTTTATGATAGAATTTCATTAAAGACTATTTATAAATTTGGTCAATTCTAAAAACATTCAGTTCTGAATGGATCAAATTTGTTGGATAATCCAGTCGCCTTTTCAAACAAATTTTGATTATACGTTTTTGCAACATAATTAGAGGAAGAAGAGCAGTTTTTGTAATGCTTCCCCATCCAGTTATACCATATAGGATAACAGATTCAACTATAGCCTAATAAACCAATCATAATACATGGGTAGGCAAGTAATGGCGAAGGTTTACAAATTTGTAAATTGTTTTACGGATCCTGTTACATAAAAAGGTGATTTGTCTATCCCATTTCAAGTGCTGATCAACAATAATTCCCAGGTATTTCACATCTACAGATTCTTTCAGGCAAGGGCATTTACAGGTTGTAGAGACTTTGCAAAATGAGTTATGGATTATTATTTTAAATGAGAAAGTGATTTCAATTTGTTCAATCCAGAGACTGTCAAAGAAAATGGCACCAAACTAGTTTTATCCTGCCCGCCATGGGTCCCTATCCTGTGCAAGATTAACCCACTCTCTATCATCATATCCCACCTCTTCTTGAGAAGCCTATTGACGACTTCAAGTGTCTTTTGAAAGCTGATCAAAACTAATTTTTCATTACTAGCCATTCTTTTCTTCAGTGAGTGTACATATATGAACTTCACTTGTATAATTACTCATATTTGCATTATGATTTTAAAAAGATATTATTAGACGTTTTTAATACAGTATTTGGTGTTGGCAGATCAACCTTAGAACCCTACATGTGCGGACACTTGTGGGAACTGGCGTGCAGGGCACAGACCATATTGGGGGTGCCCGGCTTGTGAACCAGATTATTTCCTCTCCCTGGGACCTGTGTCTGGTGTCCAGCAAGCTACTGAAGGAGCCACTTGCACCAGAAAATGAAACAGCTGAGAAAGATGTCCTATTGATTGCCATGGCTGGCTTACACCAAATCTGGGCATTTTTCTTGAGCGACGCTGTGTGGTGGAAGGGCAAGTGGGTGTCTTAATCTATGTAAAAGACTATCTATATTTGTCTCGTTTCTAAGCAGCTTCAGGGTGAGGCAGTGTCTGTTGGCTTTTAGTCCCGCTCACAGTTGCTTTAATGCAAGTTGCTTACTCTGCTTGCACGTATCTGAATTCTTTTCTTGCCTTGTGATTCTTGTTCCCCTCCCCCCCCCCCAACTTTCCAATGGACAAGACTTTGCAGTCTTGTTTAAAGCTTTTATAGTAATATAACAATTATGTAACAAATAAATAGTTTCCTTTGCTTTTATTAACTGACCTCTACATATTCCTGCAGTGTTTTTGTTTTTGCATCACAAACTTTGGAACAGTGGATGATAATGATTGCTTTGATACGGAAAGCAGAAGAAGATAACAGATGATAGACGACATTAAGATATGTGGATCATATGTGGAGAGGAGGGCAGAAAATAGGAAAGATTGGAGAATGCTGGCTTTGCAGTCAAAGACCTGTCCATGGGCAGATCACTTATATATAATATTATCCGTTTATTTCTTTATTAATAATTTTGCTGAATAATAACGAAAACTCAGAATAGAATCTTTGTTGGATTATATGACTGTTAAAATTAAGGTTTATGTAACAGAAGAATAAAGTTTACTTATAGAAAATGAAAATAATATAGAATTGAAATATAAACGCCAGTTTATTCTTTAGTCATTAATGGTCTCTTCTCGAGGCTCTAGCATTGAGATGAATATCCTGCGAAATGTTAAAGCTCTCAAGACATTGGTAAATTATATTCTACTTTTAATATCTTATTTTAGCTCTCATAAACAAGTTGTTTTACTTCGGAAAACGCATTATGTGTCTTTCTCGTGTTAAATTTACATTACCTTGTTAACATGTTTCAGCCTGTTATTGGCCATCTTCAGAACTGGTTGTTGCTGTCTTGGCGCCTTTTGTTTGTGTTTCCTGTGGGGGTGTGTTTGTGTAGGGTAAGTGCAGTCAAAGAGTTTGTGTGTTCTGAAATTGAGTTGTGTGTTGAGAAAACCGATACAACCCCAACATAATAAGAAAGACGAAATATAATCACAAAAAACATAAGAATACAACGCAAACACAAGAACACAAAAAAATATATCATACTAACGTATGAAAACAAAAACACACACGAGATTTCAACCTCAGTCAAGAAATGAAATTACAACATCGCATACAGAACAAATAATACTCTACAAAAGCATCTCAACACACAAGCAAACAAATACAACCACACAGGCGTATACAAACTCAAATGCAATACCTGCAACAACTTCTACATAGAACGGACAGGCAGATCATTTCAAACACGTTACAAAGAACACATCACAGCCATAATAAAATTACAAAACACTTCCACATATGCAGAACACATCACAAATGCTAACCACACCTACAGAGACATAACCACAGACATGGAAATTCTACACATCCAATCAAAAAGCCAGAAACTAAACACACTAGAACAATACGAAATATATACACACACAAAAACACATCCAAATGAAATTCTCAACACACAACTCAGTTTCAGAACACACACACTCTTTGACTCCACATTACACTAAACAAACACACCCCCACAGGAAACACAAACAAAAGGGCCAAGACCAGCAACAACCAGTTCTGAAGATGGCTGATAACAGGTTGAAACATGTTAACGAGGTAATGTAAATTTAACATGAGTAAGACACATAATATAGTGATATAGTATTAAAAGTTGTATAATCAATATGTATGTAAAATTGTTTTATTTTTAAATTCTGAAGAGTATTGAACATAAAAAGAATTTACTGTCTCTCATTGCATGAACATTTAAAATGATCAATACACATTCACATCTTAAAAAGTTTCCTATACTTAGAACCTGTAGGCTCATTATTTTTCATCGCTCCCTTCCTTTCCATTGTCTTCTACAGTTTCTGTACCTCGTCTGTTTCCTCTTCTTCTTCTCTTCATTCTACTTCTGCTTCTCTCCTTTTTCATCTTCTGTTGTTTTTCTTCGTGCGAAATTTTTCTACTTCATCTATTCCTAATTCTGGTTTATCTGCTTCCTCCTTTTTTTTCCTTCTCAGTTCCATCATCCTTCCCCCTGTTCCTTTATCATTTTGTTCTTGTTCTTCCTTTTAAGTAAATAGGCAGTAATTCCAAGCAAACCTATTAGTCATCTTTCCTGCAAATGCATTTCATACAACAGTTTCAAGATTTATTGTTTTGTATAAGAATTCTGGTGAGTTGGCAGTAATTTTGATCCTGCACTGTAGCATTGTGGTATAAGCCTTCATGCCCAGGACTCACGGGTTTGAGTCCTCATGGGAAGGGAATATTCTCGTGAAATTTCGGTCAGTGTATGGGATCGCTACCCAATCATGATAAATTTGGGAAGCTGCGATAGGTAGTGGAACCTGGTTACAGAAACCAGCCATAATGATGGGGGGATTATCATGCTAACCACACGATGATGATGGATGTATGATCGTTTACATCTGCTGAGGCATGTAGACATGACGCCAGCTGATTGGTCTTGGCCCTTTATGGGCTATTGCGCCATAGATTTAATTGACAGTAATTTTGTCACAAATGAAATATATAATATATTTAACCCTTTTTTTCTGTTGATTTAAGTACTCTGTATTTCCTTCAAAATTTAGATTTAGTCTTTAAAGGCTTGTCTCCACTGATAAACATTTAACAACATGTTAAATATAACATGTTGAATTTAACATGCATATGGACATTTCAAGTCTCAATTGACTTAACATGTTGACTGAGTATGTTGAAGTTAACACTTTTAAACATACGATGAAAGAGTAATGGAACAGAGAAAAATTCTCTCCGGCGCCGGGATTTGAACCCGGGTTTTCAGCTCTACGTGCTGATGCTTTATCCACTAAGCCACACCGGATACAACTCCGACGCCGGTTAGAATTGTCTCAGATTAAGCTCCAACTCTTGGGTTCCCTCTAGTGGCCGCCCTCTGCACTACGTCATAGATGTCTATGAACTCAGGACCGAAGTCCACACATGTGCTGAGGTGCACTCGATATGAGTGACTAGTTGGCCGGGATCCGACGGAATAAGCGCCGTCTTAAATCACGAAGTGATTTACGCATATCATTTATATTATTTTAATGTACCCAAGTACATATGATATTTCCATGCAGATATTCTGCGTCATCATACGATGAAAGAGTAATGGAACGGAGAAAAATTCTCTCTGGCGCTGGGATTTGAACCCGGGTTTTCAGCTCTACGTGCTGATGCTTTATCCACTAAGCCACACCGGATACAACTCCGACGCCGGTTAGAATCGTCTCAGATTAAGCTCCAAGTCTTGGGTTCCCTCTAGTGGCCGCCCTCTGCACTACGTCATAGATGTCTATGAACTCAGGACCGAAGTCCACACATGTGCTGAGGTGCACTCGATATGAGTGACTAGTTGGCCGGGATCAGACGGAATAAGCGCCGTCTTAAATCACGAAGTGATTTACGCATATCATTTATATTATTTTAATGTACCCAAGTACATATGATATTTCCATGCAGATATTCTGCGTCATCATACGATGAAAGAGTAATGGAACGGAGAAAAATTCTCTCCGGCGCCGGGATTTGAACCCGGGTTTTCACCTCTACGTGCTGATGCTTTATCCACTAAGCCACACCGGATACAACTCCGACGCCGGTTAGAATCGTCTCAGATTAAACTCCAACTCTTGGGTTCCCTCTAGTGGCCGCCCTCTGCACTACGTCATAGATGTCTATGAACTCAGGACCGAAGTCCACACATGTGCTGAGGTGCACTCGATATGAGTGACTAGTTGGCCGGGATCCGACGGAATAAGCGCCGTCTTAAATCACGAAGTGATTTACGCATATCATTTATATTATTTTAATGTACCCAAGTACATATGATATTTCCATGCAGATATTCTGCGTCATCATACGATGAAAGAGTAATGGAACGGAGAAAAATTCTCTCTGGCGCCGGGATTTGAACCCGGGTTTTCAGCTCTACGTGCTGATGCTTTATCCACTAAGCCACACCGGATACAACTCCGACGCCGGTTAGAATCGTCTCAGATTAAGCTCCAACTCTTGGGTTCCCTCTAGTGGCCGCCCTCTGCACTACGTCATAGATGTGGACTTCGGTCCTGAGTTCATAGACATCTATGACGTAGTGCAGAGGGCGGCCACTAGAGGGAACCCAAGAGTTGGAGCTTAATCTGAGACGATTCTAACCGGCGTCGGAGTTGTATCCGGTGTGGCTTAGTGGATAAAGCATCAGCACGTAGAGGTGAAAACCCGGGTTCAAATCCCGGCGCCGGAGAGAATTTTTCTCCGTTCCATTACTCTTTCATCGTATGATGACGCAGAATATCTGCATGGAAATATCATATGTACTTGGGTACATTAAAATAATATAAACTTTTAAACATGTTGGCGTGTTTTCCAGCAGCAATGGAAAACATGTCAAGTCAATTCATTTGCTTGTACAGCGTCGGTACAATTCGGCAAAGTTCGTAAGTTTCCATAGCAACAACTAACTTCCGATTTTTGGCGCATATCTTGATCATTTTTATATGATCCTTGATCCATGGTGCTGGCTGTAAGTTGTTCGAAGTAATGGAGTGGACGAAAGAAAATACATTAGAATAAAATTGATTAATGCACTGATGGAAAGGCCTTGTTTGTGGAATGTGTCTGCAAAAGAATACAGAGACAAAACAAAGAAGGCCGACTGTTTTAGAGAACTGTAACTGGAATTATTATTTAACTGTTACAATAGAAAGTTTTTGCACCCTCGTCATACGTTAAACATTAATGCTATGTTGACATCTGTAATGGTCGTATTTTGTGAAGTATATTAACGTTCGTAAAACTTCGAAAAGAGTAATTATACCCGCTCCTTTAACATTTATCATATGGTAGGTCCTATGATACCAATCAATTGTGCTGTAGTTTTTTTTATTGAGATGAAATGGCTGCTCTTAATTGTGTGTATTTCTTTGATATAACACGAAGTATTTTTTGCAGCATTATATTAAAATCATATTCGGACATTCTCAGAAAGTTTTTGAATCCAAATCGATCTTTAACTGTAAGCTCGTTTAGAATGTCTTCTGCATTGTGTCTTTTACTAAGATATTGCCGCACCCACATTCTCATTTTCTTCCTTTTCAAGACCTTGTAACAAGCAATGGAGGCAATTACAAACGCCAAATCATGAGTCCATTGTCCAAGGTTGAAAATAAGACACTACCTACATTAAAATCTCATAGACTCTTTATAGTGGACTACGCGAAGAAAGTCAAGTTTAACATGTTTAATACGTGTGGACAAAGTGTTAAATGAAATTAGCATTAACATGTTCAATCAACATGTTGGGATGTTAACAGTAAACAGTTTAACATTTAACATGTTGTTGTTAAATGTTTATCAGTGGAGAGGAGGCTTAAGATTCTCCCTTACCTTCCTTTTTCAGAAATTACCTAAAATACTTACTTACTGGCTTTTAAGGAACCCGCAGGTTCATTGCCGTCCTCACATAAGCCCATCATCGGTCCCTATCCTGTGCAAGATTATTCCAATCTCTATCATCACATCCCACCTCCCTCAAATCCATTTTAATATTATCCTCTGATCTATGTCTCGGTCTCCCCAAAGCCTTTTTCCTCCGGCCTCCCAAGTAAACTTTATATGCATTTCTGGATTCGCCCATACGTGCTACATGTCCTACCCATCTCAAACGTCTGGATTTAATGTTCCTAATTATGTCAGGTGAAGAATATAATGCGTGCAGCTCTGTGTTGTGTAACTTTCTCCATTCTCCTGCAACTTCATCCCTCTTAGCCCCAAATGTTTTCCTAAGAAATTGATTCTCAAACACCCTTAACCTATGTTCCTCTCTTAACATGAGAGTCCAAGTTTCACAACCATAAAGAACAACAGATAATATAACTCTTTTATAAATTCTAATTTTCAGATTTTTTGACAGCTGACTGGAAGACAAAAGCTTCTCAACCGAATAATAATAGGCATTTTCCACATTTATTCTGCGTTTAATTTCCTCTTGAGTGTCATTTATATTTGTTACTGTTGCTTCAAGATATTTGAATTTTTCCACCTCTTCGAAGGATAAATCTCCAATATTTATATTTCCATTTCGTACAATGATCTGGTCACGAGACAGATCAGAACAGTGCCAGAAAAATAAAATATTCCTTCACTGAACTGTTGCAGGATGTATGAGGCTGGCACATGCGCCGCCATCGTGGGCACTGGTAAGGAGGAGAATCGCAATAATTCATACCCGCATGCAGCAGCATTTGCTCAGCCCTCAGGTCTCTGTGTGGTAACGGAGTTGCAATCTGTATTTGTGGCAGACAGTGAAAGCTCCAGCATCCGCAGGATATACCTCAATAGTGGAAAGGTGGCTGCTGTTGTTGGTGGTGACCGCAACCCCTCTGTGAGTGTTATATATAAGCAGTGTTACATGAAGCACATCTACAGGATAGCTTCATAAAAGTTTTTGTAATCTGTTTTATTTCTCAGAAATGCAACATGATAAAACTATTCCTAACACATTTCTTTGAAAATTGGTCCTCAATAGTTCCCAGGTTTGCCCCTGGACCTGATCTGGACACTTCACATTTTTCATATTTGGAATTTCTTTATTTGCAATAAGATCGCCACTCTGAGTGGCATCATATTTGAAGTCAATGGAAAATAGCATGTTATCGCCAACTCACTAGCAACTTCCTCATTCAGAGGTCATTTCTTCTGTCAGACTTGAACATTTCACTTTAATTTATTTGAAGCAAAGACCATGAATATACAGTAATCGAAAAAAAATTTGTAACACATGCAGAGAGAGAGAGAGAGAGAGAAAGAGGGGTGCGTGCGCGCGTATGCATCAATTTTTATGTGGTAACTCAGTTCTGGTGCCTCTATCCTCTATCTTCTGACTTATCATCATCATCATCATCATCATCATTGGCTCGACAACCCATTGAGGGTTCTAGCCTTCCTCAGTATTTTATTCCAGCCATCTCTACTTCTGGCCTTGACTGTCCACATTCGTGCACCAATAAAGTTGGCATCTTCGTATACATTATCCTCCCATCTGCTCCTTGGTCTTCCTTTGGATCGGCTTCCTCCAGGATGTAAAGGCTCTTTTAGCGGGTCTAGTATCGTCCATTCTTACCAGATGTCCAGCCCACTGCAATCGACCAATTTTAATAACTGTTATAATATCTGGCTCCTTAAACAGATCGTATATTTCTTTATTATATCTAATTCTCAATTCATTATTTATTTTGATGGGTCCTTAAATTGCTCTCAGAATTTTCCTCTCGAAGATACGAAGTCTTCTGGTGTCCTGTTTGTTCATAGTCCAAGTTTCCGAGGCATACGTCAACACCGGCCTAATAAGCGTCTTATATATTCTTATTTTAGTTGAGATGGTTAAGAATTTCGATTTAATATATTTCAGAAATCCAAAGTAACATCTTCTGACTTATCAACAGTTTTTTTTCTGTAAAACTTAGCCGAAAATGCTGTTAATAGCATTACATAAAATGGATAAGCTAATAATAGCATTTGATACAGCACAATAATTGTTTGAATCTATTATAATTGAACATTCTTCTAAAATACGGTCATGAAATGGAATCTATGGAATTGTTCTAAAATATGGTCATGAAATGGAATCTATGTACTTTTAAATGCCTTATGTTTTTGTACACAAATTGTGTACAAATGGACATCTAAGAAATATTTTATTATTAAGGACATAAGGAATTGCCTACAGTATCTTAACAATATTAAATTAAGTCTTACATAAGGAACTTCTTCTCCTAAACTGTTGAAGCTAGACAGCTGATCCTTTTTTACAGTTCATGAACAAATAACTTGACTTTATACTGAAACAGAGGTTTTTCTTTAATTAATTTTCTTGCTGAGAAACATTTTTTTTCCTAATCATATATTTTCTTCAACGATTTTCAGTACATTACTCCCTGTAGCATATTTAAAATTTAACAAATTTCAAAAACATTGTTTCAGTACATGTAAAACGTCCATATAAACAATTCCTAAAAATTTCAGCTTTTAGAATAAATAGAAACCGGGAAAAAGGTTCATTTTGTATGGAAAAACGAAACTTACGGGAAATGAGCATTAAAATAATGTATATACATGTACTACACCCACTCCTTAGAAAAACGAAAAGTTAACATGAATATAACGTTAGTATAATAATACTGTATGTGATGTACCACTTTAAAGAGGAAAAGTCAAAGAACAAATTGGAAAAATAATATATATATATATATATATATATATATATATATAAAATTTCCCGCTCAAAATCCGTAAATATATGAAGAATGAGCATTAAAATTAAAACTTCTACACCCCTTCTCAGAAAATCTAAAAATTCAAATTGATACAATTTTAGTATAGTCATATGTGATATACTACAGTGACATCAAGAACTTTTTCCTTACATTTTTATTGTACCTTGGTTTTTGACTATACCACAGTCTACTATATACAGTCACGAAGCTTGAGTTTTGAGAGTGCTAGAAACAATAGACTGTGACGGTACTATTTTGCATTGCCTGTAATGAGGCGATATTAGCGATCCTAGTGGTGAGCAACTATCTAATGTTTGCATATTTACTATGTATTGAGCTTCACGACTGTATATACTGGACTGTGACTATAGTGACTATACCATGCAGGCTTTGCTTAATGGTAAGCTTTAGTTGCCATGGTAATATTTTACACTGCATAGGTACAATCAGGACGTAGTTAAAAATGCAAGGAAAAAGTTTTTGATGTCACTTTATTTCAAAGAGGGAAAACCGAATAATATATAGGAAAAATAAAAGATAAATCAAAATTTTCAACCAAAATTTAATCCTCTCCCTCTTTAATGTATGATAACAGAAATACAATCCTTGGTTAAAGAATTACAGTATTGAAGTGAACACTAAGAAAACTGAACATAAACAACACCAGTTATTCTTAATACATTTTGAAAGCGAGTTTAAATTTGAAGGCTCAAGTTGCTGAATATTGTGATCATTTACATGTACAGAAAAACCGAAAAACTTCTCCCCTTTGATTAAGCAAAGGTTCTGATAGAATCTTAACTTTTCTAACAGAGGACTAAGGCCTATCAGATGACTGCTGACCATATATCTACATGCCTCATCAGATGTGAACGATCATCCAACCAGTATGGAGGTAACATGTGTCCAGCACAGTTATCCCTCAAACTATTATAGCTGGCTCCCTAAATTCATCACAATGCTGGGTGGACATCAGTCCGATACACTTGGACTGGCCGAAATTTCGTGAGAAAATTGCTTCCCCTATCACGCCTCGGCCCAGCGTGCATTCTGCAATTCGGGTTCTAGACATGATGCCTTTGACTAGTGGTTCCCAGTCTTTTTTGACTGATGACACACTTTACTGAATGTCCACGATATCGCGACACACTTATTTGTTTTTATTAATAATATAATAATAACAACCAGTGCTTTTGTTCTGGAGAAAAAGATGGTGGAACTCTGTGTAGAATATTTTATAGTGGACGGGGAGATGATTATTGTTCACTGCACGGGAATTTTGTCGTTTTTAACCTCCTTTTCGTCCAACTAAGACTTTCAAGGCAAAAGTAGAATTCAAAGAAAAATTATATAAAAACAGTTATTCACACATATTTCGGTTCCATGATGAAAAATGCAAGAAAAAGGTGCCGGAACCCCATTCCAGCATGTTCCGCCAGAAAAAAGCACAGATAACTTCTATGTAGTGTCGGAT
Source organism: Periplaneta americana (assembly GCF_040183065.1). Lineage (NCBI taxonomy): Eukaryota > Metazoa > Arthropoda > Insecta > Blattodea > Blattidae > Periplaneta > Periplaneta americana. The sequence continues at coordinate 69,539,017 of NC_091118.1, forward strand.
ATCCAGTGTTGTAGATAGGTCAATGTTAACACGCAATTGATAATTCTGAAAAAAACAAGCAGCAACTTGAGTGATATTAGAAGAAAAACAAAGGCATGTGTTAAAAATTCTCCAATCTATCTATACTGGATGTCCGATAATAGATTTTTATTATCGTTTTTTAAAAATTGCCTATTTAAATTAATGTGATGTCTGTGCTTAGAGGGTTGCACAGTTTCTCTATATGTGATCTTATGGTTGACAGACCAACAAGTAAATAATCTTCAAGATCCAGTCTGTTCCTTTGTTTAGATTTCATTATTTTCATGGTAGAAAATGCTTATTCACACAAGTATGACGTTAAAAACGGCAGTCCTAAATGTCTTTTTAGTTTATTTGGCACCATTGACTGATTTGACAAAACATTTCCGCATATAAGACATTCGGAATTTTGTTTATATTCATCTCCATGCCACGAAAAACCGTATTGCAAGTATTCATCACTATATTTACGAAATGCAGTACATTTTTGTGAACCCTGAAAGAAATTTTCGCTCATATTATTTGAATTAGCATTGCTATCATCTGATCCAGAACTTGATTCAGATTATCTTTTCCGAATTAAAAATTTATCCATGATAAAATCTAAGAAAGCACTTTTGATAGTCACACTATCACCCGTTCACACGTGTATAAATACTGACGATTCTAAACTCTGTTTATTATTAAGTGGGAAGTGTAAACTAATTACTAAGCATTGTTGCAGGTGTTCACTCTCATTCGAATTATTATCACTAGGCAGAAAAAATAAACTGTGCATGTATTGTTGTAGGTGTTGCACGTTTCATTGGTAAAGTCTGTCTCAAAATAAACTGTATCATATCAAAAACTTCGTTGTAAATAAAAAAAAATGCGTTGTAGAAGACTTTCTGGATGGCATAAAATTTAATTTTCAATTCCAAAATTTCCCGACACACTGGTTGAGAAACTCTGCCTTAGACCAGTGTTTCTCAACCTATTTGATAACGAGACTCTCTTTCCCTCACAATACTTTAGTGCAGCCCCCTGCCTAAGGTGTAGGGTAGAATGTAGAATATAGTAATTTAAAATTCTGTATAAGTTTTCATACAGCCGCTTAAAAATTATATTATTATTATTATTATTATTATTATTATTATTATTATTATTATTATTATGGAAGCTTACCTGATGAGTGGAATGAGTCACTAGTGGTTCCCATTTACAAAAAAGGGAATAGAAAAGATAAGATTAACTATAGAGGCATTAGTCTATTAAATTCAGCCGCTAAAATATATGCAAAAATCATAAATAGCAGACTAAAGCCAATCACTGAAACGATACTTCTTGAAGAACAAAACGGCTTCAGAGAAAATAGGTCTTCAATTGATGGAGTTTTTACATTGGCCCAACTTATCGAGAAACATCGAGAGTTCAATATTCCAACACACATAACATTTATTGATTTCCAAAAAGCATTTGATACTGTAAATAGATCAACACTTTGGAACATTTTAAAGAAAGAAGGGATACCTCAAAATTTAATTTATACCATTCAAAGCATGTACAGAAACACAAAGATTAAAATTAAAATTAATAACAAGATTAGTTTAACGACTAGGATAACAAATCAAGGCTTAAAACAAGGTTGTCCGCTGTCTCCTTGTTTATTTAATATATATATTAATGCACTTATTAAGGACTGGGAAATTGATTTGGCCACACATTTTATGATCGATAATAAACCCCTTAACACTCTGCTCTACGCAGATGATGTAATTATATTAGCTAACACCGAAGACAACTTACAAATGGCAATTCATAGGTTATATCAAAAAGCAAAAGAGTACAATTTAGAAATTTCTATACACAAAACAAAAACCATGGCCTTTATTGGTAAAAATTCTATAAGAACTAAAATAGTTATCAATAACTCTGGAGTACAGCAAGTAAATGCTTTTACTTACCTTGGCTGTAATCTCTCCTATATTCATTCTCGAGATATAGATAATAAATTAGCCAAATTTCAACAGCTGCTAAAAACAATTAGAAATACACTGTTTAAGAAGGTCCGGCAATACACAATTTTGAAATTCTACAAAACAATGGCCATTCCAACTTTGCTATATGGATCAGAAACTTGGACTCTTAACAACTAGTCAACTGAAAAGAATAGAAGCAGCTGAGATGAGATTACTAAGACCGCTAGCAGGCTACACTCTCTATGACCATAAATATAATGAAGACATCCGACAAGAACTAAATATCGCAGCCATTACAGAGACAATCCACAAGTATCGGAGCAACTGGCATGAGCATGTTCAACGGATGCCAAATGATAGACTACCCAGGAGATTATTAAATTACAGACCCCTTGGATACCGAGATCGTGGACGCCCGAAGAAGCGATGGAGAGACCAGCTTTTCACCTGAGATGGAACAGGCCAAATGGCCTAAACCCTGATAGCTATTTATGATGATGATGATGATGATTATTATTATTATTATTATTATTATTTTGTTCTTGGCCCCCATTAACTGCACTTCTGGCCCTTAGAGGGCCGCGGCATCCAGTTGAGAATCACTGCCTTAGACTATGACGCTATGACACGGGACAGTAATTATGCATACATCTTTGAAAATGTTGTTGTTGTTGTTATCTAATGCCGGGCTTTGGCAACGAAGCCATTAGCGTTCTTGCTCTCCAATATTTCTCTGTGGTGGATCCATCAGGTAGAACTTCACAGGTTATGAGATGATCTTCAGTCATTTCTTCTTCTTTGTTGCATAGAGGGCAATTTGGATTTGTGTAAATTCAGACTGCTTACAGAACACGATTATTTGGCCAAACACTTGAATAAAATAGGAATTTACATCTTTGAAAATTGTTGGTCCACTCTCCCTAAAAGTGAGTCCTGGATCTGCATCTGAAGTGAAGAACAGTTGGCCAGTGAATTTCGCTAGAGTTCTCTCAACCAGGAACAAGGCTCTTTTACGTGCTATAAATCTATGACTTAGTACCCCTAAATTTACTTTCTTTCCAAAGAAATTTTATTTGTTCTTACTTTTTCAAACATTATATTGTCTTTTCAAATACACATGAATTTTATGTTGGCAGAACTTGTTCGGTTTTGGAGACCAGGACGGAAAACAGTATGATGCCAAACTACAACACCCTCTGGGGGTGGCCTGGAACTCACACAACAAGATGCTGTATGTGGCCGATTCATACAACCACAAGCTGAAGTCTATCAACGTACAGACCAACAACTGCACAACCGTACTGGGTACGAGTACCAGGCTGAACTCCAGGGATGCTGTACAGGTGAGGACTTCAATTTCAGGCTGATCCTGACTAAATATGAAAATTTTCTTATGCTATACACAGGGTTACTACAAAAGAAATAGACACTTTCAGTGTTGTATAAAACAAAAACAATCTGTGATATCAACATGCATTTTGTGCTGTTATGTTGAACTGTAGAAGTTTCGATAAGACACACTGTTAGGACTACTGTACTGATTGTTGTGCTGATGCAAGATGGCTATCTGTGATATCGACGTGTATTTTGCACTGTGGTTGATAAACTGCTTCAACTGCATGAGAACTGGGGAACGTTATCTTCTAACAGGATGACTGGCACTGGGACGTTATAAATTATCTGGATGAAATGCTTCCACAGTATTGGAATGGCTGTGCCACAAACAACCACCATGCTCTCGCACATTGGCCACCAAGGAGCCCTGATCTCACATTGTGCGATTTTTTTCTTTGGGGATTTGTGCAAGACAAGATTGATGAACCCCCACTTCCTAATGATTTAGATGAACTGATTTTTAGATGAAAATCTTAGATTTAGGTGAAATGATTTAGATTGGGATGAACTAGACTATCTCCTTAATGTGTTCCGTGTGACACAAGGAACAGATATTGAACATTTGCGAATCTCAATATTGATAACATTGTCTTTTTGTACGTTTTCTCATTGAAAGAGTAGGAACTGATAAAAAAAAGTTTCCTATGAAAGTTGTTTGTTTTGAAGAGCTCTATCAAATGGTACCCTATTTGACCCTGACTCCCATTTGAAATTTTGAAGCTATACGCAACTGACCCTACTTCGTGTTAAGGCTGATTGATGAAATCAAGCTCAAGTGAAAGTTCACATGTGGTTTAGTTATAAATATTTTTGTCTCGAAAATTTTAATGCACTAGTTTCCAAAATAAATTACTTACGGGTGGTCCAAATCACACATTGCCTTTTCATACGTTTTCTCATTAAAAGAGTAGGAATTAATAAAAACGTGTGCTATGAAAGTTGTTTGTTTTGAAGAGCTCTATCAAATGATACCCTATTTGACCTCGACTCCCGTTTGAAATTTTAAAGTTATACGTTAATGACCCTACTTCCCATTAAGGGTGATTGATGAAATCAAGCTCGAGTGAAAGTTCACATGTGGTTTAGTTATAAATATTTTTGTCTCGAAAAGTTTAATGCACTAGTTTCAGAAATAAATTACTGTTATGAGTGGTCTGAATCACCCTGTATACAATCGCCACTCATCTCCCAGAGACAAAGGACAGTGAAATCTTAGTTTAATGCTGATAAGTAAGTGCTACGAACAGAGAAAAGAAACTATCAGACTCCTGTTTACTTACAAATAGCTTTTAAGGAACCCAGAGGTTCATTGCTGTCCTCACATAAGCCAGCCATCATTCCTTATCCTGAGTAAGATCCATCCAGTCCCTACCATTATATTCACCTCCCTCAAATCCATTTTAATATTATCCTCCATTCTACGTCTTGGCCTCCCCAAAGGTCTTTTTCCCTCAGGTCTTCCAACTAAAACTCTATATGCCATCAGTCCCTATCCTGAACAAGATTAATTCATTCCCTACCATCATATCCCACTTCCCTCAAATCCATTATAATATATAATCCTCCATTCTATGTTTCGGCCTCCCCAAAGGTCTTTTTCCCTTAGATTTTTCAACTAAAACTCTATATGCCCTCACATAAGCCTGCCATCAGTCCCTATCCTGAGCAAGATTAATCCAATCCCTACCATCATACTGTATCCCACCTCCCTCAAATCCATTTTAATATTATCCTCCCATCTACGTCTCGGCCTCCTCAAAAGTTTATTTCCCTCAGGTCTTCCAGCTAACATTCTATATGCATTTCTGGATTCACCCATATGTGCTACATGCCCTGCCCATCTCAAACATCTGGATTTAATGTTCCTAATTATGTTAAGTGAAGAATACAATGCATGCAGTTCTGCGTTGTGTAAGTTTCTCCATTCATCTTTAACTTCATCCCTCTTATCCCCAAGTATTTTCCTAAGCACCTTATTCTCGAACACCCTTAACCTATGTTTCTCTCTCAAAGTGAGAGGCCAAGTTTTATAAATTCTGACTTTCACAGAGCACAAACAGAAGACTCTCCGAGGCAAAAATGAATCTCTATGCAGAGAAAAGGAAAGCATATAAAAAGCTACTAACGACCAAGGAAACTAATTTCATAGAAAAGCAAGAAAAAGGTCAAGCTCAAGAGATGCTAACAGATACCTTTCAAGTCCTTAGACATAAGTCAACCAGCACTGCCACAAAGGTCCCAATGAAATCTTGGGAAACCATTTCTCCCTTCTACTCAACAGAGGTAACCTAAAGCCAGCCATACAACATAGAGCTCATAAGCATAGCAGAAGTAAGAGCAGCCATCCTCAAGGCGGAAGACAAGAAAGTAATCTGCCCAAATAGAATTTGTAATGAAAATCTCCTCAAGGATACAGCAAATCAATTGACTCTCTTCTGGACCAGTCTATTCAAGAAATGCAGTCAATTTTAATGTGCATAATATGTTATTTTTGTATTTTAATGTTATTGTCTCCATGTATTGCAATATGTTATTTTTTTTATCGTAATTCTGTTTATTTTTTATTGCGTATGTATATTTCTCAGGTAAATTCATGCAAAATATTCACCATTCATTTACTGTACCCACTTTGCAAGGTGCCCCAATTCTGAGACTTGAAAATCGATCATCTTATTATAATAATGGTTTAAAAAATAATGTTTAACAGTAATAACTTTAGCAAAGAAGGGCAGCACTGCTACTTACAGACCTGTTACTAAATCTACATATTACTCTGTGAAAAGATTTATTAAATCTACATACTTAGACTTTAACAAACAAAATGTGATAACACAATCGCATGAGAAAAAATGGAACTCTCTGCATCAAAATCCACAGTTAATTCCCGATTTAACACGAAAATCGTCTGTAGCTGCATTTAGATTGGCAACAGGCCATGATTGTTTGGCCAAACATCTGCATAGAATTGGAATATATCAGTCCCCTAACTGTCCATTGTCCAACTCAAACCAAGAAATGGATTCGGAACACCTCAAAATCTGTGCTTCATTGGCTGGTCATGATAATATCTTTGAAAAATATTGGAGTGCAAGAGGTCAAATGACTTTATTGTCAAATGCCTGGCATTAGAAAACAACAACAACTACTTTGGAAACTGAATTATTAAAAAGTGCATAAAACATATAGGGTAGACCAGGGTAATTGTAAACAGGGCGTAATTGTAAACAAATGCTGTGAGAAATACAAAACTGTCAATATAAAAATTTTAATTCAGAGAATATTTAAATTAACATGTTGGCTAACCTATAAAGCAGTTTGGCGCCAAATAGGAGTAACTGCTTAGTTGTGAACGAATGTTTTGCAAGAGTCTACAAAAAAATTGAGAAAGAATTTTGCTTCACCTTCATTTTTGGCATTGTAAGTAAACGTACAGTGCTATTTTTTAAGAATATGTTGTTTTTATGAGTAATGTATAGTAGTTAACATTTATTACAATGGTTTTGAGATCTCCCATAACCTCAGTTCATTAAATTATGATGTGTTTACATTTGCCCCATAGTTTTAATTACTTGGGGTAATTGTAAACATGTTTTACTATGGTTACATTTCGTACCTTTCAGTAATCAAAGAGACCCCCACCCAACTACACTGTAGAGGATTTAGAGAGAGTTGTCACAGATGTGAAAAATGGTAACTACAGTTATTATGAAGCTTAGGAGAGGTACGGAGTTCCTATATCCGTCATATATCATAGGTTAAAGGGACGAAATGTACCGGTGACCAAAATTGGAGTTGGAAGGAGTACAGCTCTTTCTTCTGAAACAGAACAAAAAATGTTCAGTATCTTATAGCTGGTGCAAAAATTGGTGTTTACAATTACCCCCTCTCAAAGGGGTAAATGTAAACTAGCAATTAAAAGATGAAAAAAGTCAACCTTATTATTTTAAACCCATTTTCGGGGAAAAAAAAGATCTAAAAATAACACAATGTTTCTTTGTCATGCTTAACGTTACTGAGGGTTGTGTAATGTTGAAATATATTTGAAATCAGTGAAAAGTGTTTACAATTACCCTGGTCTACCCTAATATAATAAGAAAGAGTGTGTCGTCTTTGTAACACTAATGTTTTCATTCCTTTCTTTTCGTATCTTTCCCTCTTTTCAGTACCTGTGCTTTGAAAGGTAGTTTAGTGAGAATTATCTTAACTTCATGTACATCATTTTTCTAATAGTTGAATGAGCCAGGCGGTCTCTGTGTGAGCAGTGATGGAACGCACATCTATGTGGCTGACACAAACAACCATTGCATCAAGATCGTGAACTTGGAGACAATGAGAATAAATAAGGTAAGAAACCGTTATATGCTTGCTTTTTTATCTATACAACATGCATACAAAACTGTCTTCAGTGGTCTATGTCTTCCTTTCTTGCTATGCAGTCTGAACTTTCTCAAATGTATACTCAGGCCGTTTTTATCCAATAGGCACAGTAGGCCCAGGCCTAGGTGACAGTTTTAAATTTTAATTTTTAAGAAAACCTGAGGTAGAGATACCAGAGATTCAGAATCTTGCAAAGTGCTATTGAATTGTTAACTAAGTGATTTGAAAGATTACCTCAGCAATGCATGGCTGTTAGTAATGCCTTAAGTGAGCACTCTTTCTCTACATTGAAACGTGTTAAGAACTATCTACAATCTTCAGTGAATGAGGATATTCTGAATTACGTAACTCTTCCCTCCAGTGAGTCAGATGTTACCTGTGGCATTTCATTTGAAGACGTCATTAACGCAGCTTTGCAGCTCATAGATCAAGAAGAGTTAAAGTTTAAGCTGTCAAAACCAACGGAAATGAGCTCACATCCATATACAGTTAACTTCGGTTATAGTGAACCTCTGCAGACCAGCATATTTCGTTCACTATATCTGAGGTTCACTAAAACCGAAGTGTCTGTTTTTATACTATTGACGTTGCTATTCATATAGTATTAATGCCCGTTTGGGACAGACCACGTTCAATATCAGTACTAATGTTCTCTTTGTCTTCCAACTTAAACACTTCACACTTCGACATCCTGATGTTCACAGTTCGAAACTTGAATCTAATCTAACCATGTGGGTAGTAGGCACTGACCAATTTCGCACCTCTTCCCACTAGAGGTATGGTACTGTGTACTCAGCCTTAGAATTTCCCTGGGTTCACTTTTACAAAGATGCGGGAGGGAGGGTAGAGGATCATTATACTGTAATCCTTCTTGTATTTACCCTTAGGTCATCACTCTACTCTCGTTTACAAAAGAAAACACTTTTTCTTCCTATTCTACTAATAACCTATTTTAAAGGAATCAGAACTAATTCTTCCTTTATCCCTCACTGCGTACACTATTCTCTTTAACATGTTTCAAGCTGTCTAGGAAGCTGAACAAATCTTTTGTCTTTCAATGTACTTAAGGAGTAGAAGGTCTGAGATTCTGTTTTGAACATATTCTTGGAAGTTTGTAGTAGAAAGGATTTCTTAAATTACTATTTTGGCCATTTTAAAATTACATTAGACAAGGAAGTATTGTGATCCTTCTTATAAGTTATATTTCGGGAATATTGGCTAAGTGCTTCACAAATATATTCACTATTTTGTTTAAATATTATGTTCGTGTTCATGTACGAGTGTTAGGAAAGTGAATTTTAATTTTTGTGAGACTGGATTATAATAATTGTGAAGACATCAGGTTTGTATCTATTTCATCGGTTGTTGATTCTGCCTGGTTACCATCCATTCTTTAGAAATAACTATATACTTATACACTATTGGAAAATTATTTATTATTACTGATATTATCTACTCATTCTACACAATTAATGTGTATGAAGTCATCATTCCAGACTTATTTGCTACAGTTAGTAGTTTGGATATGAATAATATAATACAGTGAAACCTGTTCAAGACGGAAGTGGCATGGTCCTAATTTTTTTTCCGTTGTGGACAGGTTTCCATATTATTCAGGTGTTACAATAAAATGGAATATTTTGTCATTTATATACATAAAAAAAACAAAATGGCATGCCGCAAAATTGCAAGAAGTACAAAATATTCCTTTTAACACTCATCACATTAAATGAGCTTTCTGTTGCTCATTACGTTGGTGAATCATCTTGAATAAAATCTCATTTTCTGTATAAATATTATCGTAACTCACTCATTAGTCATTAAACATTACTAAAGTTTACTAATCTTATTCTATTTAATATCTAACACTATACTGTAATACTGTACTGCATATCAATGCACATTATTAATTAATTGGACTAGGAGCCATCTATTAGAAGCCTTGAATTCTGGGTTATCTAATTTCTTTGCCAGTTCAATAGCTTGCTTTGCAGAACAGATCCAGAAATTGGCTTGTTCTTTGAAAGATCATGAAGAACCCACTCCCACAACAGTTGCTTTCTGGTTCCTTTTGTGTCACCAATATTGGCCACAAGCCACTCACTCATTATGATCCTTATTTTTTAAAGTATCACACCTGAGTTTTCCACAACTGTACTTCAATATTATTTCACATAGACTTTGTTTCTAATTTTCCTTTATCTCGATAACTTTTACTTCATCACTTAATGTTAATGCCACATTTTATGCAACTTTTTTTTTACCTGGAAATCACTACATATTTAGCTATGACAGTATACGGGTGTGAAGCATTGAAAATCTTTGAAGGGACTTGTCTGCCTAGTCAACAGAGTAATAAAATTTATAACCGACAGGCCAACACAACCTCGTACCCTCTAGAATTTTGCAAAGAAAACTTGTTTTTATCTTAGTGACTTACATATTTCGTATATTCCTTGAAATTACACGCTGTTTCAAAATATAGTTACAAAATATAGTGTGTCCGAAATATTGTTTCCGTTTTGAACAGTAGCAGACAGTTTCCGTTTCCGCGTTGGACAGTTTCCGTTTTATTCAGGAAAAATTACACATAATACATACAAATTTCGCCAGGACCAATAAATTGTTCCGAAATAGAGAGGATTCCGGATTATTCAGGTTCCGATTTGAACAGGTTTCACTGTAATTACTTCATAATTTTGTGATTCCATGTCCTCTAATGAAAATATAAATGTAGTTGCTATTGAATGCCCTGTGTGTAAGAAGATATGTAAATCTACTGCAGGTGTTAACATACATTTAGGAAAGGCACATCCTGAATATCGAAGAAGTAAAATAGTTGGACATTATTCTTCAACCAGCTCCCAACTAAATTCTCCATCGACTTCCAGCCAACCTGATCAAAATAATACTACTACAAATACTCCTCTTAAACAAAACGCACCAGTTACGAATCAGCATTCGAATCCTAATTCTGTATCCGACCATACATTTCTTGAATCTCCTGGAAACCTGCATAATGAAGCCTTCGCAGAGAACTCATCTACTAATTCTGAAAACGATCGGCGATCAAATCCTATATCTGAATGGGAAGAAAAAATTATTAAAATAAAGTCCGAAGGGAACATTGAAGATTTTGAAACACTGTCACAGGATGTTTTTGACTTTATTGCAAATGAAATTTATGATCTGCCTGGACCGCAACATCCTGCAGGTAAATATTACAAAGCTCGCAAAGTAAGTAAGAGCATAATCAAGCATAGTTATAAATTATCGGCAAACCCAAATAGAAAATCCAAACGGCAAAGAGCTCTGAATAAACAGAAGTATGAATATGAACTCGCTCAATACAATTTTTACAATCAGAGGCGTAAAGTAGCTCGACAAATTTTGAATAATTTAAATAAAAAGGAAATTTGTAAAATCCCTTTAAATATAATAACTGAACATTTTGAAAATGTATTTAGTACAGCAAATGACAGCTCTCCTCTTCATGGTGATGTAAACAGTGAAAATATTCCAGAAGACATAACAGTGAGTGTAGATGATATTCATAAAGCTTTATACAAAATTAAAGCAGACACATCTCCAGGTCCGGATAAAATAACTGTTCGTGTCTTAAGACATTTAAAAACTGAGAGGTTTCTATCATTATTCGTGAATACTATTCTCCATTTTAACTATGTTCCTAAATCACTGAGTGTTCACACGAACAATTTTAATACACAAAGGAGGAGATGTTAATGACGTCAAGGAGTGGAGACCTATTTCAATCTTTTCAGTAATTAGAAGAATTATTGAACGAGTTTTTGATTCAAAACTTCGTTCTTACGTTATCCTAAATACTCAACAAAGAGGATTTGTAAACTTTCCAGGAACACACATTAATGCTTCTCTAGTTAATGGATGTCTTAAATCTGCTAAGTTGGAAAAGAATAATTGCTGCATTGTATTTTTGGACGTTTCGAAAGCTTTTGATTCGATTGGACATGAACATATTTTACGAGTTCTTAGGAAATCAAATATTCCAAAAAATTTATACTGCATAATTAAATCCTTGTTAATAGAAAACACACTACAAATAGAAACTAATGTATTTAAAAGTAAACCAATCAGAATAAAGCGTGATGTTCTGCAAGGTTCTCCATTGTCACATATATTATTCAATTTGGCAATAGATTATGTACTAGAAAATCTGATGGATTATGACATCAGTAAGCAGTACGGTTATGCTGTTAACACTGACCTGCCTTGCGTAAGTGCATTTGCATTTGCAGATGATTTGGCTTTAATCGGAAAAGACGAGAGATCTGCGGTTGAACTTATCAATCTGGCAGAGAGTAAGCTAGCAGAAATAGGCCTTGAAATTAATTCCCACAAAAGTAAATGTATTATAATTAAAAAAGGAGAACTGTCGCCAGGAGAACTTTCATCATTACGTGGGTCTGTTATTCAAAGTTTGAAAAACAAGTTAGAAAGCATCAAATACCTGGGTGTTGACTTTAATGACGAAATAAAGTTGGATAAAAAGAAAATTATAACTAATTTGTCACGTGACCTCAATAACCTCGTCCAATGCATATTGTTAAAACCAGACCAAAAAATGAAAATAATTAACGAATATACTGTATATGGCCAGGTCTTGTTTATCCCTTGCAATGCGCTCCACTCAACCAACTTCCTGAAAATTTTTCGAAAAATATTGATAAAATTATCAGAAGTGTAATCAAGGAAATATTGTCCCTCCCAGATGATACTCCGAATGCCATGCTGTATGCATCGAAGAACGTAAGAGGTCTTGGAATTCTGAGAGCTGAATGGGAAGCCAGTATTCAACACTATAACATCTGTAGGCGACTGGAACACGTGAATGATGCACATCTACATCACATGAGAAATCTAGAAGAGGAGAAGAAAACATCTCTCACATGCCTGAAGATTGCTCCACACAGCGTCACTCTTCAAACTAAAGGAAAACATCTCAGAGAAATTCTCAGAAAACAATCATTCCAGTCATGGTGCCAGCTCCCACATAAAGGCAAAGGTGTTTGTACATTTGAAGAATGCCCCAAAGTCAACTCCTGGATCTCCTCTAAAAAGTGTCTTTCGTCCTCGGAATACATCAATGCCATCAAGATGTCTTGCAACATCACCGCAGTGAGAAGTGTCCCTGGCAGAACCTTCAGTACTACCCGTTGTCGCCACCCCAGCTGCAGCGAGACTGAAACACTTGGTCACGTACTGGGGTTCTGTAAGAAGGGAGAGCTACTGCGTAACAACAGACACCATCGTGCCCGTACAGCAATTGCCAACCTGCTAAGAAACAGAGGATGGGAAGTACATGAGGAGATTCATTGCTTGTCTGAAGATGATTCTCACAGAAGAGTCGATATAATTGCCATCAATAGAAAAACCCAGAAAGCGACGGTCTTAGACCCTACGATTTGCTTTGAACGAGACACAAATCAAGCACTGCAGATTAATGATGACAAGCGAGCTAAATAGGCTATGTACCTTGTCTTCCATACCTCAGTGAAAAATATGGCATTTCGCTTTACAACTGGGATGTTGCAGGCTTACTATTTGGAGCGAGGGGTTGTTTACCAAAATTTACATGTAATATTCTTAAATCCTTTAAAATTCCCTTTTATGAGGTTCAGAAGATTGTAATGGAAATTCTGAAGGCCTCTCTTCAAATTTTACACTATCATCTATATATTAACTCGTAAATTTTTGTTTTAATGTACAAATTTAATCCATATTTTGCCCATTTCATTTCCCATTATCTTTTATGTTTGTTAATTCCGGATCCCAGTGGTCAACCTCACTTGAGGACGGATGATTTTAAATCTTAGTAGTAGGTTCACTATAAACGGAAATATTAATGCACTTTTTAATATATGCGGGTCGGGACCAATGATTTAGGTTCACTATAGCCGAATGTTCACTATAACTGAGTTGACTATATCCAGAGTTGACTGTAGTATGTAAGTTAATAATATTGATCATTATGTACAGTAAAACTTCTTTTATACCTACGTTTTTTCTGAAGTCTCAGCAAAATTCCTGTACTTTCCAGGTTAATTTATTTCGGATATACAATTTTCGTTTATATGTTTTCTACATTTATATGATACAGAAGATCGTACTGAAAGTCAGTCATGAGCAACCCATTGCTATAATTCCAATTTCAACAATGCAACAAAAACGACTGTATGATCGTAATCTACAGACTTTACACTATGTATTGACATATTGTGACATCATTCGCTTCTATCACGTGACAATAGGCAATGTTTTCAAAATGGCCGACAATGAAGGTTCGTTTCGACAGTGTGCTGTCATTGAATTCCTTATTAAAGAGAAAAATTCTGCTGCTGAAATTCACCTCGGACTTCAGCGTACATATCAAGATGTGTGCATGGGTGTCAGAAGTGCTAGAAGATGGGTGAAACATTTCAAAGATGAGAACACGATCATCCAAGATGAGCTTTGAAGAGTTCTGGTATGCAGTCTGCTTGAATTTCTTGAACCTGGACAGACCATAAATACTGTCCGCTACATCCAGACACTTTTGAAGCACCGATCTGGAAAGAAGATCATCCTGCAACATGATAACATGCGGCCTCGCATTGCTCGTGTCACCATGGAGAAAATCAGAACATTTTGGTGGGAAACTCTTCTGCACCCTCTCTCAGTCACGACTGGCACCCTCTGACTACCATTATTCCGATTCTTTAAAGGAACAGCTGCAAGGCCAACGCTACGAGATGTTGGACGACATCCAAAAAGTAATGTGTCAATGTTTTTGGGAAGCTGGAATGGACTTCTACCACAAGGGAATTTTCAAACTTGGAGAACAGTGGGGAAAATGTATGCAAAAAAAATGGAGGCTGTATTGAAAAGTGACAGAAAAGTTTGTAGATCAAGATTATATACCTGGTTTGTCTAAAAAATAAAAATTAAGATGTATAACAATGGGTTGCTCATGACTTTCAATACGACCCTCGTAGTATTTTAAATCCCAGGATATCCAAAACGCCATTTCTTCTAAATCGAAATTAGGTGTGCAATGAAAATGTAAGAATGCGAAAATACAGTACATGTTCATGAAATTCGTGGAAATTCGAAGTTGCCCACGCCTGTCTCCAACATCTTATGTCCTTTAATGATGCTGTTACTGCTTTAGAAACAATGAAACATTTTGTTTGGCCAAACACCTGCATAGAATTGAAATATATCAGTCCCCTAACTGCCCATTGTGCAACTCAAACCAAGAAATGGATTCGGAACACCTCAAAATCTGTGCTTCAGTGGCTGGCCATGATAATATCTTTGAAAAATATTGGAGTGCAAGAGGTCAAATGACTTTATTGTCAAACGCCTGGCATTAGAAAACACCAACAAACAACAACATTTTGTAACATATCACATTGTAACTGAACAAATTATGAAACAATTATCGCAATCTGAAAGCATGGTTTATTCCTTAGGTGCATGAAGTCCAAAATAACTGATGAACAAGACGAGTGAATTCGGCACTTTATGTTCTGCTTCTATATGTTAAATATACTATATGTGACTGTTTTTTCCACTATTTTAATTTGCAATGATTGCTCTTCAGAAATGAACCGTGTAAGTTCTCAAACTGCATTCACTAATAAGAAGACAGTAGTACAAAAAATATCGAGTTGTTACACAGGGGAATGGTCATGTATAGTTGCTTCTCGTGTTAGTGAAAACCATGTGTTTTGTAGTGTGTGTTCATGTGATTTTTCTGTAGCTCTGATTCTGAAGAAATTTACACTCGAATTTCTTACATGCAAAAGTTTCAGATATTTCACCAGAGAAAATGTTTCATATCACTTCTTGAACATTTTAATCAAAGGTATCCAAATTTGCTGAAGGAAATTGAACATGACAAACTTGAAGAGTTTACAAATTACCAGTTTGATCATTTTCCTGAAAACATTGTAAATGGACCTAGGATAGATATAAATTGAGGCAAAGTTGTTGATCTTAAAAATGAAAATGGACAAGTGAAATATAAACATTATGTGAAGTTATATTTGCTGTAATGAGTGTGTCTTATAGTAACTCTCCTACAGAAGAGTTTTCAGTGTTGTCAAGAAGAATCAAACAGAGTACAGAATAAGGACATCACTGGAATCACTTCTCATCCTGAAAATTAAGATGACATCAGAAGGAGAAGTATGTTTCAAGAATAAATTTGCAGAAAAGTAACTGTTAGATGCAAAACATACAGCACAGAATCTTTTATCACAGAAGAACTGACAGGTAAATGGCGCGGATTTCGCGGACAGTCCATGATTTTATAGTGTAAGGAGAAAGTCGGCCAAAAAGACGAAGTCCACGATTCTAAAAGCAGACAGACACAAATCTGGAAAATTGCAGTAATTTGTGGAATAATGCCGAAATGACACTCAGGTAGATGTAAGATAATACATCCTGCGAACTGAATGAGTGCCTTCTCTTTGACCAGGTGAGCAAACTGAAATCTTTCCTTTCGGACAACAAAGAGAAAAATTCTAGAACTATGCTTTCACACAAAATTTGGGTAAATATTATCACAGGCCAGATGAAGGAAGAGTTACAATGGCGGAAATGAGGTTTCTGAGAAGAACTGCTGGCTATTCCCTACTTGACCACAGAAGGAGTGAGGACATATTCAGAGAATTAAAAATAGACTCAGTTATTCAACACAAATCAGTGTAGACTGAACTGAAAAGAACATGTTGCCAGAGTGCCCTATACTCGTCAAAACGAATCCTATCACATGTTCCAAGAGGCTGCAGAAACTTAGGGAGACCTAAAAACTGACGGATAGAGACTGTAACACACCACTAGGCCTAATACGTAGAATGTTGATGATGATGAAGACGACAATGACTATCACAGCTGTGTTTTTGTGGAACAGTACTCATATTTACTGAAAATTGTAGATTTTATTTCTCTGTACCTGGGCGTAATGTCAACGTTGAAAGAGTATTTTGTTTGATGAATACTCAGCACTTAAATCAGTAAATGCCATTCTGCAGATAGTATAACACAAAAACTGTAAATTGCAATGAACTTCACAAGGTCATTACCGACTCCTTATCGACTCCAAGGGGGCTACCTATACGCACATAGAATTATTCCAATTCAGAAAGAACAAAGTAAACTAAAAGAACTCCAAAAGGAAATAACATTTCAGTGGATACCTAGTCATTGTGGTATACCTGGAAACGAGAAAGTCGATAATATTGAAAAACTGACAACATATTTGCAACCAAGACCTCTTCAAGTGATACCTCTACCCAGTGCTTTTGCTTCAGTAAAGTCTCATTTTACAAACCTATGGATCAACAATTGGCTCTCTTCTGACAAAGGAAAAATTTTACAGTCTATACAAAAGAAACCAAATGACCTGGAAATGTACAAAAACTTGCCCAGACATGTTCAAACAATTTTTAACAAGAGCCAGAACAGGTCACATTCTCATACAATTGTACCTACACTGATTTCACATTTCTGATAATCCTACTTGTCTGTGGTGTAATAATCATGATGAAGATCTGGAACACATTCTTCTATATTGTCCATCCATAAACCATAAAAGAAGTAAATTAAAATCATCAGTACCAGTTGCAGAAGACACAGCCCTGCAGTATATATTGACTACACCCCAACTCTGGCTACTGGCAACTGGCATCTATAATGAACACCGATCAAAATATCCCTCATTTCTCGTGAAAAACAGCAACTGAATAGACTACAGTGGACTTTATGTTGTCAGCAAATAGCTGGATACATTAAGAAGATTGATTGATTCACAAGGTCATTCAGAAGCAAAGTTTCTTTCTTCTGTTCACAGTTCTGGGAAGTTTGAGTGGTACTGTGGTGGTGATACACAGTCTGTCACTAAAATAAATTAAGGGTTCAGAGCCATAGTGGGCCAAGCTCCATTTATTAAAAATGGAGAAAGCAAGGGTTAAAGGTAAGTGAATACCATAGTTTAATGCAGATTGACATATCATTTAGTTTTAATGTGCATACTTTATATTACTTACCATATGTTTCCATTGAATTATGGTAATAACTTCATTTAAACCCTTGTTTTCTATGGTTTTAGTAAATGGTGCTTGGCCCACTATGGCTCTGAACCCTTCAAATGATGATAATGTAATGTCTGTGGCAAGTAAGGTGATAGATAAAATAAAGTGTATTACATTGCCCTGTTGTTGATCGAATTGATGTGTCTGTATGTTCTGGTTTTGTGTTTTTTCATTATGGGAACACTATGTGTAATTATATATAATATGATTAAGATCTGACTTCTTCGAAAGGGGGGAGGGGGGGGGCGAATAAGATGGAATTACGGATAACCCACTTTAAAGTTGGCACCCTTGCTTTTTCCTCACCATTTTGCCTTAAGTGTTCCATCTTTCTGAACATACCACTTTTCTCGAAGCATTGCACCCCCACAAAGACCAGCTCTGAATTTATAACACCATACCAATTGATGATGTCCTCTTGTTGCAGTTAATAATGTTTCTCCCTCGAGAGGAAGATCGTCTAGGCCGTAGTAAAAAGAGTGGTACAGTGGTGCCAACAGAGCTGACAATCAATTCATCAGGCGGTGAGATCACTTTGGTACTGTCGGTTACTCTGGATGAAGGCATCTCCCTAACTGCCAACGCTCCTCAGAAGTGGGTGGTGGAGTTCCCAGGTAAGGGCGAAATTTCCTTAGTGGTAAAGCAAAGACTTCCCTGCATTTGAAGCCATAAGTCGAATTTTTCTCACTTAGGAGTTGCTTCTTCAAAAGAGTATTTTACAGACACAGCTGCTGCTAGAATTTACAAGGAATATAACATAGCCATGCACTACTCATTTTAAATTTTAGAGAGAGAAAAAAGAGAATGGTTACTAAAAAATATCTTAGAAATACTTTTTCTGACATTCCAGTTTACTTCTCGTTTTTTCTTTTTCTTTGATTTTTCAAATCCCCTTTTAACCCTTAAGTAGTCGCGCGAGGTGTTGTGAACACCCCAGTCAGATATTAGAGAGCTCGTACTACATATTGAGTAAGCTTGTACTTCTGAAACATTTGTGAAATCGGAATTCGCATACTCGAGATAATAATGGTTTAAGTGGGTGGGGTGATTAAGTGCGACTGTTTAAGGGTTAAACTTGCGAAACATATTTCCTTTCTCTAGAAGCACTAACAGAAACACACATTCTACTTTTATTAAAGGACTAACACTTAGAAACCAGACATTGTGGCCAAATATATTCGTCCTTACAATTTGAAGACTTCTTACTATCATTGCTCAAAGGGTAATAATGTAAACACGTGATAATTTCATTGTTTCCTTGTTACAGAGCGAACCATAAGTAATGTCATTAATTTCAGAGAATTATTTTTTGTGATATTTCAAACAGAAATGTTTAATACAATTTTGCTTGTTTTTGCTACCTTTTGTAGATAAAAATGGTTTTATATGAAACATTTCATACTGTGCAAATCTGGCTTTCACATAGAAGCTCCCTGTGAAGCAGGCTTGAATATTTTCAAGGAAAAAATTGTTCCGGGGCTGGGTATCGATCCCAGGACCCTTCGCTTAGTGCAAGAATGCTCTACTGACTGAGCTACCCCAGGAACCATACACGACACCGTCACAATTCTTCCCTTTATATCTACACAACTCAAATGGACTGACAAGATGTCAGAACCCAACTTTGAGTGCACACAATTCTTTGTGACTTAAATTTGCATAATACATTCGTTACTGTAGGTATGTTAACAAAAAGCCACAATTTAAGTCACACAGAATTATGTGCACTCAAAGTTGAGTTCTGGCATCTTGTCAGCCCATTTGAGTTGTGTAGATATAAAGGGAAGAATTGTGACGGTGTCGTGTATGGTTCCTGGGGTAGCTCAGTCGGTAGAGCATTCAAGCACTAAGCGAAGGGTCCCAGGATCGATACCCAGCCCCGGAACAATTTTTCCCTTGAAGTTATTCATTTCATAGTGTATTTTGGGAAAGCCATTGATTTCATTCCCAATATGCTCAGTCAATTTAAGAAAGCAGAGTATTATGATAATAAATCATCAAAAGAATTTCAGTTTTGTCCTTTAAATGTGCAGAAATTTGATCCGAACAAATCCAACATTTAAAATTCCTTTGCAGAACGAAAAGTTACATTAATTTGTCTGGAGAACATATAAATGGCTTAAGATGTTGAAGGATAGTTCAGAGAATGAAACTGTATGCCACAAGACTTATGACTTTCTAAAGCAGAAGTAATGAGTTAGAGAACAAAATTGCAAGAGAGTTCTGTATACAACTTACTATAATTAACAATACTGTACATTCCAAGTTATTTTATATAAGTTCAGTAATTTAACTCATTATTTGCGTAAAAAAAAGCCTCCCTCTATTAAGGAACCACCCCTCTGAAAGACCACTGAACAGAGTTCAGTTAACAAAAACTTTCTGATGTGTACTTATCCTTAATCAACAATCTTGATGAACAAATTTTATTAACTTTGGTGTGGACGGACCTTCACATGTAAGAAGACACTGTAAGCAATGGTATAATATAATATTAAAGACGGAAAATCAAGCTTCAGTCTTTGTTTGCTTTCCCATAGAATTCACCAGTAGGTACTCACAGACATAATATGTCTTAGTGATTTCATTGTCTACTTTTCCTTCACAGGCCCATCATGGTCAGCAAGTCGTTGTGCTGGGGACTACGAACCAGAGACTACACTCAAGATCATGGTGCCAAAACAGAAGCAGGCATCCTCTGCCACATTCTCCATTAACTACCGCCTGTACATCTGTCGAGACAGTTCAGAGTGCAGCAAGCTGGAACTGCACATCGTCGTCACTGTTGTGTACTCTGATTTAGCCCCTGATACTGTCATCCACCATTTCACCCATGCCTTCGGCCAACATCGCATGTGATCTTGTAGTTAGTTGACCTTCTGCCACTCTTTGACATGAAACAACTTGTTCAACCAAACTAACAGACTGAATTTCGTGAAATACTAACTTCTTATATATGACAACAGGGGAACAAACTAAGGTTTGTAATTAATCTATTTAAAAATGTTGTGTTTCTATGACACTTGATTTCATAATTTTATGCTTTTTAACTTTCTCTCTATACCAGAGACAACTATGAATATACAATTGTACAGTAGACTTTTTCCGAATAGTGGACTGTGACAGCATTTTTCTGTAACAGCTCCAAACTGTGATAGCTACGGAAAAATCGCTGTGACCGATAATAGCGATTTTGTCACAGTGTTTTCTTTTTTTTTTTAGGGTGATTCTTGGCGATTGTGAATGTTGCCGAGTTATCCCAAATATAACAGAATTTACAGTATTTGACGATGCTTGGTTTGCCACCATGAGATGACAGATGTTTATGTTTGTCACTCTTCTGTGAATTGGCATACTGGTATTATAAATATTATATCAACAATGGAAACAAAATCATAATTTTCATTCATTCATATCCTTCACTGCAAACCTAGCATTCTCCTCTGTCTTCCTCTTAGTCTGATGTTAAACATTTGAGTGAACGATAATAGATAACAGTTATCTTGCCATTCAAGTTAGCTTGAATTTTCTGAAGTGAAGTTATCTGCAGCAGTCACATATGGTCACATATAATTACAGTCGACATCACTGCTATGAGTCACATATTGGACGGAGATGGCGATTTTCGAATTAAGTAACATTCGGAACTGGTGACAAACCTATCACAGACCTTCAAATCACACCCCACCATTACTTTTTCCCTTCTGAACATGTCACTGATGGTGAGAGTGGAGAGAAAGAAAGGAAAGACAGTTGTTTCTGTCTCTGTTTCACTCTGTATTTCTGAACATATTTGCTGGCCATAGACACATATGATCATGGGGCAGTCTGAATTCACGAGTAAAATATTGTTTTTGTGTGAACTTTCATGAGCCGAGCCACAAGCTCATAAAACTGGGACAGGCTCAACATGATCATTCGCGTTAGGAAGACAACTTTGCCTCTATGTGAGATAACTAGCATATTCATGTGCTGCTACTCATAATTTCAACATGTACAGGAATTTCTTGGCGGAGTTCATTGAAGTGTTAATGGAATATTGTTCATGAAGTAACTGTTATCTTCAAATAATCCTCTTTTTTTTTTTTTTTTTTTTTTTTTTTTTTTTTTTTTTTTTGAGAACTTGAAATAACTTTCTACTTAAAAGTTCCATATTTATTTAAAAATAGATTTTTACAAAATGTTTAATATGTGGATCTTAAACTACATGTCTTGAAAATGACATCTTTTATGTGACCACCATTCATGCATAGACATTCTTCACACCTCCATTGTATATTGTGCATAGAGCGGCACAGCATATCTACTGAAACATTTTTGTAGTGGACTAATTGACTGAATAATCAAATGCCTGCATAAGTCTTGTAGCAGTGTGTCACTTATACCATTATAATATTTACAACATTATGACATTCTGAGTTTTATGAACTTATGTTAAGAATAGAAAGAAATATAGTGATGTGTGGCACCTGTCCTGTTTTTACCTAATTACAAAAACTGTAGCCATGTCCAATTTTTGTCTGGAAACATTATGTTTTGTAAATATATTGGATAAAGCCTCACAAATTAGTTCCTTCTGAAGGAGGACATGCTAAGAATTGTTGTTATACTTAAGAGTCTATTTTCCTCAGGTATAATATTGCAAACTCTGGGTCTGTTAGCAAGTGTGTCTACAAGATCAGTCATCTAGGTACACTTGCTAATAGGTTAAATTTGTTCCCCTTGATAGCTTTAAAGAGTCTTGGCGAATTTGTGCCAGTATAACCAACGAGAGCTAAATAATAATGTTAACATTTAATTTATTTTCAGAATAATTGAACAAACATTTTACTGTTTTGATCTGGCTTTCAAATGTTATCTTGTTAGTATTTTATATTTTAAATTCATGCATAGCATTTAAAACTAGCAGTATTATGTTTAAGATGAATTTTTTTAACAATAAAGTTTATTAGATATATATTATTGTTGTAAGAGATTGACTTTTTCCTATCGATCTTTATCCTTTCTTCTTTCCCTGAAAACTCACGCCAGGTGTTTTAAAGATTCTGTGTAAATAATTCTAAAATTGAAGTTGAATTCAACATTAATATTATCATATACATACATTCATATATGAGGTCTCGCCATGAATATATGTATATATCAATGTTAACAGTATTCAGAAACTGTTGTTGAATATGGCCATAAAGTCATTTAAATATGCGCTCCTGCATATGTGACTTATACGTCTAAAATGCAGGTAGTAGGTCATTGATCATATAATGAGAGTTCGGCTGGCACCATGCATCATGCCCCAGCATAGCTCAGTTGGAAGGAGTGCTCAACACGCAGAGCTGAGAGATCCTGGGTTTGATTCCCAGTGCCGGAACGAATTTTTCTCAAATTAATAGGTTAATATTATCAAATGACAAGAACACAAAAGAAAAAGGTATCAGATAATAATGAAAAGAACCTCGTTTGCCATAATCACAGTTAAGAAAGTAGCGGTCTTGGATAGCAGGTCCATAAACTGCGTGATTTTATGAGTGAAATTGTCAAATACTGTATATGTATTTTGTGCCAGTGAATTGAAAATAGAACATAGAGGGGTGATTAACGATTTAGTGCTTAAAAGGACTTAGAGCAGTGCTTTCCAAACTTTTTTATATGGTGACACCCTAGAAAACTCTAAAAATTTAGCGTGTCACCACAGTCTAGTCCAGATGTGGGCATCAGTAGTACATGTCGAACGGAGTCGAATGGAATGATGTGATCTCCCTCCCTCCACACCCCTAGCTGTTTACGCGGGGAACCTGTCCGACCGGTTGAGGTACAGTGGTGGATTTCACTAAAAAAAAGTCGCTCTCTGAGGAAGCTTCTGAAGTAAAAAAGTCGAAAAATATTATTTCCACAAAGAATGGGAAAATGAATTCTTTTGTTGTGTAGAAGGGGAAAGCGTTAGGTGCTTATTATGCTACAAAATTTTACTAGCACGTTCAGCAACATTATGAAAAGACTCGTTTTAATAGAATATTTTTTTTTATTTTATTTTTTATAATAATAGGAATAATAATACTGGTGGTGATGGTGGTGGTTAGTAAGTAGTAGTAACGTAATAATATCGTCGGTTTACAAACAAAACACATTAAGTAAAAATATTACGTCTGAGAAAAAGGCGCTTTTATTCCGACAAAACTGAATCCTCAAAATATTATTAATTTGAGTAAGTTATTTCTTTTTAATTGTATTTTATTTTCCAATTCTAACTTTATACATTTGCAGTATGTAAAATACATATTCCTTTTTCTCAGAAGTAATATTTTTGACTTAATGTATTTTGCTTGTAAAGCGACGTTATAATGATAATGCGTTTCCTTTTCGGGGTGAAACAATAAATGAATTGACAGACGAGAGATGGGTCATTGATTTGGCTTTCCTGTGCGACATAACCTGCACTCTTACCGATTTCAACATTTCCCTTCAAGCAAAAGATAAAAATATCGTACACATGTAGGATGAATTAAAGCTGTTTGTGTCACAACTGCGTCTATTTCTGATGCAGTTAATTCAGAGGGAATTTTATCATTTTCCTTCTTTAAAATCGCTTAATCTATCACCCGATGTTAACATTAGCCACTTCTATCAAATATTTCAAAATGTAATAAATGAATTCACAGACAAAAGATTCAGTGATTTTAATAAATTAGAGAATGAATTTCTATTATTTTTAATGCATTCTCCGTTAATGATCAATGTGTAAGATTAGACCTTCAGTTAGAAGTTCTTCGACTGAAAAATGACATGTTTACCAAGTGCAAGTGCACAAATATGGCTCGTTTAGATATATATAAACAACTTTGCAAAGTAAAATATTGACATCTTCGGAGTTTTGTTATGAAAACTGCTTCTATGTTTGGCTCAACCTTTATTTGTGAACAGTTTTTTTCTCAGTTGGCCATTGTAAAATCCAAATCAAGATAACGCATTTCAGACGAAAATTTATTCCATCAGCTCACAATTGCAATGGCTAACATAACTCCAAATTTTGAAACATTTGCTGATCTACGTGATGAAGAAGAATAAATGAAACCTTTCTTTTAAGGGCATGAGTCAATTGACGTAAATTGACAAAAACAACAAAGAACTTCAGTAAGAAATTTAAAAAATAGCATAATTGTTGTTTTTCTGTTTCTTAGTAATGTGCTTGATATTTTGTTAAGAATATATTTTTCCTTAGTTCCTTAATTTTATTTTCAAATGATGCAAATCAGTGACTGATGCCCTTTCAAAATAAATAGGTTCAGATTATGGCATTACATTTTAACTGTTGCAGAATTGTACTTTTTATGTTATTTTATAAGGTTTTTACAGTAATTGTTTAAATATTAGAAATACAGTTATGTTTCAGCTTTTTTGTAAAATAGTTTGTACTTGTTTTGGAAAATTTGTTTTCTTTCATTGTCATTATTCATAAAAATAACATTTGCAGAAAACTGTATCTTCTTGTCCTGCTTAATTACTTAACATTTCGTGTTTCAATACTTCACCCGATCCACCGCTGAGTATTACGTTAACAGGTGATGCGTGTTGCAGCAATCAGAGTAGTAGGGCGCATCTCTTTAAATGCCCACGTCTGGTCTAGTCTATACAGTCACGAAGCTTGAGTTGTGAGGGTGCTATTTCGCATTGTCTGTAATGAGGCGATATTAGCGATCCTAGTGGTTAGCAACTATCTATGGATGCATATTTACTACGTATTGAGCTTCGTGACTATATACTAGACTCTGGTGTCACCTTATCCCTCAAATGAAAGTATCCCACACATTAATAGGCTACTTATACACCCTTCATAAAATGAATAAAATAAACACATATTTCCAGTATTGACATATTATATGAGGCGAAAGAAACATTTACATAGAGTTCTAAGATGAAAACAATCACACTTATTTTCACCCTTGGTTTTACTTTTTTAGTGGCTCGCATGTGCTTGGCAAATCTTACAAATGTATTTTATGTTTGGACGAATATGGGATAAATTCACTCGCATTTCTTCATCCAGCATTTTTAAACTGCCCCGTTTCACTGTTTTTATATTGGTCATCACATCAAATCCTACTTCGCAATAATATGTGGTTGAAAACTGCAACAAAACTACAAGAGCCCTTTTTGCAAGATGCGGAAAATCTTCAAGTGAAATCTATAATTTGTCCAAATCATCTTTGATGTTTTAACTTCAAGTTTCTATCATTTTTAATCTCTGCCAATTATTCTTCTTCTTCTGCTAAGGAAAGTCCACTAACTTCACATGACAAAAATGGATTTCTTATCTGGTCACAAGCATTTGTGTTCAGATCTGGGAAGTAACTTTCGAATTTATCTGTGAGTAATGTCAGATAGTTGTAAATTAAATATTTTATTTCGTTCCTCGAATCACAGTGAGATGTATTTGGAAACATTTCATAGTTGCCCTCTTTCACTTTCCAAAACCAAATTGCTAACTTGTCTCGTAAGACAGAAATTTTGTCTGTTGTAGTTACGATATTCTCACCCTTATCTTGCAGACTAGACTTATACTTGTATACTACAACTATACACACATCTATACACATCTATGCGTCTGTCAAGGACACGTGACTACAAGGTAGGTAAGTAATTTCAGTTATCACGAGTTAACTCAAAATAATGAAATATACCAAACAGTTAGTGATACCCCACAAACCTTCAGGCAATACCCAGTTTAGAAAGCTCTGATTTAGGGACACGAGGGTGGGGGGGAAGTAAACAAAAATGAAAAAAGAGAACAATTGCTTGCAGAGACTAAAAAATAACTAGTACAACTTTATATTAAGAGATGAGGAATATAAAAAATGGTGCACACTCAAGGAGAAAGGCAGAGTGTGGCATTATGTCAGGAATACATGTCAGCTAACCGGTGGATAGAAACAAGGGATGGTCTCTCTGTATCCGAGTGGAAGGAGGCAATTAAAATGATAGGACATGTGTCAAACGTGCGTGCCATGCCAAGTCGGTCTCAGGATGGCTCCCAGTGCAGACATTGCACTGAGATAGAAACCTTACCCCACACCCTGGGATTCTGCCAACATGGAACTCTCATCCAGAATACTAGACACCATACAATATGAGAACTTATTGCTAAAAGTCTTCCTTCCTTCTATGAGGTTCACCAAGAAGTTCACTGCCTTGCAAAAGATGGAAGTTCTCGGCGAGTTGACATCATTGCCAAGGGGAACAATTCCAAAATTCTCAGTTGAATGTTTTAAGTCTTTTGGAATTATTTAAAAATTTTGAAAATTATTGCTGTAGACGTAATGAAATATTCTGTTCAGATTTTAAGTAATCACCTGTACACCTAAATTTCTTTATATTCTGATTACTAATAATTATTGAATAAACGTACTTTGCCAAGGATAGCTTCCATTTGAAAATAATAACACAAATGTTTTTTATTTGTTTAGTATGCTGTGTCTTTTGGCAACCCTTACTGAAGGACAGCTACCCTTGTGGGATTGATATATACAGCCAGAAGACGTCATTCTAGCAGAATACAGTAAAAATCGCCATATAACGTAATGACAGTACAATTCCTGTTTTTTATCATATGAGTTCATCTCTATCAGAGAAGAAAACGCACCTATTCCCCAGTGTGTGGTTTGTTATGAAACACTGTCAAATCATATGATGAAGCTTTGCTTTACTGAGTGTCATTTTGAACTAAGCACTAATCTTTGTAATATTCTGAGAGAACACTGATTTGTCAACAAGGAAAGACCAAATAACGTCATTCTCAGGATTTAACATGAAGGCTCTCAAGACATCTCCCAGTCAGTTTAAGACTAGATCATCATCATCAATCCTTTCCTGTAAAGGCCACGAGGTCTGTTACAGTATTACATTTTCCTTCCATCTCTTGAGGTTGGCCAAAGGATCTTTTCCCAGAAGAGCGGTATTTCAGAATTTCCTTTGAGAATCTACTTTTGATCATCCTATAACATGATTTATCCAGTTTTGTTGATACTGGCAAATGTAGTTCATTACAGTTTCCATATGAAGTTCCATCATGATGTCCTCATTCCTTCTGTGGTCAAGATTGATGTACCCTGCATTTCCACGAATCTAATTTCATAAGCTGTTATTCTGCTCATTCAAGCTTCACTTTCATAGAACAAGTCTCGCTGGAGAGTTGCAGAAGGTTTAAGCAGATATGTTTTTTAAACATGTGATAATACTCATTATTTTGTGTATTTATTTTTTTAAATATAATTTTCTTTTTAAGACTAGATAAAGAAGGAAAATCTCATACAGTCGATGAGAGATTAATATTACCAGCAATTACAGGTATGGTTGGTATAATTTTTAGGAAAAAGACAGCAAAATATCTTGAAATGATACCATTATCTGATGACACCATATTACGAATTTCAGATTTGGCTTCAAATATTAAGGAACAGTTGATATAAAAAGTTCAGGGTAGCTACAGTAAATTCAATTGGATGAAACTATTGAGATAACCAAGACGGCCAAACTTCTTTCATTTGTAAAATTTATAGATGGAAAAACATTGAAAGAAGGGTTATTATTTTGTGAATCATTACTTCATCAAATGACTTGTATTTGCAGAATACACCAGTTTATGAATATCGGTAGGGCAGTGGAATTAAATGTTCTTCTGATGGAACACGTGCAATGACTGAAGCACAGTAAGGTTGTTGCCAAAACCTAAGGCTGGGTGCACAAAGAATCAGACGCAGCGTGGCATTTTGTCTCATGATACTTGTCTCCCATTTATTTCTTATGATGTGGTGCACACAGAATCAGATGCGGCACGATGGTCGCAAGCAGGCACAAGGAGGCAACATCGAATGACTGCTTGAAGTTCTTCTTGAGGAGACTGTCTGATAGCTGCAGTATACTGCACATGCATTAGTAGTGGCTATGATTGCATGCTTTCGCTATCTATAAATACTATATTGTTGTGTAGTGCACATTATTCATAATGGAGCTCGATGCAGATAAATTAGTTGTTTTAATACAGAAAATAAACGTTCTGTACAATCTTTGAAACAATATCACGACAATAATGTGGTTTTTAAAAATATGTGAGAAATTGCAAATGAGATGAAAGCACCACGTGAATAATAATAATTAATAATAATAATAATAATAATTTGTTGTAGGCCTACTTGTGTGCTCTATACTATCAATAATTATTGATTTAATTTATTATTTTTCTTTATTGTGAGTCGTGAAGTAGTCATAAACATACAAAATGACGTTTGTGCTTTACATTAGTACCAGTAGTATTTAATTTTAAGACTCTTTCAGTCCTATAGATTTTAGGCATATTAGGCATCCTTGGGAAATAACCAAATACAATAAAATTTATCACATAGACAGTCCTCTTTCATTGACGGCATTTTCTAGCCTAGGCCAGTTTTCAAAACCCACACAGCCAGCAAATCAGTTGTCGCGAGAAGACAGATTAAGCTGTCGCGAGGCGTTGTAAAGCAAAACGTAGCATCGCTTCTGATTCTGTGTGCACCCGGCCTAAGTCTTTCCTTGTGCTAAATTTGTATAGTGTAGCATTCATCACGAGGCTTTAGCAGCAAGTAAAATGCCTGTTGATCTGAAGATAGTTCTGAATTAAGCAGAGTTGTCAGCTTCATTAAGCCTAGAGCTATGAACTCTAGACTTGTGTAGTAAAACAGTTGCTGAGCTTGGTTCACGTCTACTTCATACCAAAGTTAGGTGGCCATCAATGTATCAAACTATCTATGTATTTGTACTTCATTCAAGAGTGCAGATTTACTAACATGTCTTCAAACTTAAATTGCAGTATTTCATTGATGAACTACAGCTTGCTCAGTTATTATTTTTCCATATATAAAATCAAGCAAAACCAAGCACTATGCACCAAAGCCAAAGATAAAAAATGGAGCA
Source organism: Periplaneta americana (assembly GCF_040183065.1). Lineage (NCBI taxonomy): Eukaryota > Metazoa > Arthropoda > Insecta > Blattodea > Blattidae > Periplaneta > Periplaneta americana. Next base: position 69,568,826 of record NC_091118.1, read on the forward strand.
TTTTAATAAAAAAAAAACAGAAATTATTCCAGAAATCCCACGTAAATTTGCAGTAGCAAAATTCAGACTGCTTACAGAACACGATTATTTGGCCAAACACTTGAATAAAATAGGAATTTACACAAATCCAAATTGCCCTCTATGCAACAAAGAAGAAGAAATGACTGAAGATCATCTCATAACCTGTGAAGTTCTACCTGATGGATCCACAACAGAAAAATATTGGAGAGCAAGAACGCTAATGGCTTCGTTGCCAAAGCCCGGCATTAGATAACAACAACAACAACATTTTTCCATATCAACTAGGTGAATAAGAGTTTGCATGATATGTATTTCCTTATTCCTGACACATGACAAAACTATATTACAAACGTGGGTTCATTATTAATTAAAGAAATTGATTGTGGAAACTCTGATATTTTCCATTATTGGATGCTTTCTCGGGTGAAAATGAAATTATTCTTAAAAGTGAACTACTGAATATAAAGAAACAGCTTTGGAGCCTAGTTACAGATTTCAAGGAATGCTTCTCTGAAAATCTGACATCAGAATTTTGGATAAGAAACCATTTTTTATAATCTTGCCAGAATCATTAACCCCTTCCAAGACAGAAACTGATCGAGCTCTCTTTTGATGGAAGGCCAAGGCAAAAGAACATGAGTATGGATTTAACAGACTTTTGGTTGGCAAGAGGAAATAGATATTGATATAAAAAGTAATTATAAAAAAATTATTCAAATACCAAAGCTGTTCATACAGCTTCTCTCTAATATGTATTAGATCATAGACAAATAAACAATAAGTATTAATATTGAATATTAAACCTGATTTGTACCTTGCAATGATTAAGTGGTCAGACCTTCAGCCTGTCACACAGGCGGTTAGGGTTCTAGTCCCAATGAAAAATCCTGTGACACTTGTGGCAGACAAGGTAGCAGTTATGGTTTTTCTCGAGGTTCTCCTATTTCCCCGTATTAGGCATCTACATCATTGTCATCATTCCATAGCCCTGGTAATACATGAAGAGGGCTGGTCTAGGGGATGAGTAGGATTGCCTTCTCAAAACCTGGATAAACAGCAAACCTTAGTGTAGTAAGCCAGTGTGGGTTTGGGTTTAAGGATTAGCACAATAGATCTTGAAAGGTTGCAGTGCCCCCTCCAGTAAATTCAATTAATTCAAAACCTGATTCAATTTAAACCACATAATGAAGTTTCACTAAACAAGCATAAATTTTCACATTAAAAAGAATGTGAATTATGAACACCCTCATGGGCTAGTGGTCAGAGCTTCTGACTACAGTTCATGAGGTCCTGGGTTCGAATCCTGGTAAGAACAGGAATTTTTCCTTAAAGAGAATTGTTCCTGTGTTCGTCCATGGTCTGCAAATTGGGTTAGGTTTAAGTTTAAGACCTCTCCTAGCACTTCATATTCATAATCACCCTATCACATCATCGGGGCAGCGTAACTCTGCCTTCCAGGGACCCCAACCTCAGAAGTGGGTTACAAATAAGCCATTGCCAGGAGAGAAGACCAGAAATGTCAAATGACAATCTGGTGGCATTGGTTTAAAAAAAAATGTGTATTAATAATGCACTATATTTACAGCTTGTATTTACCATCAGTGTATATTATTATTTTAGACTTCCATTGTTGGGAAAATTTTTAGTTTTTTTTTTTTTTTGACTTATAAAATGGCGTATTTTATTGACTGCTTCATTAGATAAGTTGGAGCAACTATTTCTCAATTACATACTCTAAAAATAAATTATGATAATACATCACGTTTAGCAGAATAAATTATAGATGGCTTGTATTCATACAACTGATTTAGATATGGTTTTAAATGTACGATATGGTGATTAAGGGGAGACATACCATAGGTCAAAATACAAGGTTTCAGAAAATCATTAATCTCTTTTAATGTGTTGCACCTAGAACTACGAAATTTTGCATAATTAATTTATAATTGTGTAGTAATGGCCTATGATTTCTTTCAATTTTTTTTTTCTTCTTCAGAAAACCAGAAATTTTTTCTGCTAGATAAGAGAACAATTACCATAACATATTATGCAGAAACTTTTCCATATTCTTCTCCTTTTAATTTTTATTGCAAATAAATGTTATTTGTAATACAAAAAATAAGAGCATGTTTCACAATTGTCTTAAAAGATAACGCGAATCTACTCAATAAAAGCTAGCATGCAAAATTTAATCCAATAATCTCGAATGGTTCCTTAGATATTACCAGACTATTCTGTTTGTGGAAGGGTAGTAGCTTGTACTACACAGCACACTGCTGTTACGTCACGTGTGTAGTACACTAGTCATAAGACTGTCTTCTCTCCCACAGGCTAACATCAGACCACAGAGCTGCGGTTATTGCACATAAAAATGGTCACCTAGTACTGAAATGTTGAAAAAATGCCGACAAAGTGTACATTGTTTTCAGTAACTTAAGCTCCTTACATGCCTTAAAATTGTCCATACCTATGATCAGACCCCAATTTGGCCCTCACATTTTGTAATATTCTTGAACCTGTGTACAGTACCCTCTCCTTAAAATGGTGGTGAATCATGCTATGTAAATTTCCAACCTGGAATCGTTTGTGACTGAAGAAAACTCAAGTTAAAGGCTAGTTGACCAGTGTCTGAACCAGAGTTCTCCCAAACGTGGTTCTCAAGCATTGCCATTCCAACCAAGTTCCTCTGTTGCAGGCTTACTATTCAAGTTCGAACACATCAACTTACTTACCTTCTGAATAATTCCTCGCAAGTCTATATTCTTAAAATTATTCATCATTCCCACTTTCATTCTCCTTTGTGGAAGCATGCTAAGAACATTACATTAAAAGATTCATTGCCCCATCTTTGCTTCCCTTCTGAAAGAAACATACTGCAGGAGGCTACATTCTTATAAATTCATTACCGGTACTGCAGCTTTACATCTGAGGTAACATCCTAAGAATGTCTATGTTCTTATTCCAACCTTTCTTTTGAAAGAAGCAATGCCAAGAGCATCTAAATACTTAAAAATACTCTTAGCGTTTTCCACCTGAAAGAAACCCTACTAAAGATATCTATACCTGTAATAATAAGATTGTTTCCCTCCAGTTTTCTTTCCCATCCAAAGAGAACCAAGCAAAGATTTTGTGGCCAGAATTGAACTACGTTAGATGTACAAACAATGGCATTACTGGACTGGTATCATATGGGACAGTTGAGATTAAAAGAAATTGCCTGCAACATACAGCAATTAAACTTTGGCCAATGGGAAATAATGTGATTGGCACTTGAGAAATTTAAGACCCGTCAGCCTTCTTTGAGCTGAACTCGTCACCTATCCCCAATAAAGCAATGTGATAACTAGCAGAGGAGGAATTAGGAAACAAGTGAAGGTGAAATAAATACAAGGTTTACTCTGCCAAAGGTGTTGTATTTAAGAAACGTGTAGTAGCTTCATCAGCAGGAATGGTCACATGACATTTAATACTCCTCAGCACCCTCTCCTTCACCTTCGACGGAATCCATGCCAACCTCCTCGTAGTCCTTCTCCAGAGCTGCCAGATCTTCACGAGCCTCTGAGAATTCTCCTTCCTCCATACCCTCACCGACGTACCAATGTACGAAAGCTCGCTTGGCGTACATCAGGTCAAACTTGTGGTCCAGCCGGGCCCAGGCTTCAGCGATGGCAGTGGTGTTGGACAACATGCACACAGCACGCTGTACCTTGGCCAGGTCACCTCCGGGAACGACAGTGGGTGGCTGGTAGTTGATACCCACTTTGAAGCCAGTTGGACACCAGTCCACAAACTGAATGGTGCGCTTTGTCTTGATGGTGGCAATGGCCGCATTCACGTCCTTGGGCACCACATCGCCACGGTATAACATACAGCAGGCCATGTACTTTCCATGTCGTGGGTCGCATTTTACCATCTGGTTGGCAGGTTCGAAACAGGCGTTTGTGATCTCTGCAACTGACAGCTGCTCGTGGTATGCTTTCTCAGCGGAGATGACAGGGGCATAGGTAACAAGAGGGAAGTGGATTCGTGGGTAGGGCACCAGGTTAGTTTGGAATTCTGTAAGATCGACATTGAGGGCACCATCGAAACGCAGGGAGGCTGTGATAGAGGAAACAATCTGGCCAATCAAACGGTTGAGGTTTGTGTAGGTGGGTCGCTCAATGTCCAAGTTTCGTCGGCAGATGTCATAGATAGCTTCGTTGTCAACCATGAAAGCGCAGTCAGAGTGCTCAAGGGTTGTGTGTGTGGTCAGGATGGAGTTGTATGGCTCCACAACTGCTGTAGACACCTGGGGTGCAGGGTAGATAGCGAATTCCAGTTTGCTCTTCTTGCCATAGTCAACGGACAGTCTCTCCATAAGCAGGGATGTGAAGCCAGAACCAGTACCACCGCCAAAGGAATGGAAGATGAGGAAACCTTGCAGACCAGTGCATTGATCAGCCAGCTTGCGAATTCGATCCAAAACCAGGTCAACGATTTCTTTTCCAATTGTGTAATGGCCTCTTGCATAGTTGTTGGCGGCATCCTCTTTCCCTGTGATAAGCTGCTCTGGATGGAATAGCTGCCGGTATGTGCCAGTACGAACCTCGTCTGCGACAAAAAAAAAACGAATGCTCAGCTACAAGAAACATTTCCAGCTAGGTTTGAATTCTTCATCATAAGAAGCCTATGTAGGTCTCCTTCCACCTCTTGCCTTTTTCCTAACTACAAAATATTATTTCTTTACCAAGTTCCAGACCCTTCTACTGTTAGTTGGGAGACCGGAGGAAATAAGACCTTTGGGGAGGCCGAGATGTAGATGGGAGGATAATATTAAGATGGATTTGAGGTAGATGGGATATGATGGTAGGGACTGGATTAATCTTGTTCAGGATAGGGATTGATGGCGGGCTTATGTGAGGGCGGCAATGAACCTCCGGGTTCCTTGAAAGCCATAAGTAAGTGTATATAGTTTATCCAAAATAAAAAGCAAGATTCCACTCCTTTTCCATTACATTCTTACAATTCAGTATTTCCCTCTGGTACTATTAATAGTCTTTAATCCTCCTAACCACCACAACCACCACTCAAAAATAATCGTGCGATTTACAAGATAAACTGTCTAGTCCTTGTAACAAAGTTCTCTACTATTACATTTCAGAGTCTTGTGAATCAAGCTCAAAACCCCCTATTAAATGACACCACATCTACTCACCTACGCCATCATTCTTAACTTTTAGTGCATATAAATCCGAACTCTAGTAATGAATATGTCCATAGTTAAACTGATGTTAAAGTTAATTACAACTTAATAAAAACCAAAGTGGTAATTCTCCAGAAAAGCTACACTGAAGGATGCATAACTTTGTTTTACTGCTTTGCGAGATGTAGGTTGATAAACACGTGATTTTATTTGCAGTCACAAATACCCGAGAATGATAAACGGAAGAAAACAACATGGCAACTAATGTATAAATTTAAGAGCACGTTGCAATTTGTTTATTATTTGTAATTATCAATTCTTAAAAATTTTCCACCTCTGTGGAGAAGTTGTCAATATGTCTATCTATGAAAACGACTCGGGTTCGAACCCTGGTTGGAGTTTTTTCTCAACCAATTCAGATCACAAGCTGATCAATTGTCAACGTTGAATCCTCAAGCTCATTTTGTCGTTAGTTTACACTTGACCTGTCACCATTCAATAATTTCAAGTCAACGCAGGTGTAGTACCATTGACTTAGATACAGATGGCACCATTCCAAGGCGGCTGAAACTCTCACGATAACAGAGGGAACATTAATCACGAACTGCATTGGAACAGAGTTGTGTAACTGAATCGAACTGTGAATCATAATATAGAAATGCGGTCCTAGAGACTTGATCATCCCTATGAAGGAATGGCAAGCACAAAAAGCCTTGGGCTCGTGTGCAAGCTTTCGCGCCCCTCCTCTGTGAAAATGACTTATGGGGAGGAAGGGGGATAATGGATAGAATTTCGCTGAAGCCGCCCGACTTTCTAAGCTAGCTTTCAATTTAATCCTTAAATCAATCACGGTAGATATACGATTTCATCCAATTCATTTTTACGAAGACGATAAGTAAGTGAAATTATGAAGAAAAAGGAAGAGAACCGAGATTCCAATAGTAATGTTAATTCAATATGTGACTTTCATATTATTTCTTTCTAGGCCTGCTATTTTATTAGCGATAAATTGCAATAGAGTAAAATTTCAGGACAACCTTAAAGTTTCCCCTTTTCTGATGCAGCTCAGGTCCGTGGGCATTTCATACCAGATCTAGCACAACTTACTCATTCAATTTCATTTTATGAAACAAAATTATTAACAGAAGAAAATATGGGAACTTCCTCGTGAATAGGAATCAACGGGGAAGTGGGAAGCTACCCCCTACTAATTCTTCGTTCATAAAGTATTCCAATAGAATTTGTCCCTATATTACCGAACATACACCACCGGCGTGGTCTAATGTTCCATTTCCCAATGTGTACAGTACTTCATATTTAACACCAATATCGGTCATCGGTCAAACTTCGAAGTTGTCCTACTGTAAGTGAAGTTTTCATTTCTAGTCATACATACCGACTACTGTAGGTTCCAGGTCAACGAACACGGCCCTGGGTACGTGTTTGCCTGCGCCAGTCTCACTGAAGAAGGTGTTGAAACTGTCATCACCTCCACCGATGGTTTTGTCGGACGGCATCTGTCCATCGGGCTGAATGCCATGTTCCAGACAATACAGCTCCCAGCAGGCATTGCCGATCTGGACTCCGGCTTGTCCAACGTGGATAGAGATACATTCACGCTGCAAACAGCATATAATAAAAGATTAGTCGTGCAATAAGCTTAAGAAACTTAGAAAATCTGAATAAGATAACTGGGTTGTCAGTAAAAATGCTCGAAAAACTCAATTTTTATGTTGTAAACGTGCCGTAAGTCAATATTTTATAATTACTAATGGAACACGCCTTTTTCCGTTAGGTAGGAATGAGGACGTAACGATTAAAGTGAAGAAAGCCTGCTGCATTATAATATCACTGCAACTATCATTAATAGATAATTTCGAATTGGCTGAAAACTTCTTCATTGACATACAGTAGTCCTGTGTAGAAAGGTTCCAGATTCCGATTATTTTCTAAAATGTTTTAACATTCAAATTGAAGCGGAAATATTAATTTACCAGTTTATAAAAAACTTGCACGTAATGGATAAAAATTACGAAGAAATATTATCAAAATCTGCAATTTCACTAATAATTTCCACGTGGTATATTTCCCGGTAAGATTGTGAAATTGCAGTTCGCCACTTTACCGATTCAACGATTGCTTCGTAACATATCCTCAACAAAAAAAAAAAAATGCTTGGAACAATAATACATTATCAAAAATAGCAATAATTGTAAATGTATCGTGTACCGGTATATCGCATTTTTTTCTGAAGTATGATTACCGGTACTTTTTTCGCAGTACCTTTCCACAATAGCAACGCAGCAAACGCGTCCTTGCTGACCGGAAATAACGGTCTTTCGCAACACTTCAGGAAAATGCTTGAAGAACATAAAAACTGTAAGAAAACTATATGAATAACACATTTTGATAAACTTATATGCTACTCACCATTTTCGGAGAGTTTTTTGACTTATATTACAAAATAAATAACAGTCTTTAAGCTGGTGTTGTTCGTCGAAGCTGGTTATGGTGCTCCTCCAAACAGACAATAGGGAAATCCACCGTTGCCTGCACCATTTATACCCTCAGTGACGTCATACCTAAAACGCCTCTTCATTGGTTCTCCCGCGTTTGTGTGATGTCACACGGGTGCGGCTACTACGATGCAGATTCCTATTGGAGGAAGCGTTTGAACGATACGAAAATGTTCCATAATTTTGTTTTCGAACGACGAGTTATTTAGAGTTTTAAAAGTCTTGGAAAATTAGACATTAGTGGAATAATTATTGTCAGTGGTGCATTTTAACAATACTATCATTGTTTTATTGCTCGATAAACATATTCGTAACATCGTTCAACTTCATTACGCGGCCAACGACTTTGCGACGTTGCCACGATCGGACTCGGTAAAAGGGACAACGGGCTTGAATTGAATCAACTACGATTACAGTACTACTGTCGATACGGCGGCTTGCGTAATTATTTTTCGTGTTTTATTAAGTGCTTATGAAAATCGAAGAAATAATGCTATGATAAATGAAAATATGATTAATTCAAATTCACTTTATTAGCCTCAAAGTAGGCCTATAGAAATATATTAGGTAGTGTCAAACGCAATAATAAAACCTTTAGTTAGGTATATACTACATTCTTGCATATAAGTAGCCTATAAAACGGATTATTGACCTCTTTGAAGTGTCTAATCACTAATGGCTTAAGTCCTTCCACACTAAAGGAAGTCTGTTAAATAAGTTCATACCCGTAACTACTGTATTAATACAAGACTATTTTGATTTCGTTTAAGCCTTAAAAATGGAACCTATATCAATATTGTTGGCGCTGCTTATGTTATAATTATGCAATTCACTTCTAATGTTATAATACGTTTCCTTGTTTTTCTTCATGTACGATAAGAGCTCAAAAATATATTATAGCCATACATTAAAGACAGTCATAATTTCTTCTAGAAGAAAGTCAACAGGAAGTTTTATTAGCTGAAAAAGTTATTATTCTCAATGCCTTCTTTTGCAACAATAGTACTGGTAGGTATTTTAAATATGTACAGTTACCATACAATAATAACAGGCCATATGTATATACACTTCCAAAGAAAGCAAAACAAGCTTGCCGACGTGGGACACTATCGACTAACTAGACTATGATGTTCTTTCCATGGCAATTTTGTATCTAAACAAGAATTTAACATTTTCACTTTTTATATATTTTACACTATGTGTAATGAATGATACGGGTTTTATCCTCATTTGGTAGGAAATAGTTTATTTTATAAAACTATAACGAAATTTCTTTTAAGACTGCATGAATCATTCACCTCAATTTCTAAAGATTTTTATTTGTGGAAAAGAAGGTAGAGTTATCTGTGTATAATATTATCGCTTGAGCTTTAATGTTAGTAGGCAGATAATTAATTATAATAACTGAGGAAAGGAAGGGCCCTTGAGGCACACCAAATTTAATTGTGGCGGAAGGAGATTTTTGTCCATTTATTTCCACAATGTGATTACGTCCTGTTATATAGGCCTATAGGATTGTAAAAATCCAAGTCCTAGACCACTTTTTTTTTCTTTTGTACGGAGAAGGGACCTGGAGGCTTACACTGCAGCCTGAGGCTTATTCTGCTTACTACTCCTATTCTTGTGAATGATTGGGTAGCCGAACGGCCGCGCTCTTGTACAAGTACAGCACGCCGCATCATGAATTTAACCAGACTATTGAATGGAAGATTATGATGATATGTGAATTAATGATGGCGAAATGAGTCCGAGGTCCAACGCCGAAAATTACCCAACAATTCTGCTACAATTGGTTGAGGAAAAACCCTAAGCAGGATTTGAACCCGAGTCCACTCGTTTCATAGCCAGACGTGCTAACCATTACTCCACAGCGGTGGATCTCTAGACCACTAACGTCTTATATCACAGAATCTCAGTTTATCCAACAAAAAATCATGTGAAATGCAGTCAAAGACTTTGCTTAGAATGAAGAAATACATAGATGTGAAGTTAGTAACGCTAATCTAAGATAATCGCAACTTCTTTTTTTGTCTATTTGTATTTAAACATGTAGGCTAATCTGAACGAAGTAAAGAAGACATCAAACACACAATATTCTTACTTCCATATTAAGTAGGCCTATACTGTATTTTACAAATATAGAATGTCCGAGTGAACCCAAAATACAGTAACAGTAATGTACAGGGAAAGGATTTATATGTAAATACATATTTACTTATAAAGCTAATATAATTTATATTTTGCATTATCTTTATGTTTCACAATGTGTAGGGTTGAAAAATCCTACTTTTATTTTCCATATTTTTCCATATTTTAGAGTTTAGTACATATTTTCGTTAATTTCCATATATTTTCCATATTTCATATAAAACAGTCCATATTATATTAGGTTTAACAATAAAACAAAACAAAATTCCATTAACTTTTAAAAATACATTTCAACAATAGAGATTTAAACACATGTTCAGTAATCCCTTTAACATCAGAGTTATTTGAAAATTAGCAGTCCTATCAACAATGGGAAAGTAAGTTACAAAACTGTATTAATTTAATTTAAAATTTTTAACAGACTTCAGTTGTGCAGCTCAACAGTTAAATGCCAGTCAGAGTACACATAGGTTCAGTTTTGTAAATCATACTATAAAGACGGTAAATATGCCAAAAGTACGTCATTCAGTCAATTTAAAATCAAAACTAACAAGTTACATTTCAGAATTTAAAGAAGATGGTTTATCAACTGACAATAAAATATTATTTTGTAATTTGTGTCAGTGTGCAGTATCATCTACACAAAAGTTCCTGGTGCAACAACACATTACAACTAGTAAACATCAGGCCAACAAACAACTAAATTCCAAGCAGAGACAATTGTTTTTAACACAACCAACAACATCGAATGTAAGATCTGAGTTTAACATCGACCTGTGCCGTTCTCTCATCTCTGCTGATATTCCTCTCTACAAACTAAAGAATAAGGTCTTCAGGGAATTCCTTGAAAAATATACTCAACATACAATCCCGGATGAGTCAACACTTAGGAAGACGTATGCTCCATCCATCTACGATGAGACAATACAGAAGATAAGAGATGAAATTAAAGATAGTTCAATTTGGGTTTCCATTGATGAGACTCCCGACAAAGAAGGTAGACTTGTTGGTAATGTAGTTATCGGTTTGTTAAGTGAACAATATTCTGAACGAATTCTTTTACATTGTGATGTTCTAGAAAAGTGCAATAACAAAACTATAGTTAAACTGTTCAACGAAGCTATGGGTATCCTGTGGCCAAAGGGTATTATGTACGATAATGTGTTATTCTTTATTAGCGATGCTGCCCCTTATATGGTCAAAGCTGGACAAGCATTATCTGTTGTATATCCTAAATTGACTCATTTTACTTGTGTGGCGCATGCATTTCATCGTGTGGCAGAAGTGGTCAGAGACAATTTCCCTAAAGTAGATTTGTTGATTTCATCAGTGAAAAAAGTATTTCTCAAAGCTCCCAGTAGAGTTAACGTGTTGAAAGAAATGTACCCTGAAATTCCATTGCCACCAAAGCCAATTTTAACTAGATGGGGTACATGGCTAGAAGCAGTTGAATATTATGCCGAACATATAGACTCTATTAACAATGTTCTCCTTGCATTGGACTCTGAAGATGCAGTCTCAATTGATACTGCGAAAACAGTTACCTGTGACATAAGTGTGAAGAATGACTTAGCTCACATTCAGCATACATTTTCATGCATCATAAAAACGCTCAAAAGTCTCCAAAATAGGCACCTTTCACTATCTGAAAGTTTTGAAATTATAAATAGTACTGTGGAACAACTGAATCGTGGTAGAGGTAAAGTTGCAGATGCAGTAAGAGCTAAGGTGGACACTGTACTTTCAAAAAACCCTGGATATGAAGAACTACAAAAGGTTGTTGCTGTGATGAGTGGTGAATCAACAGTGAAGATTAACTTGGACTTATCCCCAGCAGACATTGTGAAATTGAATTATGTACCAGTTACTTCTTGTGACGTCGAACGCTCTTTTAGTCAGTATAAATCTATCCTCAGAGACAATAGAAGAAGATTCACTTTTCAGCACTTGAAAGAAATGTTGTAACCTATTGTTATGGTAACAGACAATAAAAATTGTGTTTTGTTGAAACTACATTGGAAGATAAGGTACGTCCATTATATTTTTTGTTTAGTTTGATTAAAATGTACCAATATTTAACGTACATAGTCATTTTTTTATAATTTTAAGTCCATATTTAATTCCATATTTTGGTAAAAATCCATATTTAATTCCATATTTTGGTAAAAATAACTACATATATATTTACATATTTCATATATTTTTAGTCCATATAAATCCGTTCCCTGGTAATGTATATGTATAGAAATTTCAACCTCTCATTCGGAATGTCCGGTGTTCGATCCCAAGGGTCGGCTATCCTGACTTGGGTTTTTCGTGGTTTCCCAAGTCAGGCGAATGCTGGGATAGTACCAATTTCAAGGTTCACGACCCGAACCCTTCCCAGTCTTCATTACCACTTCATCATCACTTCTCATTTATCATCTATCATCTCCTGCGATATGCCTACCACCCGTACGACGGAGTAGCGCGGAAGTCGATTCTTTCATTGAGGTAATAGGCCTAATGTGAATCTTTCTCGAATAAATTGATTACTACATACTGAATACGAAGAAAATTCAGCCACATATTTTGAAAAAAATCGCTGTCTACAGAACGATAGACAAAAAGCATGCACGAAAACAATTTTTCGGTAGGCCTATCAAGTGAAGCTCTAAACTAGTGATTCTCAACAGGGGGGAGGACATCTGAGAGGCCGAAGAACACTTAGTTGGGACCGCGAACAAAATAATAATAATAATAATAATAATAATAATAATAATAATAATAATAATAATAATAATAATAATAATAATAAATGCTTTTCTTCTGGAGAAGACGATGGTGAAATGCTGTATAGAATTAATAATAATAATAATAATAATAATAATAATAATAATACAGACGTGTGCAAATTATTAAACTCAAACGATAATATATATGATTCAAGTAACATTTATTCTACAAAACTCATTTATTACATACTGTTTGCAACAATTAATATTTAGTATGAAACACATCGTTCTTTATCATCAATTTTATGCAGTTTGGCATGCTGTTCATGAGATTTTCACATTGTTTCTTGATGTCTTCATCCCTGTGCCATATTTGAATAAGTGTTTCTATTAGGTCTACCTTGGTGGTAATCGTTTGTTTTGTTTCTTTCTCTTTATGATACACTAAAGATTTCCAATTGGATTTGCGTCTGGGCTGGTACCTGGCCAGGAAAGGACGTCTACATTATTTTCATCCAGAAAATTAGTTACTGATCTGGCTTTGTGACAGGGTGCTCCATCCTGCATGACATATTCACCATCAGGGAACCAGTCCCTCATTTGTGGAAAAATTCGGGTTTCTAGGACTTTTTTTACTGATCCTGTCGCATAGAGTCCTACAGAATTATTTTGTGGCCAGTAATTCATGATAATTACGAAAATGTAAAAAATGTGGTGCTGAGTCTAATAATTTGCACACGTCTGTAATAATAATAATAATAATAATAATAATAATAATAATAATAATAATAATAATAATAATAATAATAATGAATATCTCCGAAATCACGCCAATGCACATTTAAATATTAGGAGGAACTGAAATTTCCAGACATAGGTAACTCTTATTCAGCATTGCAGTAAAGAGCCATCACCATTCGTAGGGTCTCTGGTTTGAAGGCTCGTCGGTTGCTTTACTTTTGGAATTTTTACGTCTTCACATGTGAGATACAATATGCTGACTGGGGCACTGCGGCAGCAGTATTTGTTCTGTTGCGATGAATTGGGGGAAGCCATAACACACGTGATCAGTAGTCAAGGCTGATGTAACCTTAAGGAAAATTTCTGCATGACGCAATCTAATTTAGGGTGACCAAATTTCCAAAATATAAAAAAGGGAAACAATTATTGAAGTTGACATGAATCAACATTTTATCTAAACATTCATTATTACTTGTGTTTGTATAATGTCAGTGAACAATAAGGTCCAGTTTTATTTATTTTAAAGTAATAAATACTACATTGTTTACAATACTTACTTACTTACTGGCTTTTAAGGAACCCGGAGGTTCATTGCCGCCCTCACATAAGCCCGCCATTGAAGCAGTAATTAGGAGAGGGAGAGACCGATTTATCAGCGAAGTGATATCTCCATATTTCTATTACATGTATTCGCGGGGATGTTCTGGCGACTTCGTTAGAATTAGCTTCCTCACACAGGTGTTTCGTCACTTGTCAGCATCGGACAGATTTAGGGCCACCTTGAGCGGGGTTTCGTATAGACTCGATGAAGCATAAAAGCCGGAGTCGGACTGGACCCGTGGGAAAGATACTGCCAAGCTTGGGTTTTCCAAAGAACGGGTATTCTTGTGAGATATACAAACTAATTTGATGTTATGGGAAATCCAAAGTTTAAATTTAGAGATGACATATTTCGCGCCCAATAAGGAGAGATCTTGGTCCAGCTTATGAGGTCACTTTGGACCAATAGGGAATAGATTTTAGGCCTGTTAGTGACGTAGTTTTTAACCAATAGGATAGTTAGTTTTAGCGTAGGATAGGTTTTTATAAATAAGGGTGACGGGGAGCGGAGATCATAAAAACGACTACTATTCCGCTTCGGAGCGGAGATCATCAAAAACTACTTTACATCGTGTCGGCAGCCCTACATACAGGGCAGAATAACTACTTCGTTTGGTGTCGACAGGACTACTATTTCGCTTCGTGTCATAGTGTACTGGACAGAGTATTGAATTTGTAGTATCGGATAGAGCTTATTCAGAGCCGCCATAGAGTCGATACAAAAGGCGACCAACGATTGAATTATATGTCAGCCGGAAATACATATTCTAGGGTTTACCAAGTGGATACTACAATAAACTTATAGTTTTGAAGTTTACGCTGCCTTTTATTTAAGTAGCCGGCTTGGTATTATTCCCGACATCACCCTATACCACAACAGTACCTCGGCTACCCTGAGTGAATCTCACGCAACATCGAGACGCACCCACCCTCAAATGGCGCCCAACGTGTGGTCCCAATAACCACTCACCCTCAAATGGCGTCCGACGGGGAGCGGCAATAACGACACCACCCTCAAATGGCGTCCAACGTGGGGCCTCAACAACGATTCCACCCACAAATGGCGTCCAACGTGGGGCCGCAATAACGACTACCTCCCACAAATGGCGCTTTCCAACGTGGGGCCCGAAGGAAGACAGCTGTTCCAGTGACCGGCCCCGGGTGCGAACACAGCACCAAACAACGAGGAGGACCGGACGGAGCAGTTCAGCCCTGCATAGCCGAGGAACGACGCTGGAAGGCGGGAACAGAACCAAGCCATCGCGACATCACGACAACACTAGAGAAGACAACACGGGGACCACCAGAGAAGGCGACTCGGAGAGGCTGTGGCAAGTATGAATAGAAGACGTATAAATGTGTATATATGTATATGATATTTTGGGGGAATAATTATAAAGTGTATATGTTTCAATTTCTGGTGTGATATTTTGGGTGTATATATATATGTATTTTTTTTTGTGTGTGATATTTTGGGGGAAAGAGTGAAATAAGTGTATTGCGTAATTTGTTGGAAGTGAGTCGAGTGCAAATACAGGCCTAGTTAGATTATTATTGGGAAAGCGAGCGTCGGATAGATGACAGAGTAGCATATAGATGATACTACGTAGCCATAGGAGTAAGGTAGTTAGGAAAATACGAGAAAGACGAGGAAATAGAAACAAGGGAACCATGGAGCAAAGGAAGGACGAGGAAATTATGGAAATTAGGGAGGAGGTCGAGAATAACGCAGGACAAGAAATAGAGGGAGAGCGAACGGTGGAAAAGCAACAGAGTAGAGACAGTGGCAAAGGGGAAATGACGCTAGAACAGTTATGGGAGCAGATGAGACAATTCATGGAAAATAAATTAGACAACAATTCAAGGGAAAGTAGAGAACAGATGAAACAAATGGAAACTAAATTAGAGAATAACTCAAGGGAAAGTAGAGAGCAGATTCTGAGGGAAAGTAAAGAACAAATAAAACAAATGGAAACTAAATTAGAGAATAACTCAAGGGAAAGTAGAGAGCAGATTCTGAGGGAAAGTAAAGAACAAATAAAACAAATGGAAACTAAATTAGAGAATAACTCAAGGGAAAGTAGAGAACAAATAAAACAAATGGAAAATAGATTGGGGGAAAGTTCGAGAGAGATTAGAGATCATATTGCAAAATTAGCGGAGAGAGGAAACAAGATGGAGGACAAAATAGAGAAGCTAGAGGGGAAATTAGCCGAGAATGGGATCGGAATGGAGAACCAATTGAAGATAGCTATGGATAGGATGTCAGAAAGTATGAAGGATTTAGAAGTTAGAGTTAGAGATAGCGCTACTAGAGAGAATAGCGACCTAAAATCAGCTGTTGAGGAAACGATAGTGGAGAAGGTTCGAGAAACTCAGAATTCGGTGGAAGAGAAAATAGGTGAGATGGATCAGGAAGTGGACGGTCTCAAGCGAGCCATAAAGAATAAAGAAAGGGCGGATAACGAATGTTTGGAAGAATTAAGAAGTAAACTAAACTCAATAAACGACGTACTAAATGGGGGTAGTCCCGCAAATTTAAGCGGACATAGCAGCTCGGACCGTGCAGTTTCTAGACAAGAGGGCACAAGTGAGAGCCCGGCATCAGGTAGCAACATAAATGTAAGACATGTTAACAATAGTGTTGGTGAGGAATGTCAGACCTCACGGGATGATGTGCGTAGTGAGTTGATAAATGTAAACGACAAGGCATATTTAGGCCGTCCTCAGTACCCCACCCACATTATGAATGAGATTGGTTACCCTATTTTTGATGAGGTTGAATTTTCAAACCCACATAATTACATAAGTGAGCTGGAAACGTACTTCAGAATAAGAGGGGTGCCGGATGACTTAAAAATGACTGTCGTACGAAAGAGCCTAAAGAGCCGACCACTCAACTGGGCGTTAGTGGCCCTAGGGGATAATGTCACTTATGAGGAATTCAGAGAAAAATTTTCGGAGAGATACTGGGGACAAAGACAACAACAAAGAATTAGGAAGGAAATTAATCGGAGCAGGTTTGACGCGGGAAGAGGCGTCTCTATGATAGATTATTTTCTTGAACTGGTTAAGAAAGGGAAAAGCCTCAATCCGCCAATACCGGATTCAGAGCTGATCCAAACTGTGATTTCGCAGTATCCCGAGAACATAAGATATAATCTGATTGTAGCAGGGCCCCGAGACTTCGGGGAAACAATAGATCTATTGACTGCGCTGGATGGTTCGGACGCCACGCACTATGAATGTAGTGGACAGGCAGATTATGAACATGGCAAAGGAAAGGGTTCAAGCCCCACCGACCAGAAAGCGGGGAAGGGGGCAAGTACGGCCTTTTCATCCCCAAGGACAGGAGCCCAAAATCAGAGTAACTGGGGTGGTGACAGGAGCCCCAACAATGCACATAGTCGGTACCATAATGGCCATAACGGAGGGAAAAGTCTCAACAGGGAGAGAAGGATTGACCCGCCCTTTGGGGGTCCTTACAATAATAGTAGGAATAACCAGAGTAGTCATAACAGGATGAGGAACGATCGAGGAGGTGTTGGTCCCGTGCGTAGGGTTAACCACATACGATGGTACACGGGAAGACAAGAAAATGGAAATAATAGGCTTAGAACCCAACCACACTGGCTTCGGAACAGGAATTACAGACAGGGATTCTGGCAGCCTAATTTTAGCAGGGGACCGCAAAATCGAGGTGATTGGAGGAGACAGGAGCAGGAGAGAGATAGGCGAGACGTCCTACAAGAAATGGCCTCACAAGGGTGCAATAGGCCCCCTACACAGTGTAATGTGGGACAAAGTAGGAATAGAGACATGAACGGACGTCAGCAAAGTCCGGTCAGAATGAATATGGACCGGGAGCCTATAAATTGTAGAAATAGAGACGAGGTAGCAGTGGAACCGACTGCATCACACTCGGGAAACTGCTAGACAGAAGTCTCAAGGGTTCGGAGATTTCTGTAGCTAAGTGCAATAAGTCACTATCAAAAGAATCCACCAACGCGGTAAGCGTAAAGAGACAGAGCGAGATTACTAACCCAGAGTTAGAAAGTAATGGGACTTATGTATTGCCTTATATAGATGCCAAAATATTTGGGATTAAGTGTTGTGTGTTGTTGGACTCGGGCTCCACAAATAATGTATGCAGCTTGGAATTTTTTCAAAAGGTTAGGGATTCAGGAATAAAACTGCAAACGTTACCGATATGTTCACTGTACTGTGCGGGCGCCCTAAGCAAGAAGAAGGAAAAGGTAAAATATCAAGTATGGTTCGAGTTAGAGTGCGGAGACGTGAAATTAAATGCTATTTTTCTTGTGATACAAAGGTTGACTACCGACATCATTATTGGAGTAGAAAGCTTCTATGAATGGCACGCGCTATTAGATTTCAGGGAAAACAGACTAGGGGTTACGGCAGGTAACGACAGTGTAGGCCATATCCCATTCAGTAGGCATAGCTCTAGACCGGAACTAGACGAAAGGACCGCGGGAGAGATTGAATTACAGGAAGAGTTATTTTTTGTAGAGCACCTCAAAATTTGTAAGAATGTAATTATAGAGGTCAATCCGTGGGAAGGTAACGAGGTAACTAGGGGAGTGTGTCAAGTAGGCTGCGGAGAATGCGAGTTATGTATTGGCGAATTAGTCCAGGCGAGACAAATAGGACGTAATCTCATTAGCGGTAGGGCCAGATAT
This sequence comes from Periplaneta americana, assembly GCF_040183065.1. NCBI lineage: Eukaryota > Metazoa > Arthropoda > Insecta > Blattodea > Blattidae > Periplaneta > Periplaneta americana. Next base: position 69,587,448 of record NC_091118.1, read on the forward strand.
TGTAATGAGAGTTCGCCGGGCGATCTTAGGCAGGTAGTCGCGTCTAACAATAGGAGGACAGATCTTTTCGAAATAGTGAGAGATAAAGTTAACCAGGCACACGGCCTGAGTGAGAGTGAAAGAAAACGCTTAATGGATGTTGTAGGTAGCCATTTAAATGTCTTTTCAGACGCGCCGGGTCTGTGTAGAGTGTATACACACAAAATTAAGGTGGTAGGAATGGAGGAATTTCGGCATAAATGTAGACCCATCCCCCTATCTTTAAGGAATCAGGCAGACGAAGTCATAAATGATATGTTAAAAGACGGAGTTATAGAAGTATCGGACTCGCCTTACGTAAATGCATTGTGCTGGGTTAGGAAGCCCAACGGAAGCTTAAGAGTAACGATCGATGCCCGACACGTTAACTCGTTTTCAGTTAAAGATAATTTCAGGACAGAGTCAGTGGACACTTTGTTAGGCCGTATCAGTGACTGTTCTATATTCACTAGTTTGGACTTGACCAGTTCGTATTGGCAGATTCCGCTGGACGAGGACTCGAGAAAATTCACAGCGTTCCTACATAACGGGAAAGTTTATCAGTATACCCGATGCCCATTCGGCATCGCGAGTTCTGGATCTGCGCTACTAAGAGCACTTGACATAATTTTTGGTGATTCGACGAAAGGTTTTCTGGCACAGTACATTGACGATTTTCTTATATATGGCAATAATGTGGATAGGCATATTAGGGATATTGATTTTGTACTTACTAAATTGAGAGAGGCTGGTATGACAGTCAAGCTGGGGAAAACAGCCTTTTTTAAAGTTGAGACAGTTTTCCTGGGTTACGTAATTTCGTCTGACGGAATTAGACCGGACCAAGAGAGAATTCAGAGCATTGCGAGGATCCCGCCGCCGCGGAACCGGAAACAGGTTCGTAGATATCTAGGTATCCTACAATACCAGAATCGGTTTCTCGTCAATTATGCTAAGCATGTAGCCCCACTCAGAGCATTGTTGAAGAAGGATACACCCTTCAGGTGGGGGTCGGCAGAGCAGGAAGCATTCGATCGAACGAAACTGCTTTTTGCCGACTCAATTCTGTTGGAAAGGCCTAACGACAGCCTACCTTTTCAGATTTATACGGATGCGTCTTCATATGGATATGGAGCAATTCTATGTCAGACGGATGAAGATAATAAGCGACATGTGATTGCCACAGCTTCTAGGGGACTGTCGCGTACCGAAAGCAACGCATCAATCACGGAACTAGAGATTTCTGCTGTGTACTTTGCACTACAGAAGTTCCGTCAGTATATCTTTAATAGGCAGATCATCATATTTACTGACCATGTAAGCCTAGCTTTTCTGAGTAGATGCAAATTGACGAACTCTAGAATATCTAGATATGTGCACGAAATTTTGGCTCATGATGTGACGATTAGACATATTCCGGGGGCAGACAATATTTTTGGTGATTGTCTCTCTCGTTTGAATTCCAAATCGGGGCTACCGGAAACTATCACCGCCCCCGCGTACGAAATTGCCGTGATGAAAATTGATTCCACGAGGAATGGAGCTCTGACGGGAAAATTTCGGAAAATTGCAGATCTGCAGCAGGAGGATTCCACGATAAGGGCCTTAATGGACAAAGCTAGAGAAATCTCACAGGTGAAAGACGAAGTGTATGGATTGCGCTCTGGTATCTTGTATAAATTGCATGGTAGGGATATCCAGAAGTGGAAGATATACATACCTGCGAGTATGGAGAATGAACTTATAAATAACTTTCACCAATCTATGTGTCACTCTGGGAGTGATAGGATCATTTTAACTATGTCAGAATCATTTTATATTAAGCAACTGTCAAAGAAGGTTAGAAGGGTAATATCTCGTTGCGAGGTATGCCAGAGGGCGAAACCTCTAAATGTAAGGTATGACAATGTACCACAGGTCATTATTAGGGGTAAAAAGAATGAACTTGTAGCAGTGGACGAACACGGTCCAATGCCCACATCGTCCTTCGGACACAGGTACATATTTGTTACGTACGATGTCTTCACAAAATTTGTAAAGATTTACCCTTTAAGAAATATCTCTAGTAAATTGTGTGCTGACAAGCTGGTTAGAGTTTACATACCGACTTACGGTCCGGTAACAGCGGTGCTCAGTGACAATGTGTCGGTACATAAATCGAAAGTGTTTTGCAAAAGGCTGGAAGATGCGGGCGTGAAACTATACAATTGCTCCGCATACTTTCCCAGCGGTAATCCCTGCGAAAGAGCGCTTAGGGATATATCATTGTACCTCCGTATTCTGTGTCACCGAAACCATAAGGACTGGTTTAGGCAATGTGAGGTGATTGAGAGAGTCATGAACCACTCTATCAATCCAACGACCGGAATAGCTCCTATCAAACTTATGTTAGGGATCGATCCCGATCCCATGATAAAGAGTTTGCCGCAGGCAATACAGGAGGGTGAGCCTCCTAGTGCGGAACTACTGTGTAAACTAGCTTTCGACCGAATCAGGAAAAAGGCTGAGTATAGACTCGGTAAAGTTAAAAGATATCGCCACAAATGGGAGCCCACACCCGGCGATCTGGTATTGCTAAGGGACGTGAAGTTATCTTCCGCCCTCAGAGGACGTTACTCACGCATGGAGCTACTGTACAAGGGGCCCTACGAAATTAAGAGTAAATACGGAGACCATACTTTCGAATTGGTAGAAAGGGGAAAAAGTAAACCTGTTGGAAGGTACCACAAGCAACTCTTGCGGCCTTTCAAACAGGAGAGGCTAGGAGGCAGGAATGAGAAAGAGTAGGATGGTTAGTCTCACGCGTACAGCTAGGTGAACCTGTACAGGGCGGCTGGTACAACCAAGCACGCAGAGTGTGTAATTGATCAATTAATAAATAAATGTAAATATGTGAATGAATGGTATTGTACATATGTAAATGTGGATATAAATTGTACATTGTCGTGCTTATTGTGTGAGAGTTGTGTACATAGAAAGGCTTGTGAAGATATATGTAATATTTATTGTAATTGTTTGTAGTGACATTGTAATCTCACTGTATTGTAAATAATGTGTTACCGGCTGATCGCGTGGGGGAAGTATGAGGCTAGTTATAGGCAGAAAGCGGGGACATCTCATAACATTGGAAACTCTTTCGGGAATTTCCAATGGTTATGTAGATGGGCATTTGAAGCAGTAATTAGGAGAGGGAGAGACCGATTTATCAGCGAAGTGATATCTCCATATTTCTATTACATGTATTCGCGGGGATGTTCTGGCGACTTCGTTAGAATTAGCTTCCTCACACAGGTGTTTCGTCACTTGTCAGCATCGGACAGATTTAGGGCCACCTTGAGCGGGGTTTCGTATAGACTCGATGAAGCATAAAAGCCGGAGTCGGACTGGACCCGTGGGAAAGATACTGCCAAGCTTGGGTTTTCCAAAGAACGGGTATTCTTGTGAGATATACAAACTAATTTGATGTTATGGGAAATCCAAAGTTTAAATTTAGAGATGACATATTTCGCGCCCAATAAGGAGAGATCTTGGTCCAGCTTATGAGGTCACTTTGGACCAATAGGGAATAGATTTTAGGCCAGTTAGTGACGTAGTTTTTAACCAATAGGATAGTTAGTTTTAGCGTAGGATAGGTTTTTATAAATAAGGGTGACGGGGAGCGGAGATCATAAAAACGACTACTATTCCGCTTCGGAGCGGAGATCATCAAAAACTACTTTACATCGTGTCGGCAGCCCTACATACAGGGCAGAATAACTACTTCGTTTGGTGTCGACAGGACTACTATTTCGCTTCGTGTCATAGTGTACTGGACAGAGTATTGAATTTGTAGTATCGGATAGAGCTTATTCAGAGCCGCCATAGAGTCGATACAAAAGGCGACCAACGATTGAATTATATGTCAGCCGGAAATACATATTCTAGGGTTTACCAAGTGGATACTACAATAAACTTATAGTTTTGAAGTTTACGCTGCCTTTTATTTAAGTAGCCAGCTTGGTATTATTCCCGACATCACCCTATACCACAACAGTACCTCGGCTACCCTGAGTGAATCTCACGCAACATCGAGACGCACCCACCCTCAAATGGCGCCCAACGTGTGGTCCCAATAACCACTCACCCTCAAATGGCGTCCGACGGGGAGCGGCAATAACGACACCACCCTCACCATTGATCCCTATCCTGAGCAAGATTATGTTCATGTTCTGGGAATAATAAGTTAATTAAGTAGTAAAATATCGCTGCAATCGAAAAGTACTGGGAATAAATTTGGATAAGGAACAAAAAAATAAGTTTCCTTCCCAGGCAGGATTCGAACCACGAAAGTCTTAGTTACCAGTCTATCGTGCTCTGGAGTGAACAAGGCTCTGAAATCAGCTACAAGGGTCAGTCCGGTTTTTTTTTGCCACTACTGTACATAATACAGTAACATGGATACTTGGCTTAAGTCATTGTTGACAATTTTTTATATTGCAACTAGTCTGGATTAAATAGGTTAACTTATCTGTTTAAAAATACTTCAGGTTAATTGGACCTTACATCATATCCATGTCGCTGTATTCTGAACTTCTTTCATAACAAAATTATTTTGCCTCATATTACCTTTTAACTATTTTAACATTCTCCAAGAAGATCAACTGTACAATCAGCATCACATTTCTTTGATGAGTGAATTTGCTCTAGAAGTGTTGGCCTTTCCTTCAGGAAACTATAGAAGTCCATGCAAGACACATTTTTGAAATTACATTTTGTGATTAATATGGCCTTTATGGTTTTAACTGATTCCTTACGTCAGACCAAATTGAATTCAACAATGAAAACACTCTTTCTGATGATGCATTGGTGCCAGGTATTCCTAACACAAAACTTACAATCTGAATTATGTTTGTAAAATTACGGTAATGTATTTATCTTTCGTAATGAAATAAAATAAAAATAAATAGTTTTACAATAATTTGGGGAAAAGGGACGCCATTTAAAAAAGCGGGACATTTGGCGTCCCGAGCATACTTTTCTCGGGACAGGGGACAAGAGACTGAAAAAAGGGACAATCCCGTTAAAAACGGGATGTATGGCCACTCTAATCTAATTGTGTAAGCAATTGTAGTAGGTTTCGAATATAGACTACGACTACACCGTAAAAAAAAGTCCGTTCAAAAGCAGAAAAGGGCAAAAAATGCATAAAAAAAATGCATACATTTCCTTAAAAATTACTAATGGATAATAAAAAACCGAAAAAAGCAAAATAAAAGCAGGCTATATTGGTTCGTGTTGAAGTGAAACGAGTGTAGGCCTATATTGCATTTTGCATTGTCTGTGATGTATCAGAAAAAAGATGATATTATTTCCGAGCCCTAGTCATACGTAATGTGGGAGAATATGTTACTGATTAATTTCTGTCTTATATTCATATAAAATAAAAAACTTTTGTCACAGCGAAAAAACGCTACGAACTTTGGCATCAACCTAATATCACAGTCTATTTGTTTAGTAGTATATACAGTCACGAAGCTCAATACGTGGGGAATATGCATCCAATGACAGTTGAAATTTAGTTGCTAGCCACTAGGATCGCCTCATCACAGACAATCCGAAATAGGCTAGTATCAGCACAGTCTGTTGTTACTAGTACTCTCAGTTGCTAACCGCTTGGAATGCTGTATTGCGAGAAATGCAAAAAATCACCTCAAGCTTCGTGACATATTAGACTGTGCTAATATATTATATTTTCTAAACTCATAGGCCTATTATCTACGAAGTTTCCCCATATCCCTTTGCCTAAAAAAAGAGGCCAACATGACGTGTTTGTTAGAACAGAATGAAAGATGACTGGAGATTTAATTAAATTTGTCTGTTTTTCGTTCATTGTTGGTATAAATCAGTTTATTAGAATAGCTGTCGCGCTCCATAGACACATACATACACGCTCGATCTCCATCTTCGATTGTCGTCCAACTCGAAACTAAATTGTTCAGAATGGTTTAGAAAATTTAATACCCTTCATGATTATTAGGCCGGAGAGCCGCAATTAAGTAATGTCAGAAATCGATTTCTTTCAGTAAATTAAAAGGAAAGGAAATAAAGAAAAACAAGGGAATGAGGGAAGGAAGAAATTATTAGAACGAAAGCAAAGAAAAGTAATAGTGAGACATGTAGGCCTATATCTGTATTCTGACTCCACGCCCTCTCGCTGCCTTCTCTTGGCCTTGTTTGTCGATTTAACCTTCACTTGGTTGGACATCGGCCTCTGCTCATCCCACGATGGACCTTGCTGTCGCCCACCTCCGCCTTAGCGAAATTCAGTGACAATGCAGGTGTGTACGTCTTCCAGTGACCTGGAAGCACAACACCTCAACTGAGAGGCTTGGGCGAAGTCTGCACGATTCGTGTTCATAACTCATCCAGCAAGAAGTATATTTTTATTCGGTGATTATATGTACTCGTATAATTATCGTTTCCTAGGGTTGCAGGGGAAGCAAGATTAAAAAAAAATAATTTAATAGTACTACTAAAGAAAAAAATTAGAGATGCACGCTATTGTAATAGCTAGAGGGATAAATTATTCTTTATTATGATGAATGATGGGTGGAGCGGAGAAAAATTCTCTCCAGCACCGAGATTTGAACCCTGGTCTTCAGCTCTACGTGCTAACGCTCTATCCACTGAGCCACACCGGATTACATTGAGCGTCAGCACGTAGAGCTGAAGACTCGGGTTCAAATCCCGGTGCAGGAGAGAATTTTTCTCCGCTCCACCCATCATTCATCATATGATGACGCAGAATTTCTGCATGGAAATATCATATGTACTTCGGTACATCGTAATAATATAAGTAATAATATATTCTTTATTAGATTTCCTATCGATACGGAAAAAAATCACGATCCTACTTGCAATAGTTACCGAATAAGAGGATGTTAACCATTTGGGAAGAAACATTTTCCTAAAGAAACTATGAACTTTCCACCAATATGGTGTTACAATTTTTTTTACACACAACATGAGCTATTCGCTCTGAAAATTTGCAAGGTTATTTCACTTCCACTCTATATATGTATAGAAAGTTATGGTGGAACCCGAATACAGGAATGTGGAAATACACCATAACTGATACAGATGTTGATGACAAATTTATCACATTATCAAATAGTTTTGCATAGATCTCTCCTCTAAAAATGTTTTTTATAATAGGCCTATATTTGATAAATACCATGCGTCCTTCAGACATGTGTTATTTTTACATTCTTGTTATCACTTCTCTCACATAATTCCTTTTTATCTCATAATAATTAACATAGTGCAGCAGACATCTTCGCATTTAAAATGATAATAATTACGTTATCTTTCATTTTCATATTTTAGTTACATTGCAGTGTCAATTTTCCGTAACACATTCATAGGCGGAGAGAGAACCGTTTCCTTGGGGGGGAGGGGGACCAAAGCAAAACCATAGAATCCCCATATAACGGGGTTATGGAGGACATCATTTACTTCTTTCCTCGTTATAGCTTGACCGTGGTACAGTATATCGAAATATGATCATTTAATCAAGGTATTTTCGGAGGCATGTTTCTTACAGTGTTACATCCATATCCGCAATGTTTCGGACCAAGTTGTAGAAGGCTTGAATAATTCAATTATCGTAGGTCAACTACAAATTATAATAGGGCATAATTTAAAATAATCCCTCTATTTTTCTCTCTGTCGTACAGAAACACATGCATACACCAATAAAACTACGTAACAGTGCTAATAGAAACTCTTTTATTCGAAGTTCACCTTCCTGAAGATATCATATGAAATGTAAACTCTATTTATTTTATTTAATCTCGTCTTCAAATTTACACATTATACCGGAATCACTTTTCTTCTTTGTGCATTATTGTGCAGTATGTTATTCATATTTCTCCAAGTGGCGGCCGGAACATCTTCAGACTTCTAACACATTGAGTATAGGCTGTTACAAAAAAAAAAAACATTACAGTGTTTCCATTACTCAAATAAGGTATAGAAATTCTTATACATTCAGAAATTTAAAATAAATATGACCTGAAGACATTAATTCATCAATTTAAACACAGAAACTTAACCATAAATAAAAGCAAAAAAGATCAAGATGTACAGTAGAACTTGGTTATAGCGACCTCGTTTTGTGCGACACCTCGCCTATAACGTCAAATATTCTGTGGTCCCAACTAATTCCCCATAAGACATACCGTATGCTTTTCCATCTTGCTTAATACGACAAACGTATATGCGTCTACCTCGCATATAATGTCATTTTCAACCTCAATTTGGAATAAGATTTTCTAAGAACCAAAGTATTTTAAGAAATATTTTGTTGAAATCTGGCCCTGACAAATTCTTTACTGTCCCCTTCTGTCATAGACCTCTGGAATGCAGGCGGATTCCCCACCCCATTGTAACCTGCCAGAATTCATGCGGTATTAGATCAGTTTCGACAGGAAGTTTTCACTAAGTGCACGCATTTTAACGCAGTATGGGCAGTGAGTGACGCTTTAAAAGCCATTAGGATTATGAACATGTTCTATTTTATTTCAGTAGATTATTTCACGACGCTTTATCAACATCTTAGGTTATTTAGCGTCTGAATGAGATGAAGGTGATAATGCCGGTGAAATGAGTCCGGGGTCCAACACCGAAAGTTAGGCCTACCCAGCATTTGCTCATATTGGGTTGAGAGAAAACCCCGGAAAAAACCTCAACCAGGTAACTTGCCCCGACCGGGAATCGAACCCGGGCCACCTGATTTCGTGGCTAGACGCGCTAACCGTTACACCACAGGTGTGGATCAACATGTTCTATGAAGCCAGGAAGGAAGCAGTGAAATAGCAACTGAAATTATGAACATAGAACGTAATTTAGAAAGTGTGTAATGGGCAAGTAGGAGACAACAGAGTAAAATGACTGATTACTTCACTCCAAAGTAAAGTAGTTTGGTGAGTACTGAACAAACTGTTTTAATACAGAATACTGTACTTATAATTGTAGGCCTACGTGTATTTTATTATGTTCATAATAGGCTTAAAAGTCAATACATAAATCTAAAATAAGTCTAATTATTAAGTTTGTTATTTTTTCATTTTCCACCTAACTAGATTGATAATGTGAATCTTGCTTACTACGACACTCGTTTATAACAACATAATTTTTAAGGTCCCTTGGATGTCGTTATAACCAAGTTCTACTGTATGTACAAAAAAAGTCTCTTGAATTCAATATTTTCTAACGTTAATAGAAAAAAAAAAAAGAGTTGAGACAAGTTTGGGGGGGCAGTGCTCCCCCTATGCCCCCCATAACTTCGCCTATGATGTGCAGTGCTTGCATGCACGCAGGCGGTCAATTCCCTAGGGCAGACGATAGAATAAAATTAAAATACAATTCAACAGTATTTTAATATAGTGATCGACGATGAAATAGGAAAGTAGCTATCTCCTTATCTCCTGGCTTAGTTGCCTCATCAGTGATGCCTTACTGGTGTTACTTATGAGGTTCAAACTTGTCTCCGGAACGTTGACTAAACAACAACAAACACTGTTAAAAGATATTGTAGAATTCATCTTTCAACAAATATAATAAATTGCAATACTTCCGTCTTCCGACAATCTGTAAGGCCGCAGCAAACTGCATCGGACTTTCTGTCTCAGACCGTCCGATGTGAGGGTGATTAACGCAATGTAATGAGCAGACAGCGGATTTTCGGTCTCTACACAGCGACATGACGTCACGTTCCTTGGCTTAAAGAGGGACGTAGCAATGAGTTCAATGACGACTTTGCAACTGACGTACAGTATCGGGACCGAAAATCCGCTGTCTGGTTATGAGGCCGCAGCATACTGCATCGGACGTTTGTCCCGGGACGGATGTTCGATGCAGTATGCTGCAGCCTCACATGAATGTGTGTATTTTTTGTAGTCACCTTCAGATTCTGTCCGATGCAATGCCGGCCTAGGCGACACTTGCATCATTGTTTCAATTATTTATTGTTGAAATTGACGGGGCGAAAAGAAAATAGAAAGAAAATAACCACGAACGTAATTCAATATTAGTTTTGGTAGTAAAACTAAATTTCGCCGTTTTGATTATGAAAGTCCTAATAAGGAAATCGGAAACCCCAAAAAATTGTTTGGAATACAGTCTTTTTAATTTCTTTATTTTACGACGCTTTATCAACTTCGATCTGTACTTATTTTTTTGAAAGATGGGACATGACAGTTAAGCGGCCGAGCTTGGAACTACAGTGCTATGTTGCCAATATGATCTATCATGCTGCCAGCTGATGGAGCTAGCAATTGACGTTAAGTTGGCTGACGTTAAAACATTAATTGACAATTGACGCCAAGGTAAGAAAACAACACAAAAATCGACAGAGAATCAAACACGAAACGTACCAATGCTAACATTGTGTGCCGAGAGAGCTATTAAGTACTCGCCACGTGGAAACGGTAAGTTTGGCAACTCAGCCGTTGTTACCATAGCAACAGGCCTACCACGCTATGTGACATTCAGTTGTTTTTCCGATTGCAACGCTCCTGTCATGTCCCATTTTTTCAAAAAAAAAAAAAAAACAAGTACCGGTATAGCGTCTGAGTGAAATGAAGGTGATAATGCCAACAAAATGAGTCCAGGGTCCAGCGCCGGAAGTTAGCCAGCATCTAAGGGGAAGAACCTACAGATATGACAAAATGTGTGTCAAAATTATTATTTTATTTTTTGCCTAAAAATACTTCATAGTATTGACTTCATTTGAGCGAAATTTCAAGGTCGTTAGGAAGAAAATAATTGCTTTTACGCCATTTTTAAATAGCCGCTCCGCTCCAGTCCATTTACACTCTGCTCAAACTTCTCCGTTGAATATCTGGAGTTTGTTTATTTTACATATTTTTCAGCATTTAATATGTAATATCTCAGACAATAATAGAGATAAATGAATAAAATTTTCAGCCCATATTCTCACATTATCTTCTATACTAATAATAAATCTGTAGCCGAAATTTTTTCTGGTAATTTTCGATTTTACAAAAATAATTGGTCCTAACATATATAATTAACCACCCTGAAACCGAAAATCGTTTTTTTTTTAATTTTTGTCTGTATGTCTGTCTGTCTGTATGTTTGTTACCTTTTCACGCGATAATGGCTGAACGGATTTCGATGAAAATTGGAATATAAATTAAGTTCGTTGTAACTTAGATTTTAGGCTATATAGTATTCAAAATATATTATTTAAAAGTGGGGTTATAAGGGGGCCTAAATTAAATAAATCGAAATATCTCGCTTATTATTGATTTTTGTGAAAAATGTTACATAACAAAAGTTCCTTGAAAAATTTTGATAGGACTGATATTTAATGAGATAAATGAGTTTTAAAATTAAAATAACTGCCATCTAAGGCCGTGTAATGAATTAAAAAATAAATAACTTCGTCTATAAGGGGCCTTGGACATCAACAATCGAAAGCTATGAAAGATAGCCTACAGAGAATGTTTCTGTGTTTGTATGAAGTAATATCGGAAGCTAAATCAACCGATTTGTATAATTAATTATTATTTCACCATTGGAGAGTGTAGTTTCTCTAGATGGACATAATGCTATAATGTTATTACAGTAACTTCTGATATAATATAATATAATATAATATAATATAATATAATATAATATAATATAATATAATATAATATAATATAATATAATATAATATAATATAATATAATATAATATAATATAACATAACATAATATAATATAATATAATATAATATAATATAATATAATATAATATAATATAATATAATATAATATAATATAATATAATATAATATAATATAATATAATATCTATACTAATAATAAATCTGTAGCCGAAATTTTTCTGGTAATTTTCGATTTTCCAAAAATAATTGGTCCTAACATATATAATTAACCACCCTGAAACCGAAAATTGCCTTTTTGAAATGTTTGTTTGTATGTCTGTCTGTCTGTATGTTTGTTACCTTTTCACGCGATAATGGATGAACGGATTTCGAAGAAAATTGGAATATAAATTATGTTCGTTGTAACTTAGATTTTAGGCTATATGTCATTCAAAATACATTATTTAAAAGGGGGGTTATAAGGGGGCCTGAATTAAATAAATCGAAATATCTCGCTTAGTATTGATTTTTCTGAAAAATGTTACATAACAAAAGTTTCTTTAAAAATAATTTTCGATAAGTTTTATTCCTTGAAAAAATTTGATAGGACTGATATTTAATGAGTTAAATGAGTTTTAAAATTAAAATAACTGCTATCTAAGGCCGTATAATGAAATAAAAAACAAATGACTTCGTCTAAAAGGGGCCTTGGACAGCAACAATCGAAAGCTATGAAAGATAGCCTACAGAGAATGTTTCTGTATTTGTATGAAGTAATATCGGAAAATTAGAAACATGTTAAAGGAATTGTCATTGCACCAATGAGTGGTCTCTGGACCAAAATGATCGCATTTTAATTATTTGGATGCAATTTAAATTAAGTAACATATTAAACGATTTGTCCTTCTATCAAACACGAATGTTCCCTGGATCAAATGTCTTATTTTAATTATGTAATTACTTTATATTTATTTCTAACGGGTGCAGCGGAGCGCACGGGTACGGCTAGTAATATAATATAATATAATATAATATAATATAATATAATATAATATAATATAATATAATATAATATAATATAATATAATATAATATAATATATAATATAATATAACATAATATAATATAATATAATATAATATAATATAATATAATATAATATAATATAATATAATATAATATAATATAATATAATATTATTTAAGTTATTTGAAGGGTTCACAACCATAGTGGGCCAAGCGCCATTTACTGAATACGTAGAAAACAAGGGTTAAAATTAAGTTATACCATAATTCAATGGAAACCTATAACAAGTAAAATAAAATATACACATTAAATCTAAATGATGTCAATCTTCATTAAACTATGGTTGCATGTAATAAAAATTAAGAAACAGGTTAAAGGAATTGTCATTGCACCAAATGAGTGTCTCTGGACCAAAATGATCGCATTTTAATTATTTGGATGCAATTTAAATTAAGTAACATATTAAAAGATTTATCCTTTTATCAAACACGAATGTTCCCTGGATCAAACGTCCTATTTTAATTATGTAATTACTTTATATTTATTTCTAACGGGTGCAGCGGAGCGCACGGGTACGGCTAGCACATGAATAAGTCTGTAAGAGAAAATTGTCAAATTGCAAATTAAAGAATAAGTTAAAAATAGACGTGCAATTTTTCTTTCGGTTCGTAAAAATGCAAAATAAATATAAAAATTAAAATTTCTAAAAATAATCAAACAAAAGTGATTAGCAGTCTTCTGGATTACATTTATGACAAGATTTGTGATTCTATGATACTCTTGAGAGCAGATATATCGATCATTTTCTTTATAATACTGTTTTTTTTCTATGTCTGTAACTGTGCCATAAAGGACAAAAGTGAAAATGTATTTAAAAGGTTTCATACATTGATATAAAACTATGTTATGGAAATAGAAGCTATACTTAAAATAATATGAGAAAAGAGATTTCCTGTAGGCCCTTGAGGGAAACCCCCAGAAAAATCCTCAACCGGCTAACTTGTTCCAACCAGAAATACAATTTTATCTAATAATTGCTGATATATAATATAATCCATGGCGCTACAGCCCTTGAAGGGCCTAGACCGACCAGCCGGCTGCTGGCCTCACGCCCACATGCCGAAGCAGAGGTGGACGATCATCCAACCAGAATGGAGGTATCGTGTGGTTAGCACGATGATCCCTCCAACCGTTATAGCTGGTATAAGCAACCGGATTTCACTACCTATCGTAGCTCCCCAAGTGCATCACGATGCTGGGTGGGCACCGGTCCCATGCACTGGCCGAAATTTCATGAGAAAATTTCTTCCCCCATGAGGACTCGAACCAGCGTGAATTCCGTAACGTGAGTCCTAGGCGGGATGCCTTAGACCGCGACGCCACGGCGCGGGACAATAATTGCTGATACGGCATTAAAATCTATTAAGGAAGGATCTGAAAATCTGGATGAATGTAATAATTTATTTATAGTTCTTTGTCAATTGAAGACCTTAAAACAATAAGTGGGTTATCGACCAAATGTGGCAATGTCGGATTTTCAGACTTTCTTACTATTCCCGCCTCATAGAATCGGAATCTGTCATTGGTTCTTTCATAAACCCATTTGTAGTATTAGAAACTGAAATTCATGTAATATGCTGTTCCAAAAAATAAAGTGAATAGAAACTTTGTTTTTGCTCTCCTGAAAAGTTGCCTTTTGGTTCATTAGCTACTTATTGTACTGACATCTCCAATTCAGAGAAATGACCGAAGATGAAATTTAAAAAATCTTGTTCTGATTTAGACGTTTCCCTACAAATTAATGACGGAAGCGCAAATATTAAAGATATTGATGGTACCGAGCTCTTTCAAAGAACTGATAACATACAGAACTTTGCACAGTAGCATTACAGAAACTGACCCATTAAAAAACTTGGCATTTAATGCAAAAAATGAAATAAATAACCGGATGTCATTTCGTAATCTGTTCATAGATCTGAGAATTTTTCTCACATTACCAGTTAGTTTAGTATTCGGTGAAAGGAGTTTTTCGAAACTCAAACTTATAAAAACTTATTTAAGAACATTAATTAATCAATAAAGGTTTAATAATGTATGATTGTTAGCTATAGAAAAGGATTCGAATGAAAAATTAGAATTATCAGATGTTATTGATGAATTATCAAATAAAGGTAAGCGTTCACTACATCGTATCGTACTCATCGGACGAATCGCACGGATCGGAAAAAGACAATCTTTGCTGTATTTGTTATGTAACCGTGTTCACAACATCGTATCGCACGCATCGGCTATCGGTAAATCCGTTCACGTTTCTCGGATGAGCAACTTTTCCGATGCGTTCGAACATGGCCTTCTTTAATAAATCAATTTTAATTGCTCAACTACTATTATGTTGTGTCATGTCCAATGTCGCGCCAAAATTGCAGACGGAAAACTTAACTTAATAGTAACAGTTGCAGCTTTCTGATGCTTTATACATTTTATAACTTATTTTTATAAAATTAAAATAAATATTATATATAATGGATTTTCCTTTGTCAACTACATGGTACTGCCACAAAACCATACTAACAGCCTACCCTTGGATGAGTTAAGTTGTGAATTTACTTGCAATCTGCATTGTTGCAGGCGGCCAATAATTATCTCTAGCACACAGGCGCCTAACAGCCCAAAACCAGCCCTGCTTTGGACCATTGTGCGCCCTGCTGTAGCCAATTTGATTCCCAAACGTCCATATTGATTCCCATTTATCGAAGGGATCCTAGATGGGTGATATTCGAGTTGATTCCCACTCATTGAATTGATCCAGTATAGGTTGTTTCCGAGTTGATTCCCACATTATCCTTCCCATTTTATACAGAGTTAGGGCTGTCATCTTACAAGATAACTACTTTACGCGTTTTTTGTAAATACGTACGTAGGACAATGGTTAAAATTTGCCTATGTGAAATTTGTCAAAAATTTGATTTAAAAATTTAAAAATCTTCCGGTATAAGTATGTTTAAAATATGTTGAATTTATCAATAAAATATAGAACCTAACAATAAAATTATTTAAAATCTTCACTTAATGTTGGGAGTAATTTCCAGCATTTTTTTTTTTTTTTTGTATTGTTGGTCTTTTCGTTGCTTCGAATTCGAAGCTCTACGTGTGCCACATTCAATTTCGTTTAGAGCTTCAGTGACATGAAAATGTTTGGATAAGGAAGCAGAGGAATCAACTCGAACCTGATGTAAATATAAGTAGGAGACACAACGGGAATCAACACGTCGCCATCCATGCAGCTTTAGGAATCAATCCGGACACAGCCGTGCGCCCTATCCTATGCGATCATTGTCCAAGTGCGACAGGTGGGCCATCCTATTTCAGCCCTGACAGACCCAGACCCTGTACTCAGACGAGTAGTACCTATAAGCCCCTGGGCCCGAAGCCCTTCCTATATCAGCATGATAAATTAAACTGGGGGAGGTGGAGAGTGTTAGTGGAATCAAAGCGGGAAGTGGGAGTACCACGAGAAAACCTTCTGCAATGTCTGCTTTGTCCACTACAAATTCCATCATGACCTCGTAGGAGGTCGAGCCTGGGTCGCCTGCATGGAAGATCAACGAATTAGGCCCGATGCAGACTAGCGTCATAAAGACGCGCGTCCAGTGTGTACTGAACAACAGTCAACAATGAAGTGCCAGAACGCAGCAGCCAGCGGTGACGCCGCATTCTCGCAGAACACGCAACTAGATAATTAACGCTGCGTCACCGCAGTCTATCTTTTACCTGATGCTGCGTCCCGGGAACCACGTGTGTATTGGTGACTTAGAACAATCAAATACTCTACAATGAGTTATAGAGTATTTGGAACAATGTAGGCTACTTCTAAACCGCGCATCAATGGGACGCTGCGTCACAGCGTCCTTTCAACGCTAGTCTGAATCGGGCCTCTAGCGTTGAGCTACAAACGCAGCGTACGTTACAATTTGGTCAGTTGTTCAGACATAAATATTGCACTGTGTAGCACTGCGAGTCGCATAGTGGCCTTATCAGTACAATTTACTCACAGCTCTGATCATTCTTATATTTAGCTCACAACGTTTCCTTAGCAATTACTCACAGTTTCTCTTATCCTGTACATGAAACGATAAGCGCTACTGCTTCAGTTTTTAGATTTTCTTCAAATTCTATCATGTTATTCATTTTACTTTTACGTCTACTTGCTGATAGAGGAGACGGCCTCCAGATTCTGGAGGGTAGCTGCGAATACATTGAATAAGCAGTCGTGGACAGCCGATAAGGAGTGTCCTCCAGCTTGGGGGTTGGGCAAAGGGCTAACAACCCATCACCGTAAAAAAAAGAGCTGTTACGAATCCCTACAATAAGCCTCCGAATAGGACTGATTCTCTGGCACGACCACAGACAGTACATCAGTTATTCATAGATTTCAAAAAGGCATATGACTCGGTTAAGACAGAAGTATTATATGATATTATTTTTTAATTTGGTATTCCCACGAAACTACTTCGATTAATTAAAATGTGTCTCAGTGAAACGTAGGTACAGCAGAGTCCATATAGGCCAGTTTCCATCTGATGCTTTTCCAATTCACTGCGGACTAAAGCAAGGAGATGCACTATCATCTTTACTTTTTAACTTCGCTCTAAAATATGCCATTAGGAAAGTTTAGGATAACAGACTGGGTTTGGAACTGAACGGGTTACATCAGCTTCTTGTCTATGCGGATGACGTGAATATGTTAGGAGAAAATCCACAAACGATTAGGGAAAACACGGAAATTTTACTTGAAGCAAGTAAAGCGATAGGTTTGGAAGTAAATCCCGAAAAGACAAAGTATATGATTATGTCTTGTGATCAGAATATTGTACGAAATGGAAATATAAAAATTGGAGATTTATCCTTCGAAGAAGTGGAAAAATTCAAATATCTTGAAGCAACAGCAACAAATATAAATGACACTCTGGAGGAAATTAAACGCAGAGTAAATATGGAAAATGCCTGTTGATTCGGTTGAGAAGCTTTTATCATCTAGCCTACTATCAAAACCTGGAAGTTATAATTTATAAAACAGTTATATTACCGGTTGTTCTGTATGGTTGTGAAACTTGGAAATTCACTTTGAGAGAAGAACAGAGTTTAAGGGTGTTTGAGAATAAGGTTCTTAGGAAAATATTTGTGGCTAAGAGGGATGAAGTTACAGGAGAATGGAGAAAGTTACGCAACACAGAACTGCACACACTGTATTCTTCACCTGACCTAATTAGGAACATTAAATCCAGACGTTTGAGATGGGCAGGGCATGTAGCACGTATGGGCGAATCCAGAAATGCATATAGAGTTGGGAGGCCGGAGGGAAAAAGACCTTTAGGGAGGCCGAGACGTAGATGGGAAGATAATATTAAAATGGATTTGAGGGAGGTGGGATATTATGATAGAGAATGGATTAATCTTGCTCAGGATAGGGACCAATGGCGGGCTTATGTGAGGGCGGCAATGAACCTCCGGGTTCCTTAAAAGCCAGTAAGTAAGTAAGTAAGTGTTGCGAAAATAAAAACTGAGTCGTACTACATTTCTAGATACTAGTGACATCTATGAGTCAAGCTCGTAGATAGACTCGGGGAGAATAATGACAAGTTAAAGGCATTACCATTGCACAAATATATATATATATATATATATATATATATATATATATATATATATATATATATACAGAGTGGAAATGATATTATAACTGTGCAAATTGAAGGTGGCAATAGAAAACATTAAGGGATAACAGAATTGGATTTTGGGTGAAAATGTTTATTTATATTTTTTTATTTTTCCAATACATCATTTGATTTTCCCTCCTTAAAATGATATACCACATTATGATTTTACAGTACTAAAATTCGTCCACACCTGTGGAGTAACGGTTAGCGCGTCTGGCCACGAAACCAGGTGGCCCGGATTCGATTTCCAGTCGGGGCAAGTTACCTGGTTGAGGTTTTTCCGAGGTTTTCCCTCAACCCAATATGAGCAAATGCTGGGTAACTTTCGGTGCTGAACCCAGACTCATTTCACCGGCATTATCACCTTCATCTCATTCAGACGCTAAATAACCTAAGATGTTGATAAAGCGTCGTAAAATAACCTACTAAAAAAGTACTAAAATTATATTCATTTTAATTCTTTAGATTTTCTGAGAAGTGATATACAAGTTTTAATTTTAAGGCTCATTCTTCATAAATTTACGTATGTATGTATGTATGTATGTATGTATGTATGTATGTATGTATGTATGTAGTCGCCCTGAGTGGTGCAGTTGGTATAGCGCTGGCCTTCTGTGCCCAAGGTTGCGGTTTCGATCCCGCCCAGGTCGATGGCGTTTAAGTGCTTAAATGCGACAGGCTCATGTCTCTAGATTTAGTGGCATGTAAAAGATCTTCTGTGGGACAAAATTCCGGCACAGCGGCGACGCTGATATAACCTCGGCAGTTGTGAGCGTCGTTAAATAAACCATAATTTTAATGTATGTATGTATGTATGTATGTATGTATGTATGTATGTATGTATGTATGTATGTATGTATGTATGTATGCGAGGGTTTTTTTTTACAACTGACGCTATTTCTCCCTTCTTCTACCCAAGCAATGTTTATAACTATGTTAGCCCTCTGGATATGATTACATATTCAGCATCTCTTTTCCATGAGTGTTTAGGTCTTCTTGTTTTCTTTTGTCGGGTAATGTCCACTCCCCTCCTTTTTTGGCCCTCTCTCATTCTTCAGCTTTCACAGATGGCCAAACCAATTTAACATTTTAACATCGATGTTTGAATTGTGTGTATTCCAATTCCCATCTCGTTCCGATGTTCGCATTTCTAATCTTATCTTGTCGTGTATGTTGGCAACAGTGTTGCAAAACTTCCTGGAAATTATATGTTTATTTTTCCAATTAATTCTTTGGTATTTCCTCTTTAAAATGGTGTATCACATATGATTATACTAAAACTATATCCATTTAATGTTTCATTTTTATGAGGAGAGGCGTAGTATATGTAGGATATACAAGTTATACTTTAACGTTGCTCATTTTCCGTAAGTTTAGTTTCTTCATACAAAAAGAAACATTTCTCAGCTTTTATTTAATATAGAAAGTTGAAATTTTTAGGAACTTTTTATTTGTCTGTTTTGCATATAGTCCTACTGAAACAATATTATTGAAGTTCGTTAAATTTTGGAGATGCTACAGGGAGTAATGTATTGAAAATCGTTGTTGAAAAAAATATACGAGTGGGGAAAAATTACTCTCTTTCTCGGTAAGAAAATAAATTACAGAAAAGCTACTATTTCAGCATGAAGTCATGTGTTCATGACCTATAAAAATCAGCTATCTAGCTTCAACAGTTTTCGAGAAAAAGTTCCTTATGTAAGACATGATTTAACATTACCAAGATAGGCAATGCCGTGTTCCTAAAATACATTAAAAAATCTTATATGCGTTTTATAATTAAATACATGATTAATTAGAAAATTAGGCTAAAGTTCTACATAGTTTGGCAACACCGCATAGTCCGCTCACCTACGAATGCACAAAGGAACTGAGGTCTGAATAGCAGCATTCCGTCCCTTAGTCATTGGAGCAGGGTTGGCAGATTTCCTAACAGCAGGAAATAACTATACCTGTTAATTTGTAAGAAAACCGTCCATTTTATTTAAAAACTGCAGTTTCTTTAATGATAATAAGAGTAACAATTCAGAATCGTACTAACAGTAGCCTTCTTATCGAGTAAAACAACGTCAACTAAAGGCCAGGTGCCATTCAACTTTTTAATTTTCTTTTATTTAAGCTTTCTTATTTATATTCCTGTTTCTGTTGTGGAGTTATAATGTGTGCAGCTTAAGGGGAAGTTCGACATAGCTAACTAACAGTTTCCTTGTTAGTTTAGATGACTAGTCTCAGGGATCTGATACAGCACAAAGTTTGCCGTGGTTCTAGTAACTCATAATAGGACATCACGCAAAACAAAACGGAAAGGAAGTGACCTCATCTTCTAAGCAAGGCGACAATTTCGTAGTCTTCCTGGAGTTCGCTCTCCAACGCGTTCGAGGAATGCGTGGTAATCAGTGACTCGAGGTCGAAACGGGGCAGTAGACAGACATACAATTTGCTCATGAGGAGACGACAATGCTGACCTTGCTCAAATAGGCATGTTTACGTAACAGCTGCTGCAACTACACAGCATATGTACTTTCCACCACAGGCACTACCACTACCATCCTGGCCATCTGTATCACAATTCAACTATCAGTAGCTGTAATAAAGCCTGTTTCGGCCAAAAATTTATTTTTAGATCGGTTTTTGAGTCATTTTCTTAGGACATCTTCCTCGACTTCTACGACCTTACCGGTACATTTGGAAGTTGTAATTTATAACAGCATTCTTCTGAAAGCCTGCGATTTCAAGTATCATCACAGCATAAATTCTTCACTTCTATGCCTAACTCTGTAACTATATTCATCCATCAGCCTGCGTGACTTATAGGCTACACGTCTATAACGCAGTTAAGAATGAGTGAAGTTTTTATACTTTTAAGTTAGTCCGTATTTCTTTAAATCCGTTACAGAGTTAAAAGTTTTCGATCAGCTATGAAAACAACTATATACTTTATTTCAATACAAACACATCGGAAAAACTAAATAGACCAACAAAATAAATATTTTCTCTCTCTAGCATTATAATACGATAGAATATTCAAAACGAAATCCCTGTTTTAACCACAAATCCATACGTGTGATAGGTGATCGAAAACTTTTGAACGGTAGTGTACATACATACATACATACATACATACATACATACATACATACATACATACATACATACATACATACATACATACATACATACATACATACATACATCGACTGCACGCCCGTTTGGAACAACTCCTAGTGAATCACACCTTCATAATTTCACCAGACACACAACATTAATTTGGGGCTGAACCGTTTTGTTTAAGGGGTTAGGTACAGCTTACAGCAGTAAAATTTTGAAAATATTCAACATTTTTTCCCATCGTTACTGTATCTTGTATAATAATGGAAATTAGTAAGTGTAAAACACTGTCATTCTGCTATATGAAAAAAAAACTATTTAAAAAAAAATAATTTACATTTTTTTTTTTTTTTTTTAATTCAGTTCACTGTGCAGTGATGAAGCGTTTCCCACATAACTAAAAAACTATCCAACGTTCAGTGATGAAAGTTTTTGTATGTATTTATGCATGTCATATCTACAATATGATGCAAGATCACTTCTCTATCTTTGATAGATTGTCTGACAAAAATAAATTTATTTCAAAAATGGTCAAATATCAGTGTTTTCTTCTAACACAAAAAAAATGTATTTATTAAGGAATGTGGTTGAAAGAGCATGATATTGTAAACATGAGTTTCAACAATAAAATACAAGAAAGAGAACATGAAAAAGTTGACAAGTTTATGAATTATGAGGGAAAAGCTTCATCACTGCACAGTGAACTACCACTATTATGAATTTTGAAAAAAAAAAAAAAATTAAATCGTAAAAATATTTTTTCATATAACACATATCAATTTTTTTACACATACCAATTTTCATTATTGTACAAGTACAGTAATGAAGGAAAATAATGTTGAATATTTCCAAACATTTTACTGCTGTAAGCTATACCTAACACCTTAATAACGACTTTGGTAGGCTGACGGGGATCGAGCCACTCTTTTGAGGTGTCAGCGTTCCGGTAATATACTCATCTTCCATGACATGTGTCAATTTTTCTGATATATCATCATAGGATTAGCGAGCCACCGGCGTTGCTCAGTTGGCACAGACGCTTGCCTTCTGATACGGAGCTGCGCTGGCGTGTGGGTTCGATTCCCGCTTAGTAAGTGTGATAACCTACTTGGGTTTTTTCCGAGGTTTTCCCTAACCGTAAGGTGAATGTCAGAAAATCTATACCGAATACAATATGATGCAAGATCACTTCTCTATTTATTATATATATATATATATATATATATATATATATATATATATATATATATATATATATATATATTTTCAAAATCTATAATGGTGGCAGTTCACTGTGCAGTGATGAAGCGTTTCCCTCATAACTCATAAACTGATTAGCTTTTTCATGTTCTCTCTCTTTTATTTTATTGCTGAAACTCATGTTTACAATATCATGCTCTTTCAACTACATTCGTTAACAAATAATATATTTTTTATTTAATGTTGTCTATGCGGATGACGTGAATATGTTAGGAGAAAATCCACAAACGATTAGGGAAAATACGGAAATTTTACTGGAAGCAAGTAAAGCGATAGGTTTGGAAGTAAATCCCGAAAAGACAAAGTATATGATCATGACTCGTGACGAGAATATTGTACGAAATGGAAATATAAAAATTGGAAATTTTTCTTTTGAAGAGGTGGAGAAGTTCAAATATCTGGGAGCAACAGTAACAAATATAAATGATACTCGGGAGGAAATTAAACACAGAATAAATATGTGAAATGCTTGTTATTATTCGGTTGAGAAACTTTTATCATCCAGTCTGCTGTCGAAAAATCTGAAAGTTAGAATTTATAAAACAGTTATATTACCGGTTGTTCTGTATGGTTGTGAAACTTGGACTCTCATTTTGAGAGAGGAACAGAGATTAAGGGTGTTTAAGAATAAGGCGCTTAGGAAAATATTTGGGGCTAAGAGGGATGAAGTTACAGGATAATGGAGAAAGTTACACAACACAGAACTGCACGCATTGTTTTCTTCACCTGACATAATTAGGAACATTAAATCCAGACGTTTGAGATGGGCAGGGCATGTAGCATGTATGGGCGAATCCAGAAATGCATATAGAGTTGGGAGGCCGGAGGGAAAAAGACCTTTAGGGAGGCCGAGACGTAGATGGGAAGATAATATTAAAATGGATTTGAGGGAGGTGGGATATTATGATAGAGAATGGATTAATCTTGCTCAGGATAGGGACCAATGGCGGGCTTATGTGAGGGCGGCAATGAACCTCCGGGTTCCTTAAAAGCCAGTAAGTAAGTAAGTAAGTAAGTAAGTAAGTAAGTAAGTAAGTAAGTAAGTAAGTAAGTAAGTAAGTAAGTAAGTAAGTAATGTTAGAAGAAAATACTGATATATGACCATTTTTTTAATGAATTTATGTTTTATCAGACAATCTATCAAAGGTAGAGAAGTGATCTTGCATGATATTGTAAAAAATGTAAATATTTTTTTAATCGTAAAAATATTTTTTTCATATAGGAGAAGGACAGTGTTTTACACATACTAATTCTCATTATTGTACAAGATACAGCAATGAAGGAAAAAAATGTTGAATATTTCCAAAATTTTATTACTGTAAGCTGTACCTAGCCCCTTAAATAAAGGTAAAAGTAAGAAATGTCCTCAATATTGTGACGCACTTCCTGTGAAAGGAACTTGACCCCATCCCGGCCGTGAACCTGGATCGTCGGAAGCTTCACGCGACGTAGGAATGTTCTAAGTTTAGCCCAGACGCCGAGGAGACTCCCCTCTTGAAACTGAGCCAAACCGCGCACGTGTTCGAACCTGGACTCGAGTGCATTCCCATCCGAGGAGATGACACGGACTGTGACAAGAGAAAGAAAGCTCTGTTGAGGTGTAAACCTACAGAACAGAATAACTAAGATGTTAAGTTTATGTTTTAAAATCCAGATCACGAATCCGATGTCATTGTGCCCGCCGGTATCAAAGATGACGTTTTCCTTTGAAGAGAAAAGATAAGAGTTTGTTCATTGATTAGGCCTTCTCAGATGCTATTCCAATCACAGGGCTCCGTATACCTAATTCAGGCCTGCAGAACCCGTAAATAGGGGAAATATGACGTCAGCCTCACTCCACTTCTATTGGGGATGATGGACTTCCGCGTAGAATTGTTTACATTCTCTGTCCGTGCAAAGGTCCATCAGTGGCGGCATGTAATTTTCAAAAAGGATTGTAATAAATTCATTGTATTTATAATGCGTTATCTCATTTCAAGGTTTACAATTATGCTAGATTTCCTGTCGGTAGTTTCTTTGAGATTTCTTTGCACCTAATCTGCTTTAGACTTTCGAAAACTTTCCTCCTATCATCACATACGGAAACATAAATTTATAGCATTTAAGTAATGAATCTTGAAAGTCACTATTAATTTCAATTCAAAATGAACACAACAGTAAATAAATAATCAATATACAATTCGTAATAATGTACTTACCCGAAAGTTTGTGCATTCCATAATTCTTAATATGGACTTTGTTGAAATGTGGTTTAATATTGTAATGACGAGTAGAAATAAATTGGATGGAACACAGTAAACAAGCAATTCTTTCGTCTTCAACAACAAAATAATCATATTCCCATTTCCTTTGGAAGTAGTATTTATTCACGGGTTTAGATTTTTCCATGTTCCAGTTCTCTTTAAACTGCAGTACACGTATTGTTTATTTATTTATATATTTATTTATTTGGTTGGAGTGCGTTACAATGTTGAATGACAGCATTGACATTCGGTCATATAGCTATCACTCACTAATAAACGAACAATTTATTTATCGTCCTATTACTAGTAAAACCAGTTAAGACCAGTAATGCAAGTTTTATAAAAACAGGAATTAAAACTTTATTAATGCACGAAAAATCATATCAAATTCTTCAAATAAAGTAATTGGTTTGTTACCTGCATGCAACATTTCGGACTTATTCCATTTTAGTAGAATACAGAGCACGGAAAGAAAAGTCGGGGACGGTACTTAACTTAGTTTAACACAAAAAGTGGACTTAATCGGCTTTACTAGTAATAGGACGATATATACATAGGTAGACCTTACATTATATCCACACATACATTTTAAAATTTATTTTACATGTCTTTTAACTTATTTATTTCCCTCATTCATTTTTCTCTTACTTTCTAAAGGTAAGTTCCTAAGGATTTTATTATCTGTTCATTTGTATTTCTTGATAGCGTATTGTATACCTGCCGCCGCGAGAATGAATGTTAATGCAGCCGGGCGTAACTAGAACGCCATGACCACACTGGTAGGAAAGGTAGGT
Organism: Periplaneta americana; assembly: GCF_040183065.1. Classification (NCBI taxonomy): domain Eukaryota; kingdom Metazoa; phylum Arthropoda; class Insecta; order Blattodea; family Blattidae; genus Periplaneta; species Periplaneta americana. The sequence goes on from NC_091118.1 coordinate 69,613,269, forward strand.
GGGGTATGAAGGCAGTAAGGCAGTCGCTCTCAGGAGCTACAGTTCTTCAGGTCTGGTATAGTCTGACGTCTCATTAATACCCAGGCGGAAGGCTTTGTGTTGGTATTTTCTGCAAGTACAGTATCAGTACTTGAGGAGCGTTGAATCAAAAAGCGCTACGTCCATAATAAATTATTTTTCAGGAAAAGCAAGAAACTGGTATCTTCCAAACTTTCAGAACTTGATTAGAACTTGTAGAATCCAATTGCAGTGTACATTTAAGACATCGACTTGTAGTTGTCAAACAAATCATTTTTTGTTTACTACCACTGTTATCGACATAAATATTTTCGACTCAGTGCTTTCTGAACCAGCCACATTGAAAATAATTTTTTGAAACGAAAATAGGACTATAGAAACGCATCATTTTATTTGATAATTTCATTGAGTTGTTACGTTGTTTTCAATGTTACATATTTCGCGAGTATGTTTCATTATTATTGAAGCAAATAACTTTCAAAATGAAAGAGCAACTCAAACAGTTTTGTACGCGCATGCACTGTTTCCTCTGTCTGCCGTTAGAAAACGTGTTGAACGAGTGAGAGAGTCTTTCACGCGTAGCCCCAAGAAATCTGTTCGGAAGGCTAGTCGTGAATTAGCAATTCCAGCGAAGTCTGTGTGGAGAATTTAAGGAGACGCATATGGAAGTACACGACTGGTTAAACGACGTTGTACTCGACTTCTGGATTGGCCGAAATGGGCCGAATGACAGAGCTTGTTTCTCATGGCCTCCACGTTCACCAGATCTTACGCCATGCGATTTTTACCTTTGGGGATTCATAAAGGATCGTGTGTATGTACTTCCGCTACCAGCTGGCCTACCAGACTTAAGACAGAGGATTGAAGCAGTTGTTGCAACAATTACTCCAGACACACTGATCAAAGTTAGGGAAGAACTCGCTTATCGACTCGATGTGTACCGTGTGATGAATGGTGCTCATATTGAGCACTTGTAGCAAAACTGTTTGAGTTGCTCTTTCATTTGGTGCATTATTTATAATTGTACGTTAAATGTAATAAATACTACAAAGCCTTCAAACCCCGACATTCATTCTGAAACACCCGGTACTGTATCTGATATTCTGTTTGGAAAATGAATCTGAAAAATCTTTATTTCTAATGAACTTAGTTCATTTTCGTTCATATTATGATGGCGTTTAAGTTAACGATCACGTATACCCAAAATTGATAAAATGTTATGGTTATTGTGTTTGTATTTAAACTTGTTATGCACTGTTTAATAACTTTGATTGTCAATGCGCTTGAGACTATTGCGACATAAAGAATTCTACAATTTCACGCTGTTAATTAATTGATTATAATCAATAACACACGAAGTCTGTCGACGTCGACAACAATTGAACGAATATGTAAGTGGAACCCAAGGCTTCTAGGTTGCGCATTAGTATCGAGCTTGTTGGCGAGGGATCGACGGGGAAAGGAGAGCGATTCTGACATCACAAGATAGCTGAGCGCGCCAAAGCCCAAATGCTTCAAAGCAGTATCTCGTGTTTTTTCTCGTTTATGTTGTTTTGAATGCATTATGTCACGTCAAAGGTGTGCTATTGCGGTATGCAACAATTCTAACGATAAAAATAAAGAGTTGTCTTTCTTTACCATTCCTAAAGATTTAGGATTTAGAAAAAAATGGGTAACTGCGTGCAAAAGACAGGATAAATAATTCAATCGTGATACAAGCAGAGTATGCTCTGATCATTTTAAAGATGACGATTTTGTTCCTGATTTTCGAGCAGCTTTAATGAAAATAAAGCCGAGACGACCGAGAATGTTAAAGCCTACAGATAAGTTTAAATAAATCACGTAGGCCTATATAAGTAGCCTACATTAATACCAGCTTTGCATAATAATTAGATTAGGTTCATCTATGTTAACCTTCAAATTATTTTCTTTCTTTCGTAATCTTTGCTTGGTCGTACATTACTTACAATTAACAAAATAATCATGCTACTTATAGTAACAGTCAGATACCAAAGGGGTGGAGGGTTAGTGACTGATACCAGTAATGGTTTTTCACTATAATTCTCATTATATTGATTTTATATTATCGATTTATGACATTTTGACCTTATGGCATATTCAGTGGGCTAATCATAAAAGCCTCCAGTGACAATTCATTGTTGAGTTATCATGGTTATTGCAAATGAATGTGTGGCTGACATTTCATTACCGATACATGCTCCTTTTTCCAAACTTTAGAATGAGATATTAAAAAACATTCAATGTTATAATTTTTATGAACACAAGACTGGAAAACTAGCAAACGAAAACGGATGGCAGAAACTGAGAGCAGACGAATTGTTAAGAAATACAGAAAAATAATGCAGTGACAAGTGTAAATACAGTTTATACAGCAATAGTTTCATGATATGTTAAAATTCTAGTTGCATGTTAGTTATAATCAGATATCCTACTAATTGGAACACATGTTCTGTAGTAGTGAATTTCTTAAATAAATAAATTAAGCCTATTGGGCCTACTATGTAATACTGTATATTGAATTTATTAACATAATATTATATTTACTCTGTAATTTGCCAATTATAGCTACATTTTACAATTTTGGCTATGATATCTATACTTAACTTTTTTAAATTTATTTTTATTTGGTATTTTTCATTTATATCTATATCTGTGTCTTTTATTTAGGTAGTACCTATTTGTTTTTTATTATTTTTAATTTGTAATTACACTGTATCTTGCATTTGTATCTGTTTTATCTCTTTTTTCATGTTATGTGCAATTCTATGTTTTTAAAACAAATATCTGTACTATCTATTGTAACTGGGGCTTTGCCCTGTTATATAAATAAATAAATACATAAATAAATAAATAAATAAATAAATAAATAAATAAATAAATAAATAAATAAATAAATAAATAAATAAGTAAGTAACTAAGTAGCTAAATAGATAGATAGATAGATAGATAGATAGATAGATAGATAGATAGATAGATAGATAGATAGATAGATAGATAGATAGATAGATAGATAGATAGATAGATAGATAGATAGATAGATAGATAGATAGATAGATAGATAGATAGATAGATAGATAGATAGATAGATAGATAGATAGATAGATAGATAGATAGATAGATAGATAGATAAATAAACACTTTCAACGTATTTATATTATGCCATGATACGTACACAATTGGTTTATACCCATTGTAATGTTTTTATTTCAGGCGGTTATGTTTATAACGTACGCTGATGTCGCTATCAATTTGAAAATAAAGAACCAATGAGCATGGACTCTTCGCGCGTCATCAGCCAATTAGCCATTTTATTGAGATAATCTATTGAGGGTATAGAAGTCTTGAGTGGGACCAACAAGAACAAAGGCCATTATTTCAACACAAAAAAAAAAGGAAGGAAAAAAAAAGTCCCTATTCAGAATATTCGTGGACCCCCAGAATGAGCATCGGATAACCCAGGGGTCCGCTGACCCCACTTTGAGAACCACTGTATTAGTCGTACCCACACTGTATTCATTCATTCGTTCATTTTTGTTTATTTCTTGAAACATGTCTGAAATTTGGCCTTCGTTCAACAAGTTAATAGGCGCTCGGTAATAACAAGTAAATTCTTTAAGTACTTGTCCGTCAGACGTCCGTGCGCTTTTGTACAGACCGCGCCTGCATGTCACCCCAGGACCAGCCGTACTCCCAGCATTGCAGTTAGCGAGGCACCAGTCTGTAATTACTCAGACAATTGGTCTGGCCTTCCCAGGCGCTGTGGAGGCCACAATCGATTCAACGCCCGTTAGTGTTTCACTACTATACCGCGTACATTTCCATGAAATCGCTACTGTTTGGAATTGCAGGTAACACGTCAATATCGATTCGAACGGTCAATTCCGCTTTGCCCGGACGACGGTCGTTCACCTATCAGTGTCGGTTTTTTTTTCAATAATTTGAAACATTTACTCTGAACTTCCTTTTCGAGACTTATTTATCAAAAGATAGGTAGATAGATAGACAGACAGAGAGATAGATACGAAAGCAGGTTTGTACATAGAAGGATAGACAGACGGACAAATAGACAGATGGATGGATGGATGTATGGATAGGCTGATCGCTTGATGGAAGGGCAGACAACCAAACAGACAGACAAATTGACGGACGCAACGATAGATGGATGGCTAGGTAGGTAGACGACAAGTGGACAGGAGGATAGACGGATAGGTAGATGGACGGACAGACAGATGGATGGACGCAAATATGGATAGATGGGTAGGTAGTAGACAGACAGACGGGTGGATGGACGGAAGGATAGATAAGTAGGTAAAAAGGTAGCTAGTACACCGTTGTGGCTGAGGGATTAGCGAGTCTAACTCTGAACCCAGCGGGCCCGGGTTCGATCCCCGGTCGGGACGGGTTGCCTGGGTGAGGTTTTTCGGGGTTTTCCCCTCACTCCTAAGGATGAATATCAGGTAACTTTATCAGGCGATTGGAACCCCATTCATCTTCGCCACTTCCTTTCCTCCCCTATCATCCTTTCATTTCATTCATCATCCCGTTACATCTTCTGGTTTTCAGATCGCCCTACAGGGCGGCCCTCCGAAGCTGCTGGCTCTCTCGACCGGCCTCCGTGGATTGTATTCATGCGATGATGGATAGCTTCTGCAATGGAACCCGGGGCAGACCTTCTCGGGGGAGGACTTCCACCTCGGACCGTTAAGGGAGCCTTGGGGGGGGGTTGCGGAAGCAGGTGTGGTACATGGACTCTGTTGGCTGTAGGAACCGGTCGTTAAGGGGGTCAAGTGGTCAGGTCGGTGCGCGTAGAGGATCGGTGGGCACGCAACTCATCCCATATCGGGGGGTGTACAATAGACCTCAGGTCGTAGTGCATGGGATTTTCCCTCCCTCCCTCCTAACAAGGAAAAAAATAGATAACTAGATAGATAGGTAGACAGATAAATATGGATGGATGGATTGGTAGGTAGGTACTGTCCGTTACTCAGGAGAAGACGAGCGGAAAGAATGTGACCTTCTTGACTATCGCTGTTGATTATTATAAACATCGCTCAGATAAGCATCCCAGTAGCCAGGTTATTAGTCGTGCAGGAAACATGAGTAACAGTGCGTATGGAAATTAAAGCTAAGTTGAACAGAAGGAGACCTAATGTTTCCGCTTACTGCAGTACAAATATTGCACTTCTTGTCGTACGTTATCTGTTCACATTCCTTCCTCCTCAGTCCGCTCTCGTCTTCTCCTGAGTCACCGACAGTAGGTGGGTGGGTGAAGGGATGGATGGTTGGGTGGCTATGCTCCGACAGCCTTTCACCTGAGGCTAAGTGGACCCAGTGGATGTTGTGGAAGTTTTGGCAACGAGAAGAATCCTGCCACTATCCACCCGTGATTTAAAGGGGAAATGTAAATTCGTCCGATGGAAATAATTATCTGTAATCTGACATGTAGACTCGTCCACATTCCTATTAAATATCGGTATCATGGAAGTGTAAACTCGTCCGCATACCTACTTGATGTCAGTATCATGGAAATGTAAACCGTTCGAATGCTGTGGAGAACATTTTCCTTCCCAATTTATCCAGGGTTAGGACTGGCAAGTGGCATGGTTATTAATGTTTCTCATGAAAAGAAGTAATTTTAATAAAATCTACAATGGACAAATATTAAAAAAAAACCTCGGACACAGAGGCCAGGTGTCTTAACCATCTGCGCCACCCAGGCTGACTAGAGAAACTTATCTTGGATTAAAATGATAAGAAGTAATTTTAATAAAATCTACCGTGAACAAATTCCTTGCTTTATAATTTTCTAGGGTTTGCATACACGCAGTAGCTTATTCCTGGTAGCTCATTTAATATTATCTGTGTATTTATACTTTGTACCCTGATGTACGTTTCTGTCTGAAATTATTTTAAAACGTTGATAAAATCGTAAATGTTTGGATGAGCAGTATTAAAATTCTTGTTGAAATTTGCATGAAAAGATTCACATGCGTTAGTTGTGTGGCAAACGCTATTGATATGTTAGGAGGGAAAGTAGCATCTTCTGATATGTAATTATCAACCAAATAGAAAATTTTACTAGCCGTTCATCTTATAGTCGTATTGATGACAGCTCAATCCCAAAACCTTCGTCTACATCCTCAGGTTCCAAGTAGACAAGGCCAAAGCAATAGCCTAACCATTTCCCTATATCAGCCTTATTGTTGTATTCCACAGCTAAACGAAGATGTTGAATATTTCGCCACCAGGCTTGTGAAATGTGAAATCGATAACCTATGAGTTCGGTATGTGGTCATACGAACTTAATTGCAGAGTGTATTGCTATTTCAAATTTCTAAAATGACTCCTATGTTGCCAGTGTTAATAAATAAACGCTTGGTGGACGAATTTATATGTTACCAATGTAAAGAAATAAACGCTAGACGGACGGATTTACATGTTCGTTTAAAATGTCACAACTTCGAAATGCAATGTATTTGTCAGTTTCGGACGAATTTAAATTTCTCCGATTTAAAGTGTGGTCTTCTAGATCTAGTCCGTAGTCAGTCGCTTTAACATTTGATCTACCCGATCTCCTATTTATAGAAATGAGGATATAATTTCAACTTGGATGATGAAACATTGATACACTTTACTAATTCGACAATATAACAATATAATGTGAATTAAGTGAATTGATATAAAATATTTTAAATGCGAAGAACTAGTACTGAAGGAAGTAATGTGATATGAAAAAAAAATTCAAGATCAAATGAATTACAAATTTCAGAAATTTCATGGAATGTGTCCGTAAAGAAATCTGAAATGAAACTCTTTGTTTAAGAATGTTAAAAAGCTAGTAGGAGTTGCTGTGAGTGGGTCAGTCCTCAACTAATCGATTCTGTTGGTAGGACATTATAGATTTTCTTGAATATTGTCCGGAATTATTGACAGACGATTTAGCTACAGTTTCGTTATTACGAAGTAAATAACATCACGAATTCATTTCTGATGAAGAATATTGAGTCATATGTTTTCTAGACACTCCAGGTACATACGGTTGTGATGCTTTCAGAATATAAATAGGGAATAGTGCAACATTTAACTCAAGGAAAATATGAGGAACTTCTAAGAGGAAGAGAGAGGAGGAGGAGGAGGGAGGGAGGGAGGGAGGGAGGGAGAGAGAGAGAGAGAGAGAGAGAGAGAGAGAGAGAGAGAGAGAGAGAGAGAGAAAATCTGTGGATCACCATCTCAGGTCATACTCGTATATATACGACCATGTTACAGCACAGTATAACGAGGGGCGTATTTAGGCCTAGGCAGACTGCAGCTGCCTAGGGCGGCAGATTTGTGGGGGCGGCTTTTAAGCTATTACTGTTAATTTTTTATATTTATTAAATTTTATTCATAACTCTTTAAAAGAGTACATGAACTTAAACGCACAATGAAAAGGATATGAATAACATCGGCAACAATCAGTTCAAATTTAATCAACTGTCTGCCAACAGAAAAAGGACAGTTTTTCAATAATAGTGTCACAATGCGATCATAGCACTCTCACCGTGAGAGTCTCACGTGATAACATTAAAGAACTTACTGGTATTATATTATGTTTAATACCTAGGTGATTTATATTTTAATATTCATTATAATGAGTGACAGTCGGAAAAAGCTAAGTGGTTCTCTTTCTTTCTTTCTTTAACCTCTCCCTTTTAGGTTCATTTACACGGCCCACGCCACACGGAGCTTACAGGACCGCGACGTGTCGGAAGAGGAATTAATCTATTGGATCACATACATACTTTTTTGACCACACAAGGACATGGAGGGCCTCCCCGGATGAGGGATCAGCTCAATGCCAGAGCTCCGATACGACACAAACATTTAAGACATTACACAGCATTCATTCACACATATGAAAGAATGAAGGGAAGGATCGCCGTCCATGGCCAAACTTTCAAGAGGTACAATCCCGGTATTGGTCTGGAAATAACTGAGGAAACCATGAAAAACCTCAGTTAGGATTGCCGGCCCCTGGGATCGAACCCCGAACCTCCCGAATGCAAGGCCAGCCCTCTACCACTCCGCTAGCCCGCTCAGTTAAGTGGTTCTCAATATCGGAAAACACTTCTGATTGAGATTCTGGTTGATATGTACATCTACTATCAGAGAGTAATCTCATTTGACGATTATGTGTCAGAGGAAGAACTGCATCTGAAATCTGATTAGTGTAATATGTAGCTAGTCAGCGATGTATGCAATGGAGGGGGAAAGAAACTGGTCACCCTACCCAATTATCTCCTGGCTTAGTTGCTTTATGAGTGATGTCTTGATGGTGTCACTTGTGAGGTCCAGCCCTGTCTTCGGACAGTTGACTAAACAACAATACCGGAAACTCGCGAAAGACAAGGCAATAAAAAAAGAGGAAATTGTGAGAAAAAGTGCAAAAAATAGATGTGCTATTTAAAAAAACAAACAGAGTCAGGTTGTTCCATTTCGAGTCCAGCTACATCAGAATGTAATAATGTGGCGAACAGTGGTACCAAAAACAGTGGAATGTGTGGTTTATCTGAGTCAGGCGTTTTCCGATATTAAAAACAGTAATAATGACGATGATCCAAATGACGCATATTGATCGAAATAAGGGGCGGAAATATTTTTCTCTGCCTAGAGGCGCCAAGTAGCTAGATTCGCCCCTGAGTGTAACGAAAAAATACGTTAGTCTTGCACCATTGGAGCTGTTATATTACTAACTTTATTTTTTGTATTTTTTTCTAAATATACACACACGTTCTCTTTGTTTCATGAGGAGGACAATCACTCATTTTGGTTTGAAACATTTTTCGCGTCTTTAAACACACCACACACAACCCAACAACAATAATAATTACTGTACCAATAATTAATTGTGCACAACTACTGCTTGGGAATAAAATTATTTTAACTAAACAGAAGTAGCCAGAGATTTAAATTTAAGACAATGAGTAATAAAAAAGTGACTGTTTCTTATCACAATTCTACAGCACGATAATCGTACAAAGAGTAAGGGAAAAAATGAAATAAAAAAAACCGTTAGCCGTCTATGACACGATGTCCATAAGTACAGGATTTTTGGTATCCTGAATGAATTTCATATGGGACAAGTTTTTCAGGCCTCAAATACGGGACACTTGGCAACCCTACAATAATTACGAATTTTTTTAAATAGATTAGAGACACACTATTCAGTTTCATGAATGTATTCAAGGTGATAAACTGCTAAATACATTTTCGACGATTTTACGAATGTCAACATACTTGATGAACCAAAATACCATTTCACGGTTGATTTGATAAATGTCAGAGATGACGAATGTTGATAAAAATAAGATAAATTATTTCACAATGTACTTAAACATTTGATACACAATCGAGTCAATAAGTTACAAATCGGAGTTACATTTTTTAATCAGGCGCCTGAAGCTATGACTGCTAGATGGCAGTATTATCCAGGTTTCAGAGTGGTTGATGTGTGCACAAGCGAAACAAAGAAGCAGCAATGATAATATGGCGGTAACTATGCACGATTTTTTTTTTGCAAAAGCTCTGGTAGCAAAGGATATTCATAAATAAATGTTGTCCGTGTATGGTGAACACTGATTGCCACGTCAAGCTGCCTACAATTTTATTATAAAGTGCAGAAGGTCTCTGAAGAAACGAGAAGTATCGAACATCTCTCCCATATACGACGAAGGATACATAAGATTTACTGATGATACCGCGTTGTTAGCGGTACTTCAGAAGAGAAGAAGATAATAAAACTTAAGCGGTATGCTACTGGAGCTAAATGATGACTGTGAGCAGTAAAAACCCGGAGAACATTGAAAGCGCGCCAACTATTGTATTTCTTTAATCAAAATCGCAACAAATTCACGCTGGAAATACTTCGTAAACGCACCGCAGAAATAATGAAAAGCGCACATTTTCCTTCCTACTATTACAGACTTAGGACTGTCTACTACTAACCACAAATAACGGAATGTAAAATTGTAGTTCCCAATAGGATTAGCAATAAGTGCAGTTAAAAATTTTCTGCGTTAAAATCTTGTAGCTCATGTAGACACAGACATCTGCGGTTTCAGTTTACGGGCAAGTTTAGTCGACTTACCTTCTTTAGAACCTGTAATAGGCTGATATTTTTCCTGTCGTACTCCTCCTGACATTTACGAATATACCTACTAAAATATATGGATTTCATTTGCTGCCTTCTTGTGGATTACTTTCTACTGGCACCTTGAAATTTAAAAAATGTTTCACCCTGAAATTGTATTAGTACTAGGGCTGGGAACGGAACTGTTTGGTTCGGAGCAGGTACTGTGACGTCATTACTCGGTTGATCCGAGTACAGTACCGAGTACAAATTTGTGGAGGCAGATTTAAAATTTTGATAGATTGAGTCGATTTTAGAACGTACTTTGAGGGTGAAACCAAGCGTATTTTAAAAGCGTTGTAGTAAAGAGCTTTCGCTTTTCCAATTAGCGAGTAAAAAGTGCTTCGCTTCATTGCAAAATGGCGGTTGCAAATTTTATGTGCGTGATTACAGCTATTTACGGAGTTATTTTATATGAACGGCGTATTTAAACTTCAGTGTTGTTATATATGACAGACGAAATAAAATTGATAAAATAATTTATAATACTAACGGCTAATAAATAATCTAATCCAACCACGAATTAACATGCTAGGTAAAGGTTAAACGCTGCAGCTAAGTAAAAAGGAAGATAAAAAGAAACGGGCTCCATGAAGCGCTGCTTAAACCAAAGTTATTGTTGTCATCCTTCATATTTAAGTTCTGAATGTTGTCCTTATGTGCCTTTTTTACATGGTTCCATAAATTTGAAGTGCCTCCGCCTGTACAATGTACTCGACTGCAAATGTTACACTTGGCAGACTTTTGCCAAGACTACAATCACAATACTGTCATGCAGTGGAGGATTTTCGTGGCATTGTTTCCTCTTTTTTATAAAGAAAAAAAACAAAAAAATACAATAAAAACTAATTAGACCTACGTATTTAAAACGTGGCAGAACACTGAGTGAAAAGTGGTTATTAAATAAAAATTAACAGTTTAAATTTGAGAAAACAACTTCTAATATTAACAAAACACAATAGCAGAAAAGATTTAAATACAATAGTACCTACGTCGTTGCCTGGTATTTAGTGGAACACCTGAACTCTGTTTGAACTGACCGTTAACGGCTACGGTTAACCGAGTAACTTAATTCCGGTGCTTCGCTGTCAAGCACATTAAACAGCTAGAACCGAGTTTACTCAACAGTTCTACTCGCTCCGTCCCCAGCTCTAATTAGTACATCAAAGACTATGTGGATTGATGGAATAGATCCATAAAAATTCTTCTTGAGATGCTTATGGAAGCATTCGGCTCCATTAGTAATGCGAGCAACATGTAAATCCGTATAAGGCTAAGATACAGAAGAAAAGGAATTATCTTCCGCGACGTAGGTTTCAAGAATGTGCCTAGTCGAAAAAATTACCTTATTAACTCAGCTGTCCATTTGGGGTAAAACGCGATTAGGTCCACAAATGCACATAGTATTGTGCGCTTCGCATTTCGTTTTGGTACGCTTTCTTTACTGCATAACAATTTGTCTGGGTTCGCTTTTAATGCGTAGCCGTAAAAACCTACATATAAAACTGTAAATTCAGTCTCAGATCACATCAAACAAGTCATTATTTAAAGAAAATCATATTCCTTATATTAGGAAGAGTGTAAATAAAATAAAATAATGTAGACATAATGTAATTTACTTTTTTTTTCTATATACACTTTTCACATTAGGTAAATTCATAAATATTAACACAGTAGATAAGTTGGAAAGTTAATCAGTGTTAATTCACGTCTGTCCCAATTAACATGTTGCATAAAGCGTAAAGATTCTACACCAATATGCAAATAAAGGTATATTTTGAAGAGTTAATATTACATTGACATTTAAGGAAGCCGATCTTCGCTGTATTCCATATTAATTTAAAGAACTACGTGCTTTTAAATGCCTCAAAAGAGAAGTCGAATCGGAGCCTCCTCGGCGTCCGTCCGGCCAGGCCTTGTAGGGTTGCAGCAACTCTGACGTCACGCTTACATTGATTCCCTTATATGGAGTCGAGGTTACGGCGAGTGGGCGAGCGAGTTATGTCACATTTCTGTGTATGCGTGCCGAGTGGAACGAACATAACATGGCGAAGCTCGAAATATAATGGACTATACAAATACTGCATTTAGGACATAAGAGGGCCTACGTATGTACAGTAGGCCAGTGATTCTCAACAGGGAGGCCGCGGCCACTTGGAGGTCTGCAGAGCTGTTAATGTGGCAGTGAATATAATAATAATAATAATAATAATAATAATAATAATAATAATAATAATAATAATAATAATAATTTCAAATACAAACTGCTCAGAAATTTATACCCGAACCCACATTTTCTGAAGTCGAAATTGCGATAGAAAATCTGAAAAAGAACAAGTCTCCAGGTATCGATCAAATTCCAGTAGAATTAATACAAGAGGGTGGAAATGCATTATCTAGCGACATTTATAAGCTTGTATTTGCTACTTGGGAAAAGGAAATTGTACAAGAACAATGGAAAGAGTCCATAATTGTACCTCTATTTAAGAAGGGGGACAAGATTAATTGTGGTAACTTTCGAGGAATATCACTTTTGTTGATGTACAAAATGTTGTTCAATATTCTTTTGAGAAGATTAACTCCATAATTATGTAGATGATATTATTGGGGATCATCATTGCGGATTTAGGCACAATAGATCAACTATTGATCAGATTTTTTGTATTCGTCAGATATTGGAGAAAAAATGGGCTTATAAGAGTACAGTACATCAGTTATTCATAGATTTCAAAAAGACATATGACTCGGTTAAGAGAGAAGTTTTATAAGATATTCTTATTGAATTTGGTATTCCCAAGAAACTAGTTCGATTAATTAAAATGTGTCTCAGTGAAACGTACAGCAGAGACCATATAGGCCAGTTTCTATCTGATGCCTTTCCAATTCACTGCGGGCTAAAGCAAGGAGATGCACTATAACCTTTACTTTTTAACTTTGCTCTAGAATAGGAAATTCGAGGATAATAGATGAGGTTTGGAATTGAACGGGTTACATCAGTTGCTTGTCTATGCGGATGATGTGAATATGTTAGGAAAAAATCCACGAACGATTAGGGAAAACACGGGAATTTTACTTCAAGCCAGTAAAGAGATAGGTTTGGAAGTAAATCCCGAAAAGATAAAGTATATGATTATGTCTGGTGACCAGAATATTGCACGTAATGGAAATATGAAAATTGGAAATTTATTCTTTGAAGAGGTGGAAAAATTCAAATATCTTGGAGCAACAGCAACAAATATAAATTACACTCGGGAGGAAATTAAACGCAGAATAAATATGCAAAATGCTTATTATTCGGTGAGAATTTTTTGTCATCCAGTCTGCTCTCAAAAAATCTGAAAATTAGAATTTATAAAGCAGTTATTATACTACTGGTTGTTCTGTATGATTGTGAAACTTGGACTCTCACTTTGAGAGAGGAACAGAGGCTAAAGATTTTTTAAAATAAAGTGCTTAGAAAAATATTTGAGGCTAAGAGGGATGAAGTTACAAGAGAATGGCAACAGTTATTCAATGTAGAACTGCATGCATTGTATTCCTCACCTGATATAATTAGAAATATTAAATCCAGACGTTTGAGATGGACAGGGCATGTAGCACGAACGCGAGAATCCAGAAACGGATATTGAGTGATAGTTGGGAGGCCGGAGGGAAAAAGACCTTTGGGGAGGCCGAAACGCAGATGCGAGAATAATATAAAAATGAATTTGAGGGAGGTGGAATATGACGGTAGTGAACTTTCAAAACCTTCTTGACTTCTGAATAACTCTATATACCGTATTTAAATTTTCCTCACGACCGAGAGCCTCCTCTTTTGAGGTCGCAGTGAATTCTGAATGAGGTTCATGCAGACAGCAGTCGTGGTATATGCATCAGTCCGTAAACATGGAGATATGTAGCTTCACATGCTTTCTACCCCTGACAGAGAGAGGGGTATTATTCAATGAATACCGCTGGCAGTTGTTAGGAGAGAAGGGAGGTGTTTGCTGGAGTGCGGAGTTTGCGAGCGAGAGCATCAGAGAGAGAGAGAGAGAGAGAGAGAGAGAGAGAGAGAGAGTGGGGGGGAGGGTAAAAACTTATGGTATAATTTTCAAAGTTTTCCACGCTTCACACTTCTATGCAACCAGGTGCATAAACTTTATAATAATCTTAATTCTATGTGTGAATTTCACCATTTCCATCTGCATTATTTTTAAGTTTTCGACTGGAAGTGGCACTCCTGACAACATTTCTTTAAAGTTCTGAATCCTCAGCGGCTTTTTAAAGAAACATTTCTTGAGTGTGTTGAAATCTGAAAAAATTCCTCCGCAACAAGATGGAGACCATTTATGAGACACATGACATGAAATATGTTCAGATACAAAGCTGCGAATATTTCCCCGCCATATAAGCGTATATGCTGCTGTGATGAAATGTGTCTGTACCATAAGGCTATCAAGTTCAAAACTCGTAAAAAGGTAAGGTAAAGGTATCCCCGTAACATGCCATGAAGACATTTGGGGGGCATGGAGGTAGAGCCCCATGCTTTCCATGACCTCGGCACTAGAATGAGGTGGTGTGGTCGGCACCACGCTCTGACCGCCTTTTACCCCCGGGAAAGACCCGGTACTCAATTTTTATAGGAGGCTGAGTGAACCCCGGGCCGTTCTGAAAGTTTGGCAACGAGAAAAAATCCTGTCACCACCTGGGATCGAACCCCGGACCTTTCAGTCCGTAGCCAGCTGCAACTCGTCCTATCCAAAATTAAAAAAAGGTCAATGTAGAGCATCCACCGGCCACTTAACGAATATTGCACACTTTTGTCACTGCCAATGTGGCGCTATAAAACAATTTTCAATACTTTTATCACAACCACAACACATTTAAACTATTACTGTACCATATACCCTATATAGAATTATTACTACATTAACACATTTAGTATATCACGAAACATGTAAAATGGGATTATTATGTAAGTCGCCATTGCTTCCTCTTCAAATTAGTAGTATTAGTGTGATTCACTTCCACTAGATGGAAACCAACATGATTGGCACAGCCGGAAATACATGAAAACGAAATGATACTAAGTGTGAGAAATGTTACTACAGGTGTGTAGTATTATGTGACAGGTTAGGTTTGATTAGGTGTGTATTATGTCACAGGTTAGGTTAGGTTTGATTAGGTGTGTAGTATTATGAGAAAGGTTAGGTAAGGTTTGATTAGGTGTGTATATTATTACTATGTTGGCAACACTGAAACCCACTGCTACATTAAAGAAATATGGCGGTATTATTCGTTGACGCACGACGATTTTCGTATATAAGTAAGGTACGTATTTAGGGCGTGCTGGGTGGGCTTACAGCTCTCCCAGTGATCACATCAATTATCTACTACTCAATACTTTAAATCCAAGGCATTTTCAAGGTATTTTATCAAGTTCCTGTAGTGGTCGGGACATAAGTAACATTTACAAAAAAAATGAGTTACATATGGGATGTTGTACTTCTTGCAGCTCTCTATCTACTGATATAGCCGATTTGTGCAAATCTTGTCTAATTCCTCTTCCATAGAGCTCAGAAAACTACTATCAAATGCAAAACTGTCCATATCCATAACGGTTTTTCCTGTTTTGTGTCAAATCACTTTACCTGGATAAGGTGAGTTTTGCATGTAAGTGCAAGTTAACAGCATAAGAGTATATAATGTAATTTTTGTCTTCAGTCTAACAATGTCAGTTAATATAGTAAGCTTGTAGAATGTATCATGTAACAATTAAGAAGTAAGCTGGACCTCTCTTGCACGCAACTAAAGTGTAGTCTTCTGAGGAAATATCCGTCTTGCTTCACGGAACATATATGTCGAGAAGGGGATGGAATAACATTTCACACTACTCGACCCAGACTTAATTCCCCTCGTGAATGTCGCCCCTTGAGAAAGCATTTTTATTACTCAAGGACAGGGATGCAAAACTGTGCTACAATTGAGATAGACGTCACAAGCCGGAACACTGACTCATCTCTTCGCTTCAACCCTGCTCAAGGAAGTAATTAAGGGTCGAAATGTTGTACCACATCCTGACGAAATATTATAAAAGAGGAGGGACATTGTAGCCCATGTGTGACTTCCCTCTGGGATTTGCTCCTGGCAAATTCACTTAAGGTAAACATCGACTCTTAGGATAAAAATCTATAATTTTTACTTAATGTATTTCAAACTTTGGTAACATGATTCTTGGGAATAAACTACGCAATTTATATAATTCAAACTTGAAAATAGAATTTGGGAATTCAGAGATTTTTAAAAATATTAATAAAATATTGGACCGACGTAACTCCATAAGAAACTGACCTAGGGTAAAACTTATTTCACCAAAATGATACCCTATGTATGGAGAATGTTACTTACTAAAATAATTTATATATTTTTAACCATTCAAAAAATATGCCACGTTATATAAGTACATTAGAAAAAATAAAAATATATGTGCATTTGTATATTTTGAGAAAAAATAATTGTAATCGATTGAAAATAATAATTTCAGTTTACAACTTTACAAAATAACCACATGTTCAAGCTTTAATTTGGTATCTCAATGAAGTCTTTTGCCCAATTTTTGATGTCTACTGTTTGTCCATCGGAAAGATAATAAATGTCGGAAAATGTAAAATACGAGAAAACAGATACTGAATATGCCGTAAGGTACAGGAAGTATAGTGCGTTTATATTATAAATGCCCAAATAATTTATGAAATTATTCAGATAATAAGTACAAGTTATGCATTTATGAAAACTAGAAGAAAGAGCTTCCAGATGAGGCAAAAACATTATTTACCAAAATTTTGAAGAAATCTCACATTTCTAGAGTCAATGCATACCTTAAATTGTAATACATATGAAGAGTCCACTGCAAGAATGATGGATGTCACTTTTTTTTGTCGAAAATGAACCAAGACTGCCAATGCATAGCTTAAGACATATAGAATGTACATAGAGAATTATATGGCATTAACACTGATAGTCATTGTTCAGTAATGATCGGAAAATCATAGTTAAGCTTTGAGCACTAAGTATCTCAAACTTTCAATTGCTTCTCCTGAGAAATGTATTCCAAATGACATCCATCATTCTTGCAGTGGACTCTTCATATATCAGAATAAAACATCTATCTACTAATTATTGACTCTTTTGTACTTCTGTTAGTCGATTGTTAGGACCTAAGGGTCCAATCCACGTTACTAAAAGTAAAGACTGTTCTACACTACACCACACAGCGTTGTCTGTTACTATAAACGTAAGAACTTGTTATCCCGGTCCTATCCAGATCACAGTCTAGTTACTAGACTCTAGTATATACAGTCACGAAGGTCGATACGTAGTAAATATGCATCCATAGATAGTTGCTAACCACTAGGATTGCTACTATCGCCTCATTACAGACAATGCGATAGTCGGAGGCACCGATTTTGGCAGATGACCTCGATGACATTTCCAGTAGGCGAGCCAATATTGTTTGTGTAAGCTGCGAGAATGAGATGCGATAACATTCTGAGTCGTTCATATTTTCATAACAGCAGCTCATATCAATTATCCTTATTATGAAACACACCACGGTACAGTCCTACTCAAAGAATACCTTTAATAAATGTAAATGACTTCCGTTCGCAATGATTTTACAATACGTCTCCTACATTTTCTAAATTAAATTAATTCTTAATTAAAAGGAAAAAGTATTGCATTGCGCATATATATATATATATATATATATATATATATATATATATATATATATATATATATATATATAATCCTACCCTTACCAGATCAATATACAAGATTTGTCCAGTAATAATCTAGGGATCTTCTACTGGTGGTGCGAAAATTCAAGTTAATAAAATTACGATTCTTCTTAATAATCAAAATATAATTTGGTTAATTGGGTAAAATTGCATGCTGCAGAAGTTAGATTTATATAAGAGTATAATAAATAGGATTGTAATTGATATTACAAGGGCAATAATTTCTTCACGCGCACATTGTGAATAGAATAGAGAAGAAAGCATTTTAAAATATTCGAAATCGTACAAAATATCGGAGAAACCAATTTTCCCTGCACAAATTGCACAATTGAAAAATATATTTACCATTCACAATAAATACTGTATTATATGGATTCTAAAAAGTTGTTTATTGATCTAGAGGTATTGGCTGATGACTATACTAAATTCCAGCACAACATTCATTCAGAATATGTAGAAATTACACTTTGGATTTTACTAAATGTATAGGCCTACTACCAAAATTTGTTACATACCCCCTTAAATACTGTACATGTGTTACCTGTGCGATATCCGATGTTTAATTTTTTTAAATATAATTCATAGTACTGAAACTGCCATATTGAATTCGCACAAATTGTATTATTCATAATTTTCGTCTCGAAAACCCCTAAGATTTCTAATTTAATTTTTCACCCATTTTTTCCCACTCCACCACTTTAGGGACAAAGTCGGACTAAATAATACCTTATTCGTATTCTGTGATCGCAAACATTCCCAGATATCGACTTTCATCGAGATCCGATAACATGAGATTTCTCACTCCCTTCTGCCTTTTCATCAGTACCTTAGGATATGGTATTTAAGAAATCTAAGAATGTTTAACCAATATTGTAGAGAGTAACCTTCATTTTAAATTTTACGTCTCTAGTTAAATATAGTTTAGTGAATTTTTAAAATCGTCGACTTCTTTCTCTCTCCTCTCTGCTCGGGGGGGGGAAAAAAAAAAAAAAAAAAATATATATATATATATATATATATATATATATATATATATATATAAAGGGAGTAGCCTACATGAAATTGATTTTTTTTTTTACTTTCCTTATACATTTTAGAAACAATTCTGAGAGATGAGATGAATAGTCTAACCCAATTTTATGAGTGAATCTTTGTTTTAAATTTAAAGGCTGCACGTCTGCTAGTTAAAAAAAATAAATCGGTATAATTATTTTGATCATTACTGCCTCCCATTTTCCATCCCTTAATTTTCGTATTTCGTAAAACTCAGTCTTATCTATTGACTAAGGATTAACATATTTCCATATACATATATATATATATATATGTGTATATATATATATATATATATATATATATATATATATATAACAGATTATATTTACATTTCGTACAATATTCTGGTCACGAGACATAATCATATACTTTTTCTTTTCGGGATTTACTACCAAACCTAGCGCTAACCCGTTCAATTCCAAACCCTCTCTGTTATCCTGAACTTTCCTAATGGCATATTCTAGAGCGAAGTTAAAAAGTAAAGGTGATAGTGCATCTCCTTGCTTTAGCCCGCAGTGAATTGGAAAAGCATGAGATAGAATCTGGTCTATACGGACTCTACTGTAAGTTTCATTGAGACACATTTTAATTAATCGAACAAGTTTCTTGGGAATACCAAAGACACATATAGACTACTGTAATATTTGTTTAATTTTTGGAGGTGACTGTCCAGAGTGCACAAATACTCGGGCGTGCATGTTTACTGTTATGTCCTACCCATTCCACTGCGACAGAGATAACAGCCGATCTTGCAGCGGTGAGGAACTGGCTCTCCAGTTCACATTAAGAAAATCCATCTGCCAAAATCCCTGGCGCGAACTATACCTACACAGTCTATTGTTCCTAGCACCCTCACAACTCAAGTTTCGTGACTGTACATATATACTAGACTGTGACAATACAATAATGCATCCTTAACTGCACAAACTATGATGCTATGGTCGGTTTTATCTAAAACCTTGCACGAAATGAGATGCAATTTACATAGTTCAACGGTGTCCAACTTCCCCACAACAACGCTGGCAATGAAATGGCCTATAGTTTCATCTGCTTCAGTGGCGATTCCTCTATGAAGGATATGAGGATGATCCTACAGTTTAATTTCGTGCCTCTGAGGATAGAAAACATTTTAATTACAGATTTCGATTTTCAAAGCGTCCCAACGTAATAATTTTCTTTAAGCTTCCACTTTCTGTCGTGAGTTGTCGCCACTCCACAGCTCAGAAATATTTGCTGAGAAACCATCCAAATATCTTAAAGCAAACGGTTTTTTCTAGCAGTGAAGTTAAGGACACGGGAGGGTGCGGAGAGTGGGGTATGGCTTGAGTTTAACTGCGCTTGAGGATATGACCGCGTATCCTAATACTACGACCATTTTTTCTGGGTGATGGAGACCCTGTCAGAGACTACAATAAGAATTTTCAATTATCCTTATAGCCTTCTTAAATACTGTTCATTGGTCATTTTAAAACAATAGACTAAACGAAATAATAAATAATTTAAAATTATACAATATAAAAAGTAAAATGAATAAAAAATAGAATTACATAAAAATAAATAAAATAAGCTATAATAAATACAAGAATTAACAGGACTTTCAGATGATAGACATCCGAAAGAATATCTGAAGTTGTATTTTATCATTTAGAAGAATTTAACTGGAGCAAGAAATTAATTGTGCAAACGTACGACGGAGCATCGGTAAATATAGGGCAGTACAATGACTTAGGAGCCATCTTTGCAACTAAAAAGGGGAGACGAATCCAACTTCACTACAAATAAATTGCCAGTTCCAGAATGGTGAATCAAAGACTAACATAGGCCTACTTGTATTGATTTTGCATGCTCTATTATTATTATTATTATTATTATTATTATTATTATTATTATTATTATTATTATTATTACTATTTGTTTCTGTCTAGGTCATCAGTCGTCAATCTCATATTCTACATACAAAAATATCACAAGTCGCCACTGATCTGCTTTCAACTAAATCCTCTATAATGTATTAAATTTCCTTGTGATAATAATCGGTCCAGGCAATTCTTTCGTAAGCTCGAGTCATCAGGAAGCTTTCTGCCGCTGATATATTCCACAAATAACATAAAGGTCTTACATTTCAGAACGTGAAACGGTACGTCGGCAGAAACAAGTGCCACGCACAAACGGATGTTGACATAATCTGGTTCGCTTCGAGAAACAGAACAACAAAAGAAATGAAGAGCTGAACTTTGTCTAGGGACTTTGCCGAGATTATATGCAGATCTTTGCGCTGCCACAAATAATGAGACTTCAGTTTGCATGTCACCTATTACATAACAAAAACCCTAGATCATATATATATATATATATATATATATATATATATATATATATATATAACAGATTGTTCATCCCTATGTTAAAATCGGTAGCACTTTGAAAAGAATAACCGCCAGGATCGCTACCCGTCCGCAGTAAACGAACACGCGATGGCAGTACAGACGGTAATGCAATTCAAATGGGAGTTATGACGTGACTCCTTGTGTAACAACTAGATGATAGCATAGTAAACCTGACAAAAGTTGTTACCGTCAAAGCCTACTACAAGGCCGAGCAATCTGGGTATATATGATCTAGGCAAAAACCAACAAACAAATTAATGAAACAAAAAATTTGAAACATTCCAGAGGTGGGGGCGACCATAAATTCAAATGACTTTAGAAACTAGTCAGTAATACTCGTAAAACTCTTCCGGGATTCTAGCCTTATGCCCCCGAATGGTGAATAAATAAATCTTTGTCCTTGCCTGTGAATGTGGTTAAATACAAACAATTGAAAATTATTAACTTAAAGGTATAAGAAAACGACATTGACCTGGTTTTCAATAACACAGCAAAAGTGAATTTTTTAAAAGCAGACCTTGTATGTTTAATGCTATTTTCATCCATATAGTGTAAGAAAAGCGTGCAACATAAGTGGTTTCCTATTAGTAATAGAAAAAATGTTTTTCCATTGACACGATCCTTTTCTCGTTATTCGCCCTGACTCTACGAGCGGGCTCACAGATGTAGCTAGTATCTAGAAGCGTAGACCACTTAGTTCGTCAGAGACTATGCAGAGTGCACCACAGGCAGCGGATCTACATTACAGGTTTTTTTTTAATTCAGTATATTTCACAGGTGAAAGCATCAATAACTTCTTGATCCAAGGACAGGATTCTTGCAGTGAGGAAAACCTTGTGTTCATTTTTGTTATTGTTTAAGATATACTGACTAACGTGGTACTAGAACAAATGAATTAAGCATAATGCCGCGTTTCCACAAGGCGTGAAATTCCTTATCCATTAGAAGCTTCCGAGAATTGCAAAATATGAATTTTTTTATACTGCAAAAGAAAATATACATCAAAATATGTCCAGAATACGCCATTTTTGTATGTACTGAAATACGAATATACATGCAATGCAAACAAATCTTAAAATATGCAATCATATGCCTAACAAATATGTGTATTGAGTGATTATTATTGTCATTATAATCGAAGAAAACCCTGTTTGCATATATGTTAAATTAGTTTGCAAGCAGCATTTTGCACATACAGTAAATCCAGAGTCTATTCGTACGTGAAATGACTTATTGTGCGAAGACATATGAACTCTTCCCCTTTCCACTCTCAATTCGTTACACATACATACGAATTAATAACTGTTAAAACCTGTCCATTCCTAGAATAGCAAGAGAACATTGCAAATGTGTCCAGCTTTGGGCCATGTTCTATTCATCTTTGCCCTTCAAAAGCATTTCATACATGATATCTTTCAAACGCCTACGAGGAAGTATGCGATTTGCGAGGTTACCATGACAACCAGCGTGAAGAACATACCGAACGTCCGCTACGCTCCGATTCTTCCCGTGGCCTCTGCATGAAAATCAGAGCTACTTGCCTTCGGTCCGGACTTGGTTACCAGTATCGACAAAATAGATTATAAGCTGTTTCTTTAACGATAATTATTACAGTTGGTAGGCCTACAATAAACCGTAATAAAAATATTATGACCAGGATATAGTCGTAAATGAAATAGTAGCTGGGCGCTTCGCGAAAATATTATTATTATTATTATTATTATTATTATTATTATTATTATTATTATTAATGCCGCTTATATGATTATGTCTCGTGACCAGAATACTGTACGAAATGGTAACATAAAAATTGGAGATTTATCCTTCGAAGAGATGAAAAAAATTCAAATATCTTGGCGCAACAGTAACAAATATAAATGACACTCGGGAGGAAATTAAACGCAAAATAAATATGAGAAATGCCTGTTATTATTCGATTGAGAAACTTCTGTCATCTAGTCTGCTGTCAAAAAATCTTAAAGTTAGAATTTATAAAACAGTTTTATTACCGGTTGTTCTTTATGGTTGTGAAACTTGAACTCTCACTTTGAGAGAGGAACAGAGATTAAGGGTGTTTGAGAATAAGGTTCTTAGGAAAATATTTGGGGCTAAGAGGGATGAAGTTACATGAGAATGGAGAAAGTTACACAACTCAGAACTGCACGGATTGTATTCTTCACCTGACATAATTTAGGAACATTAAATCCAGACGTTTTAGATGGGCAGGGCATGTAGCACGTATGGGCGAATCCAGAAATGCATATAGAATGTTAGTTGGCAGACTGGAGGGAAAAAGACCTTTGGGGAGGCAGAGACGTACATGGGAGGATAATATTAAAATGAATTTGAAGGAGGTGAGATATGATGATAGAGACTGGATTAATCTTGCACGGGATAGGGACCAATGACGGGCTTATGTGAGGACGGCAATGAACCTCCGGGTTCCTTAAAAGCCATTTGTAAGTAAGTAAGTAATGCCGCTGCTATAGTACTAATCCATGCTTATAAAATATAAAGTTGAGTAAGACGCAAGTAAGAAAATTATTATTTTAAAAGTCAAAATAACGAAGCAGGACGCTCCCAGGCACGACTACTGTACACCCCTGATTATGAGAAATGTTAGGTCGAAATGTTTGAAGACTGTGAAGAGTTTATTTTATAACTTCATCTACGTTTGTAATCTAATCTCTGACATTCGTCACTTACATCGACAATCAATTTTTTTAGATACTGTATAATTTTCATCAACGGAGACGACTGTCTCATATAGTTGAAGTGTTGTGCAGTTGATCGTCCTGAACATTCTAAAAGAAAACAATGTGTTTTTATAACATACGATGATATATAAATTTAATGAATAGCAGATAATTATAGTTCTGAGTTTTTCTTGGAATGGTAATGGGTATGGCCTGACCTGCTAGTTAGTGATAAATATGCGTTATGAATTCGTCCATCAAAGTAAGTCGTATTAAGAATGCTAGACAGAACTTAGCAAAAACAGTAATATCCTAGCTATATGGGCTTAAATCGACCACGTACTACAGATTGTTAGCCAGGAAACAGGTTTGAGCTAGCAAAATGCCGTAGGAATTTTACTGTTAAAGATTCTTAAGTCCACACCTGTGGAGTAACGGTCAGCGCGTCTGCCTGTGAAACCAGGTGGCCCGGGTTCGAATCCCGGTCGGGGCAAGTTACCTGGTTGAGGTTTTTTCCGGGGTTTTCCCTCAGCCCAATACGAGCAAATGCTGGGTAACTTTCGGTGCTGGACCCCGGACTCATTTCACCGGCATTATCACCTTCATATCATTCAGACGCTAAATAACCTAGATGTTGATACAGCGTCGTAAAATAACCCAAAAAAAAGATTCTTAAGAGACTGCCGAAGGAATAATATGTACATTTCCCCTGCACCGAGCGTGAGAAGGTTTTGTGTTGCGTAGTATGGACAGGGACATAACAGATGCTGAAGGGACGTAAAGGAGCATTAGTATACAGCTGACTTCTATATAGACCAGTTCAGTTTAATTAATGGCAATGCAGTACATATTGGAATTGATATAACTGCAGATTGAAGGGGACAATAGAATATATTACAACGAATGTAAACCTATTGAGCGTTTTACAATTAAGTGCATGGTTAATTAGGAAATTAGACTGAAAGTCTGCGTAGTTTATCAACGTGCGTCGACGACTCACCTCGAATACACACACGCGCTCGGTCTGAATAGCAACATTCCGTCACTTAGTCACTGCATAAGGTTTCAAAACTTCCTAATGGCAGGAAATAACGATATGTGTTAATTTATTCTTTTAATTTTCAGAAAAGCCATTAATTTCATTTTAAATTTGCAAAGGGATAAATCATTCCTTATTAGTCTCTGTAGTAAGGAAGAATATCATAATCGTACTTGTGGTACTTATAGGATAAAATAGGTTAACATTTACAGGAAATTTTTCTGAGAAAAGCATTCATTTGGGATTAATATGGTATTAGATTTTATGTTGTACACTGACGTTCAAAGGTATCTGACCCAACTAATCGATTATGATCGATAATTAATTTGTTGGTGTAAGTGTGGCTTCTTAAGTTATTACTTCTATGAACAGATGGCGAAGATAATAGTGTTGTCAATATTATATAAATACACCTGTCTTATGGAATTCAATTTTTCATCTCACTTTACTGATTCTAAAACAACACTGTGTTTAGCTGGAAACCGATGATATTGTCAATTATGAGAATAATTTATGTTTAATCTACATATTCCTTTTCCCTGATACTTTTTAACGGCCCAATAATGGTGCCACCTATTGAGAACTAGCGCAACTCTTTTAAAGTTTGTCAATTTTTTATATCTTTGATTCTGACTTGTACTGTGGTTGGAAAGTTCGTTTACACGATCAAAAAGTCGTAGGTCAGATATCTTTGAATGTCAGTGTACGTAATAAACTGTTAAAATCTGCACGGTTATGTTATTACTTCCACTGTATATATCAACACTAATCGTTTGTAAATATGATTGACTCTGTCATTTCAGAAAGGGAAGAGTCATAAAAAGTAAACTTTTCAGGAATAACAAAACAAACTGCCTCTAAGGTTAACTATGTAACATTAATGTGCAGTATGAATCGTAAGTAATGTCACTAATTTAAGGGAGTTATTCTTTGAAGTATTTTAAACAAAAAAAAGTTACATATAATTTTGCTCGTTTTTCCTTCGTTTTCGAGATAAAAATTGTTTTATATGAAATATTTCATAGCGTGTTTTAGGAACGCCATTGATTTAATTCCTAATGTCCTCAGTCAATTTAAGAGAGCAGTGTATTATGATAATAAATGACTGAAGAAATTTCAGTTTTGTCCTTTTGAATGTACAGAAATTTGATCCGAAGAAATGTAACTTTTCATTTTGCAAAAAATGTACAATGTTACACAATATGTTCATATCAAATTTTTGCACATTTAAAGAGCAGAACTAAAATTATTTAAATAATTTATTATCATAATACACTGCTCTCTTAAATTGACTGAGCATATATTAGAAATTACGTCTGTGGCGTTCTAAAAAAAGACGTATGAAATGTTTAGTATAAACAATTTTATCTCGAAAAGGAAGAAAAAACGAGCAAATTTATATTTAACTTTTTGTTTAAAATATCTCAAATAATTAATGACATTACTCACGGTTCAATCTGTATTTTGTTAAAAATAATATGAATAAACACACTCGGTAGTAGTAGTGTTTGTAGTGTAATTTTAACTTTTACATCTTAGTTTTTGACTCATGACGTTTCTGCAATGAATATTATATATTTTGACAAAGAAAACAGAAAAATGAAAAAAAGAGACTTCTGTAATGTTATAGTACATTTTAGGGACTTCTGTATACGAGAATAGCTTAATCATTTTGCATCTGTAATTATTACGAAGCGATAATTATCGGACAACCTGGTAACCTTGCTCAGAACTAATACTAATTTTGAGATTTGAAAAGAGATTAAAGAATTAAAACAAATAGAATTAAAGGCACGAACATCAGTCATCTTTCATCATTGCACTGCAGATAGCGCACGAGTCTGAAGGACGGAAAATTTACAAGCGGTAAAACACTGGGCAAAAATTCGTGACTGGATCATCACTTCTTCTGTAGAATGTTAGATCTACCTTTAAACTATACGTTTCAATGAAAACATATCTTCGTACGTAAAGTTGACTCGTGCCGTTTCTTTAATGACCGATTCAATTTTGAATCACACTGTGTTTCACATTTTATTATAAATCAAAATGAAACGTAAGTAATGTCATTAATTTCAATTCTTTGAGATATTTCAAACAAAATTGTGTAATAAAATTTCTGCAAATTTAAAGGACAAAACTAAAATTATTTTAATCATTTATTATCTTAATACACAGCTCTCTTAAATTGAGTAAGCATATTGGGAATTTAATCAATGGCTTTCCCAAAATACGTTATGAAATGTTTAATATAGAACAATTATTATCTCGAAAAGAAAGCAAATATGAGCAAATTATATTAAACTTTTTTGTTTGAAATATCTCACAGAATAACCTGAAAATTAATGACGTTACTTACTTTTCATCTTTTATATTGTGTTATTGGCTTGAGAAGGTTAGAAGTGATTACAAATACCAAACGCTTACAATTTAATTAAATTATTTGACACGCAGCACAGACGTCCACTTATTGCACTATTATCTTCTGAGAATTTCACGAATTTGCAGAGTTTGTTTCCTTTTACAATGTTCATCAGACGAAATAAGACGCAGTTGTGTGACAGAGTAAGTTATTTAAATATAGAAACGAAGCTTCGACACTGGAATAGTTATACTGACTATTTCGTTTACATGACGTCATTCCATTTTCAGCCAATGAAGTGTATAAAATTTTGAATTCCAACCAATCACAGTCATACATTGCGATAATTTCTGCAGCTCGATTTATCACTATCAATTTATCGCATGGTAGTTCTTTTGTTTAGTCAGTGTCGTCAACTGTTTCCACGTAAATCGATGAGCATGAATCCATTGTACTAAATAAAGTGCGAAACCCTACTTCCACCTCTACATCTTCATCTTCTAATTCCATGTCCACTGTATCTAAAGAAAATGACACGCCTTCAAAACAAATTGATCATTTAATTCATGTATTAATAATGTTATTTGTAATTATACTATAAAATGTTTAAATTAAATTATGATTTCAGCAGATAATGAAAATGTATTTCTATTATAACAAGAGAAAAGCGCAGTGCATGTAATTAACATTTTCAAACCTGTATTTCGCTTTGCTCAATTGGTATTACTGAATAACATTCAATTCCTTTATTGAAGTAATCGTTACTCATCTATTTCGACTTCACAATGTCTAAATAGATTAAGTACTAATAAATATATAATTATTAACATTTTGTGAGCGAATTTTTGGGATACATTATTTACGTTTTTATTTTATTCACGAAATAAACCTAATAAATGTCACTCGAGGTCTGAGATTTCCCAAATAAATCCACTCGCTTTGCTCGTGGATTTATCGGCAAATCTCAGGCCTCTTGTGACATTACTATAGAACAATTTCTTCACATAGTCTGTGCTAAAACTACTAGGTACGAAGTAAGAACTCCCAGTGTAGTGTACAGAAAAGATAAATTAATAGTGAAGAAACCACATGCTGTAAATTCTACTGTCTCAAAATTCATGTGTATGTAAAGCCTTTGTAATTCATTTTTCACATCCATCGGGATCCCCAAGCAAAGAACCGACTTCTGCACTTGA
This sequence comes from Periplaneta americana, assembly GCF_040183065.1. Classification (NCBI taxonomy): domain Eukaryota; kingdom Metazoa; phylum Arthropoda; class Insecta; order Blattodea; family Blattidae; genus Periplaneta; species Periplaneta americana. The sequence continues at coordinate 69,641,990 of NC_091118.1, forward strand.
GATGCACAAGTCCTAGATTCTTCCGCTGTCATGTGACAAGCCACACACATTTCAAACAATAAGATTAATATTATAATCGCAAGGGTTATTGAATATATCAAATTGTACTGCAAAGATTTTGGAATTGTAGGACCCATATCTTTGCCAGTTACGATTAGTAGGAAATAGATCATGTCGATGGTGTTAGTGAATATCCAACATGAAGCGACGAAAAGAGGAAATCCGAAAGTGGAGTTAATTATTTGCACCGCGTCATGTAGTTTACTGTGTACGAGATTCCAGTTATGTATTTGATGCATTGTTTTTGTGCTTATTAATGTAGTAGAAATTCTGTCAAAAGCATTCTCGATATCGACTGAACAAATGGGATTAGAATTCCGCTGTAATGGGGCTTTCTGTGTACAATGAAGTGTATTGAAAGCCTGGAGGGCGTAATTGAAAAGATTATATCTCTTCTTTATATGAAGTACTAAAGACACAAACAATGTTACCATAAATCCATTTGAAGCAAAAAATAAGTGATGTGAAACTGTAGCTAATACGAGTGAACAGTAACCATAAATATCAAAAAACGGTGTCTCGAATATAATGAGTGTTATAAGTAGAAATATTATTGTCTCTTTCCTCAAACGCTTATAGTATAATAACTTTCTGTCCTTATTCTGCAAAAGAATCTTATCTACTTCATTCAACGTATCAATAACCTGTGACACATTATTCATCTTGACAAAAGCAAACAACAGCAAAGTTGACAGAAAAGTTACACACTTCGAAATTAAGTTCAATAAAGTTAAAAGTAAATCCTTTGAAGTAACTTTTGATTTCATTAGAAGGTACAATATATAACACGGTGAACATGTCATGAAAATGGTGCACAGCACAGACCACAAAAAACCGAAATGGGCAAGACAGTTATTCTTTCCAAGTCGCTTGCTCCTCCGAAAGGAATACAGTGACATGCCAATAAATTTACAAATAAATATTAAATATTTAAGTGTTGAATAAATTTCCTCACTAGGTTCAGAATCGCCCATTGTAAAAATCTACACGCAGCACCGTTTAGGAGACCGACAGACTTTGACTGCCAGTTTTAGTAGGCCTATAAGTATCCATAACATCGTGCATTGATCCTATTTTGTTTCTGAATAATGTTCAGTAATGAGTTAATTCCGTGCTTGTTTGTGCACAAATTATGAAATATAAGATCTATGCGGGTATACAAGGAACATTGATATTAACTTAAATGCATAGTAAACGAATTATTTATCACTAAAGCTCTTTCGTTTCCATTAGTATTTGAGAATTCTGAGGTGCCCATTGTCTTAATCTTAGTAATAGCAATAATGACGAAGAATACAGGAATTGGTTGGAATTCAGAAGGCTATATTTTCACCAATATTGAACATAAATACATGATCTTACCACCATTTGAAAGAGGGAAATTTGAAGTTTTATACTGACCTTAGATGCACTCGATGTGAGTCCTAGGTATAATACGGCAGACGTCCAGGCGATGATCCCATTCTTCTCAAACTATCTCAAGGATGTCTTGTGTGACGTTCCTGATTGCTATGTTAATGTGCCTTCTCAATTCGGCCAACGTCGCTGGAAGTGGAGATATGTAAACATTGTCCATGACGAAACCTCACAGAAAGAAATCACACACTGATATCCGGTGAACAGCAAGTGTTGTCTGCATCCGTTGCATGACCAATGGTGGTAAAATAATGTACTTATGTTCAATATTAGTGAATTATAGCCTTCTGAAATCGTCCTATAAATTGTAACTACGATGTATCTCAGTTCAGTCATTTATTATCATAATACACTGCTCTCTTAAATTGACTGAGGACATTAGGAATTAAATCAATGGCGTTCCTAAAACACGCTATGAAATATTACATATAAAACAATTTTTATCTCGAAAACGAAGGAAAAACGAGCAAAATTGTATGTAACTTTTTTTTGTTTAAAATATTTCAAAGAATAACCTCCTTAAATTAGTGACATTACTTACGGTTCATTCTGTGCATTAATGTTACATAGTTAACCTTAGAGGCAGTTTGTTTTGTTATTCCTGAAAAGTTTACTTTTTATGACTCTTCCCTTTCTGAAATGACAGAGTCAATCATATTTACAAACGATTAGTGTTGATATATACAGTGGAAGTAATAACATAACCGTGCAGATTTTAACAGTTTATTACGTACACTGACATTCAAAGATATTTGACCTACGACTTTTTGATCGTGTAAACGAACTTTCCAACCACAGTACAAGTCAGAATCAAAGATATAAAAAATTGACAAACTTTAAAAGAGTTGCGCTAGTTCTCAATAGGTGGCACCATTATTGGGCAGTTAAAAAGTATCAGGGAAAATGAATATGTAGATTAAACATAAATTATTCTCATAATTGACAATATCATCGGTTTCCAGCTAAACACAGTGTTGTTTTAGAATCAGTAAAGTGAGATGAAAAATTGAATTCCATAAGACAGGTGTATTTATATAATATTGACAACACTATTATCTTCGCCATCTGTTCATAGAAGTAATAACTTAAGAAGCCACACTTACACCAACAAATTAATTATCGATCACAATCGATTAGTTGGGTCAGATACCTTTGAACGTCAGTGTACAACATAAAATCTAATACCATATTAATCCCAAATGAATGCTTTTCTCAGAAAAATTTCCTGTAAATGTTAACCTATTTTATCCTATAAGTACCACAAGTACGATTATGATATTCTTCCTTATTACAGAGACTAATAAGGAATGATTTATCCCTTTGCAAATTTAAAATGAAATTAATGGTTTTTCTGAAAATTAAAAGAATAAATTAACACGTATCGTTATTTCCTGCCATTAGGAAGTTTTGAAACCTTATGCAGTGACTAAGGGGCGGAATGTTGCTATTCAGACCGAGCGCGTGTGTGTATTCGAGGTGAGTCGGTGACGCACATTGATAATCTACGCAGACTTTCAGACTAATTTTCTAATTAACCATGCACTTAATTATAAAACGCTCAATAGGTTTACATTTATTGCAATCTATTCTATTGTTCCCTTCAACGTGCAGTTATATCAATTCCATTCTGTATAATATTGGAAAATAAAATATTTATGTTTCTAGTGCACTCAATAACTGTAATCTAGTCAATAAAAACATGTAGCGGAAATGAAGGCGAAACCGATTAACAAACCCAATCCAAAACATATTCTGCGCTTATATTGAACCCTAAATCCAAAGTAGCTATGCGATAAATACCAATAATAACAACAAATATAAAGAAATTCTTTCCCATTAGATGCCTATGCAAAACTACTACGTGTTGTAATTCAAACTATGTATGCGTCACTTCCGCAAAATCATTGACATAAGACAAGGCACATTGTGCAAGTAAATTTTCTTTAGATTAATTGGATGTTCTCTAGGTTAAGTTTGATGTTATGATTAGCTTTTACTTTTCCATGTTAAGTTTAATTGCTTTATTCTTAGTTTTATTTGCTTAATTAAGTTTTGCTTCGTTGCAATTATTTTTGATTTTTATATGTTAATATTGATTCCCTCATATAAGTTAATTTCCTTACAATAATTTTTTTTCAGTTTAATTTTAATTTTTTCAGGTTATTTTTACTTTACTTACGGTTTTATTCATTTTATAAAGTTTAGTTTCGGCTTATTTAAATTGAGTTCAGTTTCCTATGTCAGATTAGATTTTATCGACAGTAATCTCACTAGAGGTTTTGAGTGTTCTGCTAAAGGGCAGACTTGCACTGCAAAACCCAGCATTCTCCAATTTTTCCTATTTTCTGCCTTCCTCTTAGTCTACACCGTTCCTTCCTTCCAGTACATCCTTCAGTAAGCAGTTTCTTCTTAGCCAGTGACCCAGCCAATTTCTTTTTCTCTTCCTGATCATTTGCAGCATTATTATTTCTTCAACCACCCTTTACAGCACAGTTTCATTTTTTAATCTGTCTGTCAATTTCATACGCACCATTTTTCTCCATATTCACATTTGAAATGCTTCTAGTCGTTTCTCTTCTCTTAGCAGAAGAGGAGATGATAGTAAGGGATATGCTACTGGAGCTAAATGACAGCTGTCAGCAATATGGAATGAAGATAAATGCCAACAAGACGAGGACCATGGTCATAGAAATAGAAATAAAGAAGGTAAACGTGCGCATTATAAATGAGGCAGTAGAGCAAGTGGACAGCTTCAAATACTTGGGGTGTACTATAAGCAATAACATGAGCTGCTGTCAGGAAGTCCAAAGGAGAATAGCAACGGCAAAGGAAGCTTTTAATAGAAAAAGGAGCATCTTCTGCGGACCTCTGAACAAAGAACTAAGGAAGGGACTAGTGAAGTGCTTTGTGTGGGGTATAGCATTGTACAGGGCAGAAACATGGACATTACTACGAAGTGAAGAGAAGCGAATAAAAGCACTTGAAACGTGGTTATGGAGAAAGATGGAGCGTGTGAAATGGACATACAGAATAAGAAACGAATCCGTGTTGAAACAAGAGAGGATGAAGAAAGAATGATGCTGAAACTGAAGAGGAAAATGAATTGACTGGATCACTGGTTGAGAAGAAACTACCTTCTGAAGGATGCACTGGAATGAATAGTGAACGGGAAAAGAATTCGGGATAGAAGAAGATATCAGATGATAGACGACATTGAGATATATGAATCATATGCGGAGACTACTGTAAGAGGAAGGCAGAAAATAGAAAAGACTGAAGAATTCTGGGTTTGCAGTGAAAGATCTGCCCTTGGGCAGAACACTATAATGAATGACCAGTATAACGATATAATGTTTGTTCATTTATCTCTATTTACGCCGTAAATTTCATATGTGTTGTATGTAGGTCTGAAAAATAGCTTATACTTAAATAAAGTTCAAAGCAGAACTCGCATTGCATTTGAAAAAAAAATGTTTAAGGAAAGGCATAGGAAAAGTACAAAAGTATCATATTATGAAGCATTTTTTAGGACAAGAAGTGTCACGTTTTTTGGGAAGACATGTTGTGAGATTTGTGAGCTGTGATTGGAGGCGCCATGTTGCAAATTAGAGTGTTATGATTGTTAGAAGGAAACTAAATGGGGAGAACAAGGGAACAACTGCACGAAAAAACTACGTAACACAAAATTCAAGGATATTTGCATTATCGTAGACATACTGTCTACAATAGCTAAATATTTAATGCAATTGCAAATTTTTACAATATGAAATATGTCCCTACTTGCTAACGAATTGTAGTCCATAACTTATTTAAAATATTTAATTGGCAAAAAGTCGATTTTTTTGGAAAGGAGGAAAAGTTCTTATTTCCATATACTAAAGACGTTGTTTTCCAAAGCACAAGTCCATAGTGCACACTAGTGACTAGCAACTAGTTGACTTGTAAACTACACTAGGAACTTTGGACAAATATGTTTGAAACACGGCCTTCTTCATAAAACTTTGACCTTGCACTGAATTAAGAAGGCAGTCTCCCAATGCAGTTTCTTTGCGAGTTATGTGGAAAAGGTAAGGGCCTAAAATATTCCACTACTCAAAAAGTGTAAAGAGCATACTAACAATGTCAATGTTTAAAGTTAACGTGCTATTCTATGGTCCGTCCCAGGAATCTGTAGAATGACTTGGCGCATATGGAGAAGGAGTCTATCTGTGCTGGAGTGTATTGCGGGCAGCATCAGCTCGAAGCCGCTAAGAAGTAAGATGCTCGTGGTAGAGAGTTCAGATAGAAATGATCCCCTTCCTGCAAGCGATTGGTAGCTTCGTTCAACCAATGCCTCTTACAGAGCGGTCATTGGCCCAGGGGTCTGTGAAGTAAGTTTGCGCATGAGGGGGGGGGAGTGAATTGGCGGAGTCTATCTGTGCCGGAGTGTATTGCGGGCAGCATCAGATCGAGGCCGCTAAGGAGCAAGATGCTCGTGGTAGCAGATGGTATTAAAAGGAAGTGTGGCCAGGTTTCTTAATGTCTACAGATCCCTTCCCTGCAAGCTCGCTTCATTCAAGCAATATCTCCCCCCAGAGCGGTCATTGGTCCCAGCCCTCCCACATACCACATGCACAGAGATCTTGTTTCGTCTTTCTTCTATACAGATCCCTGGGACAGACCATACATTCCACTTGCGCAGAGGTCTTATTTCGTCTTTCTACTCTACAGATCCCTGGGACAGACCATACATACCACTTGCGCAGAGGTCTTATTTCGTCTTTCTACTCTACAGATCCCTGGGGCAGACCATACATACCACTTGCGCAGAGGTCTTATTTCGTCTTTCTACTCTGCAGATCCCTGGGACAGACCATACATTCCACTTGCGCAGAGATCTTGTTTCGTCTTTCTACTCTACAGATCCCTGGGACAGACCATACATACCACTTGCGCAGAGGTCTTATTTCGTCTTTCTACTCTACAGATCCCTGGGACAGACCATACATACCACATGCGCAGAGGTCTTGTTTCGTCTTTCTACTCTACAGATCCCTGGGACAGACCATAATACCACATGCGCAGAGATCTTGTTTCGTCTTTCTACTCTACAGATCCCTGGGACAGACCATACATACCACTTGCGCAGAGGTCTTATTTCGTCTTTCTACTCTACAGAACCTGTGACGGACCATGCATTTTATTTATATTATTTTACTTCCAAACCATCTTTAGATCTCATAGCTCCAATGTTTGATGAGGCATCCATGTTTCTTTGGTGTACAAGCCATCAAAAACCGTTCCTAAATCGTTGTGGTGTGAATCGTGCTCTGTAAGGAGCTTCAAGTGTACAGCCATTATTTTGTTTCTGGGGCTGTAAGTTGCAACTAATTTTTCCATCTTGGTTTAAGTTTCTATACAGATTACTAGGCATTCGTAAGAAATATTTCTAACTTCAACTTATTCATCATACATTACTATCTTGCTTTTACTGGTTCATTGCCTCTAAATGCTAAAGTTTACAAGATTGTAAGTATATAATTGAATGTGATTGCTGCCAGGAGGTGTACTGCCTGCTATTAGTATAGAGTGTAGGCCTACAGTCTACATAACGTAGTGATTATTGCAAAGTTCGTTTTTTGAGTGGCAGACGACCTGCGGAGTGAGATATTGAAATATGTGATGGCTACTCTTCCACTCCCTTGAGCATGGTGTCTAGCCGATGGATAGATGCTCGCTCAAATGCTGCAACCAATCAGGTGCAATCGCTCTGGGCATCTGCTCTCAACCAAGCATTTTCCTTCACTAGCTACTACGCCACTAGATTGCAATACACTATGTAGCTGTGGATGTTGACTTTTGACGTCACATCCGGCTTCTAGTCAATCTGGTTCACTTCAGCTATACATATAACTTTGAGACACGGCATAATTATTTTTCGTAAAAACTAAAGCTATAACACGAAACTTTACAACCCTACGGCGGTTGTGGTATTAATTAGCCTACATCATCTTTAAAGAGGCTGCGCTCAATCAGTTTACAATGCATGTAAACTTCATACTCACATTTCGGAAATTTTTGCCCACTTCCGCACATTCACATTGCAAAAGATTCCACAGATTTTACGTTAGGAAACTGAACTTTTTACTCCATATTCTTTAAGATATATTGAACAAAGTCATGTTGGCATTCTTAAAAAATACTTTTAATTAAAAAAAGAGTGTGTAGATATTTTATAAATTGTTTTAAATTTGAATAAGAATAGGTTCAATTTTTTCCGGGTTGTACAAGGTAAAACTAAAGAATAGCCTATGAGAAGTAGGAGTTTCTAAAGAGACGAAAGGTGCAGTAAAAAATTTAATCATGATACTTAAAATTTTGGGGAAATGAGAAATTATGACAGTATGAAAATTATTTTTATAACTTAAGTTAGTCTTAAGCTACTGAACTTAAAACAATACACATCAATACTGACATAAATAGGAATATGCACACAAAAAACAGAAGCTTTAGCTTATATATTTTTATTAATTAGATAATTCTTACTTAATTTTTTTATGTCGGTTACACTTCAATTTTAAATCTGAAAATAAATTAATTTATATAGATGAATGAGTAAATCTATGGGCCGCATTCTTACTCCTGGTCGCCACCGTTTTGCTAAACCGCCTTGCTCTTACTACTCTTTCCTCCCACCATTTTGTTACGCCGTCTTGCTCTTCCACCTTCTCGCCAACATTTTGTTACGCCGCCTTGTTCTTACTCATACTCCTACTCGCCGCCATTTTGTAAAGGTGCCTTATTCTTGCTCCAGCTCGTCGCCATATTGTTACTCCGCCATGTTCTTACTCCTGTTCGCCGCCATTTTTTTAATTCGCCTTGTTTTTACTCCTGCTCGCCGCCAGTTTGTTAAGCCGCATTGTTTTTACTCCTGCTCGCCGCCATTTTATTAAGTCGCCTTGTTCTTACTCCTGCTCGCCGACATTCTGTTACGCAGCCTTACCGCTATTCGTCGCTGTTTTGTTACGCCGCCTTCCATTTACTCTTGCTCGCCGCTATTCTGTTATGCCGTTTTGCTCTTATTTCTGTTCACCGCAATTTTATTACGTCGTCTTCTCCATACTTCTGTTCGCCGCAATTTTATTACGTTGCCTTCTCCTTACTTCTGTTCACCGCAATTTTATTACGTCGCCGTCTCCATACTTCTGTTCACCGCAATTTTATTACGTCGCCTTCTTCATACTTCTGTTCGCCGCAATTTTATTACGTTGCCTTCTCCTTACTTCTGTTCGCCGCAATTTTATTACGTCGCCTTCTCCTTACTTCTGTTCGCCGCAATTTTATTACGTCGCCTTCTCCTTACTTCTATTCACCGCAATTTTATTACGTCGCCTTCTCCTTAGTTCTGTTCGCCGCAATTTCATTACGACGCCTTCTCCTTACTTCTGTTCGCCGCAATTTTATTACGACGCCTTCTCCTTACTTCTGTTCACCGCAATTTTATTACGTCGCCTTCTCCTTACTTCTATTCACCGCAATTTTATTACATCGCCTTCTGCATACTTCTGTTCGCGCAATTTTATTACGACGCCTTCTCCTTACTTCTGTTCGCCACAATTTCATTACGACGCCTTCTCCTTACTTCTGTTCACCGCAATTTATTACGTCGCCTTCTCCTTATTTCTGTTCACCGCAATTTATTACGTCGCCTTCTGCATACTTCTGTTCGCGCAATTTCATTACGACGCCTTCTCCTTACTTCTGTTCACCGCAATTTATTACGTCGCCTTCTCCTTACTTCTGTTCACCGCAATTTATTACGTCGCCTTCTCCTTACTTCTATTCACCGCAATTTTATTACATCGCCTTCTGCATATTTCTGTTCGCGCAATTTCATTACGACGCCTTCTCCTTACTTCTGTTCACCGCAATTTATTACGTCGCCTTCTCCTTACTTCTGTTCACCGCAATTTATTACGTCGCCTTCTCCTTATTTCTGTTCACCGCAATTTATTACGTCGCCTTCTCCTTACTTCTGTTCGCCGCAATTTTATTACGTCGCCTTCTCCTTACTTCTGTTCGCCGCAATTTTATTACGTCGCCTTCTCCTTACTTCTATTCACCGCAATTTTATTACGTCGCCTTCTCCTTAGTTCTGTTCGCCGCAATTTCATTACGACGCCTTCTCCTTACTTCTGTTCGCCGCAATTTTATTACGACGCCTTCTCCTTACTTCTGTTCACCGCAATTTTATTACGTCGCCTTCTCCTTACTTCTATTCACCGCAATTTTATTACATCGCCTTCTGCATACTTCTGTTCGCGCAATTTTATTACGACGCCTTCTCCTTACTTCTGTTCGCCACAATTTCATTACGACGCCTTCTCCTTACTTCTGTTCACCGCAATTTATTACGTCGCCTTCTCCTTATTTCTGTTCACCGCAATTTATTACGTCGCCTTCTGCATACTTCTGTTCGCGCAATTTCATTACGACGCCTTCTCCTTACTTCTGTTCACCGCAATTTATTACGTCGCCTTCTCCTTACTTCTGTTCACCGCAATTTATTACGTCGCCTTCTCCTTACTTCTATTCACCGCAATTTTATTACATCGCCTTCTGCATATTTCTGTTCGCGCAATTTCATTACGACGCCTTCTCCTTACTTCTGTTCACCGCAATTTATTACGTCGCCTTCTCCTTACTTCTGTTCACCGCAATTTATTACGTCGCCTTCTCCTTATTTCTGTTCACCGCAATTTATTACGTCGCCTTCTCCTTACTTCTGTTCACCGCAATTTATTACGTCGCCTTCTCCTTACTTCTGTTCACCGCAATTTATTACGTCGCCTTCTCCTTACTTCTGTTCACCGCAGTTTATTACGTCGCCTTCTCCTTACTTCTGTTCACCGCAATTTATTACGTCGCCTTCTCCTTACTTCTGTTCACCGCAATTTATTACGTCGCCTTCTCCTTACTTCTGTTCACCGCAGTTTATTACGTCGCCTTCTCCTTACTTCTGTTCACCGCAATTTATTACGTCGCCTTCTCCTTATTTCTGTTCACCGCAATTTATTACGTCGCCTTCTCCTTACTTCTGTTCACCGCAATTTATTACGTCGCCTTCTCCTTATTTCTGTTCACCGCAATTTATTACGTCGCCTTCTCCTTACTTCTGTTCACCGCAATTTATTACGTCGCCTTCTCCTTACTTTAGTTCACCGCAGTTTATTACGTCGCCTTCTCCTTACTTCTGTTCACCGCAATTTATTAGTCGCCTTCTCTTTACTTCTGTTCACCGCAATTTATTACGTCGCCTTCTCCTTACTTCTGTTCGCCGCAATTTATTACGTCGCCTTCTCCTTACTTCTGTTCGCCGCAATTTTATTACGTCGCCTTCTCCTTACTTCTGTTACCCTCAATTTTATTTCGTCGCCTTCTCTTTACTTCTGTTCGCCTCAATCTTATTACGACGCCTTTTTTCTTACTTCTGTTCGCTGCACTTTCGTCTCAACACCTTCTTACCTCTGTTCTCTGCCGTGCTATCCGTGTTCGCCGTCATGTTCTACGAAATTGTGAAGATCTTTTTTTTTAATCTGTTAGAAAGGAGTAAAAGTATCAAGACAAATTGGTAGATTGTGTTTACAGAATGAATGAAAGAAAAGTATACTGCTATAAATTAACATATAGAACTATCAATCAAGACCTTTTAAAATAAGAGTATTGTGATCATCATCATGATAGTGATGTACATCATCTTTTGAAGTTTATGTCTATTGGCCGTACATTAGACCCATTTGGAACTGTGAACTTCGGACCCATTAGGAAAAGTGGCCCTCATAGACCAGGGGCAGAACACTGCAGGGCCACATAATGTTATATTTTACTGTCACAAAGTTCAATGCGTCACGTGACATTTTGCGTTCTGAATTGTTTTTTCAGCCTCCGAATCGAAGCAAAATGGCCACAGCGGTTATTAAAGACTTTGAGGAAGACGACCGCTAGCTGTGTTATTGGCCGCCCATGCGTCTTTTGTTATTATTTTAACCCAGCAACCGTGAAACTTGAGCCAGCCTTCATTTTGCGTAATCTATTTCAAAGCCTCTACTCTCAAATCCCTGATTTCACGCTAATTGGATATTCTGATTATTGTTTCTTCAGCTCCCGCTGCAGTTTTTACTTACTCACTTGTTTGCTTTTTCGTGTGTCAGTATTAGGCCTATTATCTGAAGCATAGAGTTATTATTTTGAAGCGATGAAAATAGGATTTTGAGGATAGGCCTATATGAAGCGCAGGGAAACTAACTATATACAGGAAACGAACAAAATTGGAAATATAGGTTTACAACTTTTCAAAATTTAATTAGGGCCTATACACAGTAGCCCAAAAAAATGAATACACTGTTTCTTCATCAATAACTTTGCAACAATTGAGATAAAATTCTCATTTTCGGGGTAAATGTAGCTATAAAATATTTGCTGTCCTCCATTAACACCCTTCCTTGTTTTAGGCTACGCTTAAGGATTTTAGCACAGATCTTGCGATTAGTTTTTCACATGAAATAGACGAAGTTTGTACTGTCTTGCTTGCCTCACTCAAATTCGTACATTACAGGATACTAATTCACACATGAATATGATTCCAATGGGTTATTTGTGATTGCAGTGTAAGTTATTATTAGACAGAGAATTAAGTTAATTTGGAAATTAATACCGCAGTAAAGTACTTTAGTATTAGACTATATTAAATTAACAATTTCTGTCTTTATACTCCCCGCATTTATTAATCATCACTAGTTTTCGATGTTCTGTTCCCAGTGGGAGAAACACAGGTTAACTGATAGCGAAGTATTGGACGGAGTTGGGGGGAACATGCTAGGCTTATTTACTTTTTCCATCCGTCTACTAGACTCTAGTAGGACGTAGGCCCCTACTAACACTAAATCTGGAAGGGTAGGAAGAACGCAAAGTCATTACGATGTTGAAAATGAAGTTCAATTCGAACGACTTTTTAAATGTAAGTGATTAACTTTCTTCCACAAGAATAACACTTTTAAATTCAAATTATAAATAAATAAATAAATAAATAAATATGTAGAATACAATATTTAAATTATTAGGCCCACCATATTTTGACTGATACATTTTAATTGTATTATTTTATGATTTGATTTTATTCATTTTAATTGATTTGATTATATCCCGTTACACTTTTATTATCAACTTTCATTCTGACTTTTTACTAATATTAAATTTTTGCTACATACAAAACTAGAATTATTTTCATTTTAAGTATAGCCTAAGTTAATATTACCTTTCTTTCTTGGAAATAATATATTAGGTTAATGTAGGCTGAATTCCTCCCCTCCCCGAACACAAATGTTACTCATACGGGAATTAGATTTATGTTAAGTAGAGATATTTGTATTACAAAGTTATTTGTTTAATATTAATCTTATTATTTTAAGACAAGTTTCTTTTTGCATATTAAGACCAAATGCTGGGTACCTTTCGGAGCTTATTGTCTTATTCGTTCATAAATTTATTTGTCCACTTTATATACTGTATATGCATATGTAAGAAACCTTTTTCCATAATTCATTCCCTCAGACACTTAACCAACGTTTTACCTCTTAGCCCTAAAAAGAACCTGATCCAAACTTTAGTGATGCCCCACTTCGATTATTGCGATTCTCTATTCACGAATCTAAATACTGATATTGCCCATAGATTACAGCGTGTTCACAATATCTCCGTTCGTTTCGTTTGCAACATTAGAAAATTCGATCATGTAATACCGTCACTAGAATTGTTGTCTTGGAGTTCACTTAAAGAAAGAAGATTCTTCAACTCTTTCTTATTACTATTTAAAATCATCCACACCCTCTTACCTAGCATCTCGTTTTGTTTACCTTTCGCTACCTCGAAACCGGAATATGTACCTTCTCTCTATTCCTCTGCACAGAACATCCTTCTACTCATCATCTTGCATCATATCTATTCCACGCCTGTGGACCATGTCAGAGACTGTCGGACAATATCAAAATTCAAATTTAAATTTAAAAATCACATTCTAGTTCATGGAATTGCTTGTTGAACACCTGTCAGGTTGCGCAACTTCCGCTTAACCAATGACATATAGTAAATATTGTAACTATGCTGTTGTAAAATTGACAATTAATATGTAATGTATTTATTATTATTATTATTATTATTATTATTATTATTATTATTATTATTATTGTTGTTATTATCATCATCATCATCAGTTATCAGTTATCATTGTCATCATTGCTATCTATGTTTTTCTTTTTTTTTTTTTTTTTCTTGTATTAGCTCGATGAGAGCTCTATAATGTTCTTTTGACCCTGTTGATCCTCTATAAGGCTTCAATTTAATTTGTATTAGGCTATTTTCATCAGCGTCTGTATTTCTTTTTTGTATTTATATAGTAGGATGGAAGAGAAGGTCTTATGGCCTTAATCCTGTCGGATTAAATTAATTAATTAATTAATTAATTAATAAATTGTATATCCACGAGTTTAAATATACACCCACATTTTTCTGATCTTAGCAAAGGAGACCTGTTTACATTTTGAGCTTGATTGACCATTCTGAACAAAGTATTTCTCGGGTAAAACCTTCAGCAAGGCCTAACACGTCTTGGTTTATTTCGGAGTTTCGTTAGGATGTTCTTTAGCTCTGCGTTTGAAAAGCTGTTTCGTTTACTTCTACATCACCGAAATGAGCAGGATGTGTATGGCTTTCCACCTTGAAAATAGTTACCTGGTTATCGACATCGACGTTCGTTGTGAATTTTGCATTGTACATGGCTCTTTGTTCATATTACCAACATTTCAAGGTTCCATCCCTATTAACAGAAAAGTTTGATACACTTAAATGCCGCGTCCTCTCTTCGAAGAAATCATGACATGTCTAACTAGAAGTACTGGGAATTTCCATAGAAACCGTGACAATTATTATCCAACTGCAAATTACAGATTGTTGGAAACAGCGTAGACATTTGAATTTCTACCGTTGCCTGCTTAATCGCATCTTATGGCTGCGTAACTGCCTGCTCATTCCTCTTTCTTAGCATTGAGTTTCCCGTGAACATTGTTGTCCAGATTCGACGTTAGAGTGCAGCAAGTAACTGCCGTTGTTTTGGCTGTTCTAATTGTGCAGAATGAATTATAATATTTTAAATTTGAAATATGAGAAATAATTACCTGAAATTATTAATGATACGTATAATCTGTCGAGAGGATCGCTTAAAGCAAGAGAATGAATGAGATTTATGAATTTATTCAATTTAAAATCCCATAATAAAATATCTAATATAAACAATAGGACTCTTGATCTCATAATAAGCAATATAGAATATTTAGAGGTTGAAGAAGAAATTCCGTCTTTAGTAGGCCTACATGTAGATGTTAACCATCCTGCATTTTCTGTAACATTTAAATTAGTTAAATTAGTAACTCTGTCAGTCAGTCAATCTGGACACATATTTTTCAGAAAGCTGACTTTGAGAAATTATATCGACTTATACAACAATGTGACTGGACAAGTATTTATCTTTGTGAGGATGTTGATCTTGCTGTTCATATATTCTATATCAAAATGTATTTTATTATATATCAATGTGTCCCCAGAACTAAACCATATAAAAATAAGTATCCTTTATGGTTTAATAATAATGTTATAAAAAACTTAAAACTAAAAGAAAAGTTTAGAAAGAAAAAACATATTTCAGAATATTATTTACTGATGTATCAATTTTATCGGAGTCTCACGAAAAATGAAGTAAAAAAAGCTGATGATCAATATATAAATAAAATAGACAGTACCATTTTATTTGATTCTAATAATTTCTGGAATTTTGTTAAAAATAAAAGAAAAAACACAAATTACTTGCGTTGCATGGAATACTCAACACATACTGTGCAATTTCTACGCCTAAATGTCTAGGCCTAGGCTGTACACTATATTAAGTACGTTTTATATTATTTAGGCCTACATTTTTCAAATTTTTTTCTAAAATGTCTGCAATTTTCTCTTACCATACACTGGTTTATTGACAGCTATGATATTCCTTGCCTTTGAATATTATTATTTAACTGTGTTCATAATGACTGAAAGTATTTTATCAGCAAGTTTAACTTATTCCATCGTAAGTGGGCATACATAGTTTACAAAGCCAGCATCACTACACTAGACTGTTTTTGAGAGTAACTTTAACAACTTCTTTCATTTCCACATTTTACATAGTTTTCTTCATTAACACTGTTCGAAATTAACGTACGACAATGCAGTAGGCAAGTGTTGCAATGTACAGTAAGTACAAAATCTGAAGGAAGAGTAAAGTCCTCCTTGATTCAAAGTGTCAAAATAAATACTGTATCTTGATTGTTGTTTTTTCCCTACCAAGTAATCAATACAAAGTGAGCAGTGTAACTTTGAGGATACCTTGAAAGAGGCATAACCTGATATGTTCAGAAGGCTGGATGTATCAGCTTCAAAGCCAGAAGTATCAGGGTTTTGGATAACTCTAAAAAATGGAGCTACCGGTACATCTACCATTTCCTTTCTTTCTGATTCTACATCGCCTGCTGTTTCAAATGCTTCCGAGGACCATTTTAAAATTCCATACTTGGCTATTTTTATGCCAAAACTTAAAAATAAAAACTCAGTATAAATTGTAAATACTCTTCAATACGCGAAAGCAAGGATTAAATGTCGCACACACCACGCGCTCGAAAGAAGACTGATGCCTGATGCATATGTTGCCAAGTTTCCGTCTTCCGACCTTCTACTAGCCTAGAGTCGACCGTGCTCTAGCTAAAAAATTGTGGATTTTAGAAACTCAGTAGCGCATCGCCTTAACAATAATAAAATAAAATAAAACGAAACTAAGTTTGAAAACAGGGACAATTTGGGACTTGGGAAGTTTTTTTTAAAGACAGGGACATTCTGGGGACAGATTTTAGTCGGGGACTAAAGCATGAATTCGGGGTCTATTTCTGGTAAACGGGGAAGTCTGGTAATCTTACAGTAAAACAAAAAAGGAATACGACGGGAGACAATCAGGAACAATAAAGGGAGCAAGAGCAGGAAGAAAAAATAAAAAGAAGAGGCAGAAGAGCGAGAAGAAAAGGATAAAGTAGGAAGAATAAGAAGAAGGAACACAAAAATGAGAAGAGGATAAGAAAAGAGAAGAAGAATACCACGTGAACAAGAAGAAAAGGGAATGAAAAGAAAAGTAAAAAAGAAGAATAGGAGTAGAGGAGTAGAAGAGCAGAAGGAAAGAAAACAGAAATAAGAAGAAAAGCAGAACAAGAAAAGAAAAAATAAAAATAAAAAGGGGTACAAACTGATGTGAGAGAAAACAGGAAAAGGTAAAAGACTACTGTACGAATCAATCAATCTTCTTAATGTATCCAGCTGTTTGCTGGCAACATAAAGTCCACTATAGTCCACTGTAGTCTATTCAGTTGTTGTTTTTCACGAGAAATGAAGGGTATTTTGATCGGTGTTCGTTATAGATGCCTGTTGCTAGTAGCCAGAGGTGGGATGTAGTCAATATATACTGCAGGGCTGTGTCTTCTGCAACTGGTACTGATGATTTTAATTTACTTCTTTTATGGTTTATGGATGGACAATATAGAAGAATTTGTTCCAGATCTTCATCATGATTATCACACCACAGACAAGTAGGATTATCAGAAACGTGAAATCGGTGCAGGTACAATTGAGTGACAATGTGACCTGTTCTGGCTCTTGTTAAAAATGTTTGAACATGTCTGGGCAAGTTTTTGTACATTTCCAGGTCATTTGGTTTCTTTTGTACAGACTGTAAAATTTTTCCTTTGTCAGAAGAGAGCCAATTGTTGATCCATAGGTTTGTAAAATGAGACTTAACTGAAGCAAAAGCATTGGATAGAGATATCACTTGAAGAGGTCTTGGTTGCAAATATGTTGCCTGTTTTGCAATATTATCGACTTTCTCGTTTCCAGGTATACCACAATGACTAGGTATCCATTGAAATACCAATCTATATCACAGACATACTCATTGCTAAAACTCCAGTTGTGAACGAAATTCCTCCATGGAAATGGGTGATTCCAGAACATAGCATACAAATTCCAGGAAATCAATCCAAAAATGATCATCCATACATTAAGTTAGATCCCATGGAACTACTCTGCAGTACATATAAGGATCACCTTCAAATTTATACAGATGGATCTCTAAAGCCTAATAATGGGACATCAGAAGCAGGGTATTATATTCTAAAACATCAAGAAAGTTATTTCAGACAATGTTCATCCTCCTCCAGTCTTGACACTGAATTGCTAGCTAGCTATTGATGCTGCTCTTCAGTGTGTTACTCAGATTTCTGAAATACTGTACGAAGAATAGACGAAAAAAAAAACAAGAAAATTAGGAGAAAATGGTAGAAGACAAAGGACAAGAGAATAGGAGAAGGAGAGAGGGGAAAGTTTTGGGAGAAAATAGACGAACGATATAAATTAAGAAGTTAGGCTGGAGTCTCCCTCCAGCACGCGCCGTGTGCGAGCCTCGTGGCTCCGAATTTATCTGGTGCGGCGAGCTAGACTTCCTGCACGACGCGTCGAGGGGCTGGGGGCAGGCAGCTGTCGCTTATCGATCCCTCTGCAGATGTACAGGCGCGGCGGAAAGTTTGCAACACAGCACGCCTGCTAGCATCTCCGTGACCTGGAAACACAACCTTCCAAGTACGGCAATGAGAAAGTGGACCGAGACATACACAACATGGTGGAAATCGGTCTTTCTCAGGAATTCTACATCTGTTCTTGTCTTGTACATTCAGAGGCAAATAGAGGGTAAAACTAGCACGAAGAGACTCGAACACTGAGCATACTGCGGAAACAAACATGAAGACAAGCGTCTAAAACGAATTAAAAGAGAACCGGCGTTCGATTCCATGCTGATGCAGTTAATTTTAGTACAGGGGAGTCATTTCAGTTTATGCTTGAGAGGGGGAGATATTTTAGGGGAGGCATATATAGAGTGAACCGTAAGTAATGTTATTAATTTCAGGGGGTTATTCTTTGAGATGTTTCAAACAAGAAGATTTAATTCAATTTTGTTCGTTTTTCTTCCTTTTTGAGATAACTGTTTTATATGAAACATTTCATAGCTTGTTTTGGGAAAATCATTGATTTAATTCCCAATATTATGCTCAGTGTCGCCCTCGGTAGCGTAGTTGATATAGCGCTGGTCTTCTATGTTCGAGGTTGCGGGTTCGATCCCGGCCGAAGTCGATGGCATTTGTGTGCTTAAATGCGACAAGCTCATGTCAGTAGATTTACTGGCATGTAAAAGAACTCCTGCGGGACAAAATTCCGGCACACCGGCGACGCTGATATAACCTCTGCAGTTGCGTGCATCGCTAAATAGGCCTAAACCATAATTTTTTTTATGCTCAGCCAATTTAAGAGAACAGTGCATTATGATGGTAAATGATTCAAAGCATTTTAGTTTTGTCCTTTAAATGAGCAGAAATTTGATCTGAACAAATTTAACTTTTCATTCTGCGAAGGAATATTACAATGTAACATTTGTTCGGATCAAATTTCTGCACATTTAAAGAACAACTAACATTCTTTCAATCATTTACTCGTATTATCATAATACACTGCTCTCTTATACTGACTGAGCATATTGGGAATTAAATCAATGGATCCCCCAAAATACGCCATGAATTGTTTCATATAAAACAATTTTTATCTCGAAAAGGGAGCAAAAACGAGCAAAATTGTATTAAACGTTTTTGTTTGAAATATCTCAAAGAATAACCCCTGAAATTAATGACATTACTTACTGTTCACTCTGTTTATAACAGGTTAACAATGCTTAAGCATTTTCCTGTGCCCAAATTTTTCTTCTCCATTCTGCTCTATCTTCCCCGTCTCCCTCTGCCAATCCTTTACGACGCATACTCATTCTCCTTCATCCATGTAGTCCGTGTCTTCCCCTCCTCCCCCTGCCTTCAGAGAGCCATTCCAACATTGACCGTTACTTGGTTAAACTGTTTGCCAAGGATATAGTCAACTATAGAATTTGTATAATCCATTTTTCTCCTTATTTCTTCATTTCGCACTTTATCCAATTTTGAACATCGAGCAGATATGAAAAAATCAATTTCTGTGGATTCTAATTTAGATTTAAATTTTACATTTAATATCAATTTTCTGCTCCAAAAGTTGTCACACTCCTAACTGATGATTTTTATATATTTATTTTTGTTTTGAAGTTCTGTTTGTTCCATTGACTTTATCGGGTATATCTAGGGTTGCTAGATTGTACGTTTTCCCAATATTCTTACGTCTTTCTTTACCTTAAAATATGTCTTCTATAAATTAAGGATTATCTACGTTTTTTTTACCCCGCAATGTAATTATTTTAAACATGGAGTTCATTAGGTCTGTATGCAGAGATTAATTTTTATAATAATCTTTATATCCGGACTATTTAACTAAATTGTTAAAAAATTAAATCTAGTGGCTTGTCTTCGAAGTTGGCGTGTTGGAATGAACCAGAAGTTCCAAATATTGCAAAGATAAATTGGTTTTCTGTTCTGTAGGGTCTGTATCAGGCTCTAATGCCTATGTTGAAAAAGTGCTCTCTCTCTCTCTCTCTCTCTCTCTCTCTCTCTCTCTCTTTGGAGGGACCCGAAGACTGCATCCGAATTGACTCCGAGAAGAAAATATGATGTTCGGATTGGACCCCAGTTATTTTTTTGCATTGGCTCCCAAGGAAAGCAATTTGCGTTCGAATAGGCTCCCTTACACAGAGACAACGGGGCGTGTAAAATGTTTCTATCAAAGGTCACTTACAGTTATTACTCGATCAAGGCGGGTGGAGCCGCGGGCGTAATGTGAACTATCGCGATGCGGTATTATAGGTTTCGCAAGCAGGGAATACCGGCGGAAAGAATGAGAATCAAACACTGCGATAAGGAAGAGAGGGCGACAGAAAAGGTCACGAAATAGCTTGAATAGTTGAATGATATTCAAGAGTACAGTCGGAAGAGAAATGACATCGATAGAATCAGTCTTGCGTTGTGATAGTTACATTACGACTTTAGCACAGTCTACTATATACAGTCACGAAGCTTGAGTTTTGAGGGTGCTAGAAACAATAGACTGTGACGGTACTATTTTGCATTGCCTGTAATGAGGCGATATTAACGATCCTAGTGGTATTGAGCTTCGCGACTGTATATACTAGACTGTGACTTTAGTTTGTTCCATTGCATGTGAATACGTGTCTTGCATCGCATGGTATTATTATTATTATTATTATTATTTCATTCGTAAACATATGTTGCGCGTTTAATTAGCTTCGAATTTTTCTCTTGATACGTTCTTTATTTCCACAGCGATGTCCTCATTTGTTCATCTTCTTGGAAGAGACAGTACTTCTACCTACATACACACGTCAAAACAGACAGCAACGACACCATTGGTTTTCAGTAATCGTTTCTTGCGCGAGCTATACGAACGCAGGAGCAGTAGCGCCACGGCTCCGGGCTGCAGGACTCCACTAGCTTTGGCCGAGTAATAGATGGTGCTTTTGTATACATCCACACACCGCCCGGTATGTTTCATTGCGACGAGTTCAACCAGTTTAGTTCCATTCGAAGTTGAAGTCTCAATTTTATTCCGCTCATCCCAATATTTTTCACTTTACTGATGTTTTAATTTCTATCCAAAATAACACATACATCAAACTGAACAATAATAAGCAGTTCAGAAACAAACGACTTGAAAAAGAGAAATTTATTAAAAGTGTCAGAGAATGTGACATTACACTGTGTAGTTTTTTAAAGTGAGTTTTAAGTTTTTACCGAAAATGTAAAGAAGACGAAGCTAATAGCTGAAGTACTGCACAACTGAAATATCACTTTTAACCAGACCTACGTGATGTAGACACTTCTAAGTCTGTTAAACTGGGAAAGAAAACATTGATGCAATTCGAGTCGATGTAGAATAGCAGTACTTACTTACTTACTTACAAATGGCTTTTAAGGAACCCGAAGGTTCATTGCCGCCCTCACATAAGCCCGCCATCGGTCCCTATCCTGTGCAATATTAAGCCAGTCTCTATCATCATACCCCACCTCCCTCAAATCCATTTTAATATTATCCTCCCATCTACGTCTCGGCCTCCCTAAAGGTCTTTTTCCCTCCGGTCTCCCAACTAACACTCTATATGCATTTCTGGATTCGCCCATACGTGGTAGAATAGCAGTTTTGGAGTAAACTCGGAAATTCGGACCCTAAGGCTTACACTACAGCCTGAGGCTTATTGTGCTTACCAGTACTATTCTGTGAATGATACTTGTAGCACAGTCTAGTATATACAGTTACGAAACTTGAGTTGTTGAGGGTACTAGGAACAATAGACTATGCCGTACTATTTCGCATTGTCTGTGATGAGGCGATAGTAGCGATCCTAGTGGTTAGCAACTATCTATGGATGCATATTTCCTACATATTGAGCTTCGTGACTGTATATACTAGACTGTGCTTGTAGCCAAACGGCCGAGCCGTGAACTTAATCCGGGCTAAAGTACGGATGATGATGATGATGATGATGACGATGATGATGATATGTGAATTAGTCCACACCTGTGGACAGCGCGTCTGGCCACGAAACCAGGTGGCCCGGGTTCGATTCCCGGTTGGGGCAAGTTACCTGGTTGAGGTTTTTTCCGGGGTTTTCCCTCAACCCAATATGAGCAAATGCTGGGTAACTTTCGGTGCTGGACCCCGGGCTCATTTCACCGGCATTATCATCTTCATCTCATTCAGACGCTAAATAGCCTTAGATGTTGATAAAGCGTCATAAAATAACTTACTAAAAAAAAGATATGTGAATTAATGATGGCGAAGTGAATCCAAGGTTCAATGCCGAAAGTTACCCAGCAATTCTGCTTCAATTGGTTGAGGAAAAACACCGAAAAAACCCCAACCAGGTAACTTGTACCAACCAGGATTTAAACCCGGGCCCGCTCGTTTCATAGTCAGATGTGTTACTCCACAGCGGTGACGGTGGACGAGTGTCTTCTTTAATGAAGTAAGTGGTCAGATGTAAGAAATAAATGTTTTCTGACCTTGATAAAGAGCGAACTGCAAATATTTCTCAACTGTTATCAGGCGTGCAGAGAATTTATCTTGGAGAATAAAAATAATATAAAACTACTTCAAGCTGCCAAATCATCTGTTAAATATGAGTGATGTCAGCAATGCTTCATGTTCTCGTAGGTATGAATGGTTTTATTACACTTATATTTTACTGTATACAGGGAGATTCACGAGGATTTACCGTCCTTTACGGAGCTATTTCCGAAGACATTTAAAAAAAATGTCATATAAACATGGTCCTATTATCAATATTTATAGAGTTACGTTTCGTTATTGGAACGCATTGCTGTGAACGCGTGATCTTGGTCAGCGTGCAGTCAGCAGCCAGCGCGATCGCTACGGAAATCAAAGATAGCCGTATTCAGTTACGTAGAGCGACGAGTGCCGTTCACAAGTGTGCGGCCAAGTGTACTCGAGCGGACGGCGACATTTTTTAAAATGTGTTGTAAACTCTTCAAATACCATAAATTAGGATGCAAAATTGAACTTCAAATAATTATGTCCGTGGAAGTGGTGTGATTTGTAATAATTGTTGTGATAAGTGCGTAAGAATAATGTAATTTTCTAGTTAAAAATACAAAAAGATGTTTGTACGAAGAACATTTTTAGCTTCATAATACTTGCCAATTAAAGAAATGATACGAATACTTATAAATGGTTCATTCTCTATTTGTATTATTCTTTTACCTACAAACTAAAGAAGAATCCTCTGCAATATTTTTGTCCACCACAAATTCCATCACGACCTGGCAGGGGATCGAACGCGGACCGCCTGGGTGGGAGACCAGCAAGCCAGCGCTTGAACCATAAAAGGAACGAAGGAAGATGAAAAGAAAAAAAATGAGGAGGAAAAGGAAGGAGAAAAGGAATTGCTACTTTTTATGTGTCCACAATTTATGAGCATTCTGCAGACAGTGTACATAGACGCAGCTATAATACTATGCTAATAGCTTTATGTAAATCATTCAAACAAAAGACAATTCTACCTACTCATGAAGAATTATAATATGTTGCCCTTTCAGGGTAAGAATGTGCCATCGCAAGCATCCGCCCCACCTGTTCTTGTTCCTGTCCCTAGGGCTCTATTGATCTATTATACACCCTCTAAGCCTAAGCTAATGCAATACCAATGAACACCTGACTACCTAAAATTCGCTGAATATCCAAGCTACAAGCGGGCAATCTGTTCGTTCCTAGATTAGCCCCACTCCACTGTACCATCTACGAAATACCCTATCATGGGTGTTCTATCGATGGTTAAGAAGGGATATCTCGTATCTCTAAATTTGTAAGTGAATAAAAAAACTGTTTTAAAAATTAATTTTTCTCAAAATAGACCAACTTTTTATATATACTTCTGCTTTCTAAGATCTACTCGAGAACAAAATATAAGTTAACTGTCCAATTCTGTGAACATAATAACAACGTAGTTAATCTAAATAACAATTCAGTTAAACTAAATGACCATTTTTTATAGATACGAGGTATCACTTCTTAGCAACCGATATGTTACATCAGGCTCGGGTTACCATCCGTCCGGCAAAAGGAGGACATGTCCTCTTTTTTTCGTCATTTTATCCCTCCGACAAGCATTTTAAAATAATCACTACCCAACAAAAAAAATTGTTATATCTCCGCGATAAAATAGGTGATTCTTAACGAAAAAGTTGCGCTGATTTTGAAAATCGCTATAGAAATCTCCTATCACGTCAGGTTAAAAATATATAAACACATTCAGAATTTCACATACACGAGTTCAGATAAAATATTATGTTAGATTAATTCTTATGGTACAACGATATATGACACAATGATGTATTCATGCTAGGTTATGATTAATTAAAAAATGTAGTCTTATATGCATGCAATAATGTTTGGGGCATATTTTAAGGGAACATACCTGTAACTTTACTTAAAAGTATTTGGCAGTATGTGATTTTCTTTTGTACACCTGCCTGCTCTCCCTCTCAAGAAACCAACAGTAATCCCCCAACATTACTGGATTCTTACGACCTTGGTACCTTTTCTCCTTGATGGAAATGTCTTGATGAAATCGTTGCTCTTGTCACCCAGATTTTCCGGAG
This sequence comes from Periplaneta americana, assembly GCF_040183065.1. Taxonomy (NCBI): domain Eukaryota; kingdom Metazoa; phylum Arthropoda; class Insecta; order Blattodea; family Blattidae; genus Periplaneta; species Periplaneta americana. Next base: position 69,666,724 of record NC_091118.1, read on the forward strand.
AAAAGTTTGGATGTGAATGAAGGAAATGAATTTTCAAAGACATTCGACAACCCATGTAGCATTTCAACAAATTTGACACCAAAGTTTTATAGTTTTCTTCTTTTGTGTTTCCGAGAAAACCACACACAACCCTTTTAAATGATTGCCAAGCAGCTAATTTAACCGTTTGTAAATTTTTTCAAACATTTCGTTCTTCATGAGTTTTCTAATTTGAGATCCAATAAAAATCTCTTAGTTCAATTTTATGTGTGTTAATTGAAAACTTGCCTGGTAAATATGCAAATCCACTACCGTCCTTGTTGAGTGCCTTAACAAAATTCATCAGTCCAAGTTTTATGCGTAAGAAAGGAAGAAGAATCTTATCAGGCTGAACCAATGGTGTTTCTTTTACATTACTTTCTCCCGGAACATATTCCTGTCGCTTGTCCCACTGTTGTTCCACATGATTTTTTTTTGTAGCACGGCTAACACAAAAAACAACACTATTTTGTGAAGCTCCCTTACAACCCAAGCAGCAAACCAATTACTTTAAGGTCATCACCAGGGAACGGATTTATATGGACTAAAAATATATGAAATATGTAAATATATATGTAGTTATTTTTACCAAAATATGGAATTAAATATGGATTTTTACCAAAATATGGAATTAAATATGGACTTAAAATTATAAAAAAATGACTATGTACGTTAAATATTGGTACATTTTAATCAAACTAAACAAAAAATATAATGGACGTACCTTATCTTCCAATGTAGTTTCAACAAAACACAATTTTTATTGTCTGTTACCATAACAATAGGTTACAAACATTTCTTTCAAGTGCTGAAAAGTGAATCTTCTTCTATTGTCTCTGAGGATAGATTTATACTGACTAAAAAGAGCGTTCGACGTCACAAGAAGTAACTGGTACATAATTCAATTTCACAATGTCTGCTGGGGATAAGTCCAAGTTAATCTTCACTGTTGATTCACCACTCATCACAGCAACAACCTTTTGTAGTTCTTCATATCCAGGGTTTTTTGAAAGTACAGTGTCCACCTTAGCTCTTACTGCATCTGCAACTTTACCTCTACCACGATTCAGTTGTTCCACAGTACTATTTATAATTTCAAAACTTTCAGATAGTGAAAGGTGCCTATTTTGGAGACTTTTGAGCGTTTTTATGATGCATGAAAATGTATGCTGAATGTGAGCTAAGTCATTCTTCACACTTATGTCACAGGTAACTGTTTTCGCAGTATCAATTGAGACTGCATCTTCAGAGTCCAATGCAAGGAGAACATTGTTAATAGAGTCTATATGTTCGGCATAATATTCAACTGCTTCTAGCCATGTACCCCATCTAGTTAAAATTGGCTTTGGTGGCAATGGAATTTCAGGGTATATTTCTTTCAACACGTTAACTCTACTGGGAGCTTTGAGAAATACTTTTTTCACTGATGAAATCAACAAATCTACTTTAGGGAAATTGTCTCTGACCACTTCTGCCACACGATGAAATGCATGCGCCACACAAGTAAAATGAGTCAATTTAGGATATACAACAGATAATGCTTGTCCAGCTTTGACCATATAAGGGGCAGCATCGCTAATAAAGAATAACACATTATCGTACATAATACCCTTTGGCCACAGGATACCCATAGCTTCGTTGAACAGTTTAACTATAGTTTTGTTATTGCACTTTTCTAGAACATCACAATGTAAAAGAATTCGTTCAGAATATTGTTCACTTAACAAACCGATAACTACATTACCAACAAGTCTACCTTCTTTGTCGGGAGTCTCATCAATGGAAACCCAAATTGAACTATCTTTAATTTCATCTCTTATCTTCTGTATTGTCTCATCGTAGATGGATGGAGCATACGTCTTCCTAAGTGTTGACTCATCCGGGATTGTATGTTGAGTATATTTTTCAAGGAATTCCCTGAAGACCTTATTCTTTAGTTTGTAGAGAGGAATATCAGCAGAGATGAGAGAACGGCACAGGTCGATGTTAAACTCAGATCTTACATTCGATGTTGTTGGTTGTGTTAAAAACAATTGTCTCTGCTTGGAATTTAGTTGTTTGTTGGCCTGATGTTTACTAGTTGTAATGTGTTGTTGCACCAGGAACTTTTGTGTAGATGATACTGCACACTGACACAAATTACAAAATAATATTTTATTGTCAGTTGATAAACCATCTTCTTTAAATTCTGAAATGTAACTTGTTAGTTTTGATTTTAAATTGACTGAATGACGTACTTTTGGCATATTTACCGTCTTTATAGTATGATTTACAAAACTGAACCTATGTGTACTCTGACTGGCATTTAACTGTTGAGCTGCACAACTGAAGTCTGTTAAAAATTTTAAATTAAATTAATACAGTTTTGTAACTTACTTTCCCATTGTTGATAGGACTGCTAATTTTCAAATAACTCTGATGTTAAAGGGATTACTGAACATGTGTTTAAATCTCTATTGTTGAAATGTATTTTTAAAAGTTAATGGAATTTTGTTTTGTTTTATTGTTAAACCTAATATAATATGGACTGTTTTATATGAAATATGGAAAATATATGGAAATTAACGAAAATATGTACTAAACTCTAAAATATGGAAAAATATGGAAAATAAAAGTAGGATTTTTCAACCCTACACATTGTGAAACATAAAGATAATGCAAAATATAAATTATATTAGCTTTATAAGTAAATATGTATTTACATATAAATCCTTTCCCTGGTCATCACATATCTTCCAACAACGAGCCTCATATTTTAAAACACGCACAATCTTAATATACGTTCATAACTTTTTTTAAGACCTACAGAATGGAAAACCGGAATAGATGGAAATTCATTACATTATGAAGTAACACTGCTTTTAAGCTAAACTTGGATGAATCTATAAACAATCACCAGTCATCTGGATTATGCTCAACCCCTAGTTCACTCATTAAACCATTAACGTCTACACAGAAACACATATTCTCACATAAGTTACATCATGTTTTATGCAGGAAACAATATTACATTGCAACCCCATTAGAAGTGCCAGACCGGTCTCTACCTGGGTTTATCTCTTTGCCGTGTCTACTTCTAGAAGAAAAGAGAAAAGATAGATTTATTACCGATACCCTGATAATTGACAAAGACTTGGTTAGATGGTATAACAAATAACACATTTTCATCTTTATATCTTATAAATATGTAAGTAATCGTGTAGGACAGGGGTAGCCAACGTATGACACGCGTGTTGCCAGGTGGCACACGAACTCGTTTTCGATGTAGGATATCTAAAATATCTAAAAATTGTGACGTGATGTGAATCTACGCGTGAAAATGTACTAAAAACATGTATTATTTTCACGGAGGTAAATTTCATGTTGGGGTAGTGATTATAAAATGTCCGGCATTTTTCATTTATAAACGCTGACTTAAAATAAATTTACATTATTCGTATTATGTATTAAAATAGTTGAATCTTTTGGCTTGTTGGTCATAGTCAGGGGCGGGAAACTCGTACTGTAAACAGAGCAGTCAGCATATGAGTACCTGCGTAACAGCAGCTGTAGCGGGAGAAGCTAAGATCTCTGAGAGAGGCTGTTTCCCGTCCCTGGTCATGGTGATGATTTTATAAATTTGCCAACACTGGCTTCTTCTGCGTTTGAACAACTGTGGCTCATTTTAAAAATATGTAGGTACAGTGCTCTCATTTTACGAGGAAAAATGATTACAGCGGAACCCCAGAGTACACTTTTACACTTTCCTGCTTGTCGTGCTTGCACCGGCGGGAAGCGTGTTCCGTTACTACCAGCAAATCAAGACATTTAGCAACAACAGAATAAAATAAGTTCATGAATTTAAATTATTATTAAACATACATGTATATAGGATGGAACCATGCCTCGTCAGACACAAACATTAGCTGTGGATCCACATTTTTATTATATCTATGCGCGATAGGTATCTGTTATTTGTAATCCGTCTCTGCACAGCTGTTTGCACTGGAGAGCTGGCAGTAATAGCTATTTCGCGAGAAGAGCCGCTCCCCGCTGCTCCACGAGCGTTCAGTTGCTGGGCTCTGGTTTAAACCGAATTTTATTTCACATAAAAACACATATTTTCCAATTTTTTTATATTTGAAAATGTTTCATCATAAACAAATAATTTATACCTTTCCCGTAGTGCATTTTTTTATTAACATTCCATAAAATTATGAATTTTAATACATATTTCAAAATAATATGTAAATTTGAAATAAATTAAGTCCCGCGAATGTTTCCTTCAGTGTAAAAATGTTTAATTAAGAATGCCACGAAGTAATTTACTACTTGACAGAGTGCTAGAGAATATAGAGTAATATGTGAGGATATACGCTATATGAAAAAAGCAGCCGAAGGTATTTTAGTAAGTTTTCCAAAAATGATAGGGTAAATTAGGGTCTGTTGGACACTTTGTACTTTAACATATTACCTCGCCACTTGTGGGCATCACATTCTGCTAGAAGTCCATGACGGAAGTAGCCACGAGTGGGGCTACTTCTGTCATTGACTTCTAGCAGAATGTGGTGCCCACAAGTGGCGAGGTAACACGTTAAAGTACAAAGTGTCCAACATGCCCGACTGTCCAACAGACCCTAATTTACCCTATATGTCACATTGTGTAGTTCGAACTCTACACAGGATATGTGAAAATATCCAAATCCTATTTCCCAACGTGGATAGGTTAGGATCAAATGAGAAAAAAAGTATTCGTTAGAGCGCCTTCAAGATTTTATCTCTTTAAACAGAAAAATCCCTAAGTTCCTCTTCCATCTCTACCATAATAACACGCTGGGGTACATGGCTAAATACAGTAACATAGGCCTACCATGCCAAGCATTTTTAAAGTTTTACAAATGTTGTAAATAAACAGGACAGAAATGATGCATCGTCGAATGAGATACTGCAAGGTTTACTGAAAGACGATTTGTTAAAAAATTATTTGACGGTCATATCCGCAAATCTGGCTTTTTGTGTGACATAAAAAAACTAGAAAAATCCACAAACTTTTCCAAATCGGTCAGGGAGGTGCAGTCTATTGAAGAAAAACTGAATTCAATACCAGGTTCAAAAGTGCAAATGCTAAAAAACAAATTTCAGATTATAAAAAAAGTATAAAATTGCTCAAGTTTAGGAGAGTACAACTGTAGACCTAAATGCAATTAACGGTGTGATTGTTCATGGCTTACTGCTCTTTAAATATGCAAGGCTAGCGTCCTGTGACGTGGAAAGAACATTTTCACAGTAGAGGACGCTGCTCAGAGAAAATCGATATGCATTTAAATTCGAGAATTTTGGGATGGCATTTGTTTTATAATAAACTGCAACGCTAATGAAACTATGAGCAACTAATGTTTTGCTGTTATTGGTGAACACTACAAGTTACCTCTTTATAAGAGAAGAGGTAGTTGAGTCAATTGAGGCTAAATATTTTCATTGTTTTGGCAAATATTTCTGTACCGTTCTTTACCACATAAAATAGTTTACATTTTTAGCACATAAAAATGCGGTAAACGGGACGTAGTATTTATCTAGCCTCAGACACCGTTTCAACCTCATATTTCATAATAAACAGGCTCAGTCGAGTGGTTGGTCACGGACTAGAAGGGTACAAGTTTTGTCCATAGCTGGAAAGAGGTGTTTTCCTCTTCGACATTACTTCTACAAAGGCTCTACGTCCTTCCCAGTGAATTGTCTGATGTTATTTCCCTCGGAGTGTGATATCGACCTATCACCTCTTCCTAGAATACGAATTATTAAAAACATGTGCTTCTTCCCCCCGTCTTCATCTTATTTTCATGAACTTTACAACTACACGTGGCACACTTTATATACAAAATGTTCGTGGTTACATCGTAACAGCTAATTTAAATTCTTTATAGTATCATTTAAACTACAGAAGCTATTCAAAGATGATAGGTAATTGTAAATTACAATTACTTATTGGGTGTATTTTCCAATTACATGGTTATTAAAAGACTAAATATATTTAAATTATATATTTAATGTCACTTTTCAAGAACAGAGCATATCCAGAGACAAAGAAATGATAATTATAGTTTCAATTCTTTGTTAAATTTCCTTCTCAAAGTACAAAGAATATTTTAGAAACGGATATACTGTGGTAATTATAATTTATAATTATATATATATATATATAAAAGATACCTTTCCAAAACACAGACGATATTTTGAGACGGAGACGATAATTATAATCGTAATTGTTTAATTTTAGCGCTCCTTTTCAAGCCTCGAAGGAATTCAGATACGAAGACATGATAAGTACAATCGCAATTTTTTATTTAACGTACTTTTTCAATCAGAGACGAATACGATAGTTATAATCGTAATCTTCTATTTTAACGCCTCTTTTCCAAACAGGAAGAACTTCCAGAAGAGAAGACATGAAAATTATAATCGTAATTCTTTAAAGTTCCTTTTCTAAAGACAGAGGATATACGGAGATGAAGGCACGATAGTTACAATCGTAATTCTTTATTTAACATATTTATTTTACAAACACAGAGGAAATCAGAGATGAAGACATAATAGTTATAATCGTAATTTTGTCTATTAACGATCCTTTTCGTAACACAGAAGATATTTAGAGACGAAGACATCATAATTATAGATAATCGTAATTCTTTATTTAACATATTTATTTTACAGGCACAGAGAAAATCATAGATGAAGCCATAATAGTTATAATCGTAATTTTGTTCATTAATTTTTAGTATGTTATTTTACGACGCTTTATCAACATCTTAGGTTATTTAGCGTCTGAATGAGATGAAGGTGATAATGCCGGTGAAATGAGTCCGGGGTCCAGCACCGAAAGTTACCCAGCATTTGCTCATACTGGGTTGAGGGAAAACCCCGGAAAAAACCTCAACTAGGTAATTTGCCCCAACCGAGAATCGAACCCGGGCCACCTGGTTTCGCGGCCAGACGCGCTGACCGTTACTGTTTATTAATCCTATTCGTAACACAGAGGATATGTAGAAAGAAAGACATCATAATTATAGATAATCGTAATTCTTTATTTAATGTTACTTTTATAAACATAGAGGATATTTAGAGATGACATCCTATAGTAATTGAGGGGTGAGAATCAAAGGGGTATAATTGCACTTCAGTTACTTTAGAGAAAATGTGATTGAAAATGATTAAGCTTTCGTAAATTTCGTGAAGTTTCGATTTTAAAATTTAATGTGTGATGTCGTTAAAATATTGAATGGGGTCAGGAAACTACAGTAAAGCAATCCAGATAGTGTAATGTGTAACAGACATGGTCGGTTCTGATATGCACGTCTGTAGACAGCAGTGTATGTGTACAAGTTGCAGTGTCCAGTCGATCAGTCCTAGTGAAATGGAGGAGTACACAAGAGCGGAATAAGCAGACCTGATTTTGAATATGGATGAGCCAATGGGTACAGTAGACAAGCTCACAGATTGTATCGGGTGCCAAGTACCCACGTAGGAGACATCCGGCCCATATCATTTTTCCACGACTGTTCCAAAAGTTAAGGAAAGGAGGGCACGTGGTGCCAAATTACAATTCCATTTCCACACAATTATTTTTGCTTATACCTTTCGACTCAGTCATTTCCGGACCATGGTTCCTTATCTCAAATTGATACATGTGCCCTTCGCCATCATCTCTGAAAGTTTGTAATACCACCTCGGAAATACTCTGTAAAAGCCATTCAGAGACAAAGTTTATGATAACGATTAAGAAGTAACGATTAAGAGGAAATTGAAATGTTCATAGGAAGTCTGTACAAAGAGCTCTGCTCATCATAAATAACACATCTGCTGGGATCGTATCGTAGTTTGACTGTGGTCGTCTGCTGACGGAGCTTTATTACATGAATGTTCGTGATGATTTCTCTTGCATAGTGACCTGTTTGCAAGATGAACTTCAACTTGTTACTTCCAATATTACTCTCATATGCGTTTGCGACGAATGAGTTGACATTCTGTGTCAGATGCACGCGTTGGGAACTGAGCCACATTGCTGGAATTTCACCCACACGGGTTTCTGGGACGTGCGAGACTTTCACATCATACCGACTTCTCAGAGTTGCACGACACGGTTTGAACCCGGCACACGAGCTGAGGGCTGCGAAAATCGCCCGCATGAAGAGGGGCAAGACCTTGCTGGTTGGAGAGCTGGTCTTACCACAGGGGCTGATTCAATGATTCAATGTCAGACCTATCGACCGTTGAACTGACTGTTGATCGACTGCTTGACTGAAGTTAGATTATTATTGATAGGCTAACTGGTGGATTGTTTGATTAAATTACTAATAATTAGTAGGCTGATAATAATTGACTGCAAGGTTGTCCAATAAATAATTACTGGTAAATTATCTCATGGAGTAATTGGTAGACCAACTGAAGAACTGATATATAGAGTAATCAATAGATTGACTGGTAGGCTATTTGATAGAATGACAACATAATAGTAGACCGGTGAGTTGCTTGATACAAAGTTCGGTTGCTTAATTGGTAGGCTGGTGGACAGTTTGATAAGAAGACTAGTGGATTAGTTAAGTGAACGACTGATAGATTATTCAGTGGAATGATTGCTCGACTGTTTTACAAATTGGATGGTGGACTGTTCGATAGACTGGCTGTGAACTGCTTGATAAAATAATTTCGGACTGTATGTTAGAATAAGAGTTGAACTGCTTGTTAAAGCAACTAGTGGCGGATTGCTAGAGTGAGAGTGAACCGTTTCATCTACTGACTGGTAGACTGTTCCATTAACTGACTATAGCATCAGATGCTTGATGAAATAACTGATAGATTCTTTCAAAGAATGGCTGGTGTACTTTAAAAAAATGGCTGATGAAATGGACTGTTCGACAGAAGAACTGATATATTCTTAATAGAATGGTTTGGTAGAGTAACTAAGGGACTGTTTGAGAGAATGACTGATGCACTGATCGACTAGTTGGTGAAATGTTTGGTAAACTGACTGGTGCACTGATCGACTAGCTAGTGAACTGTTTGGTATAATGACTGGTGCACTGATCAACTGGCTAATGAACTATTTGGTAGCATGACTGGTGCACTGATCGACTAGCTATTGAACTGTTTAGTAGAATGACTGTTGTACTGATCGACTAGCTAGTAAACATGTTTGGTAGAATGACTGGTGCACCGATCGATTAGCTAGTGAACTGTTTCGTAAAATGATTGGTGCACTGAACGACTAGCTAGTAAACTTGTTTGGTAGAATGACTGGTGCACCGATCGATTAGCTAGTGAACTGTTTCGTAAAATGTTTGGTGCACTGATCGACTAGCCAGTAAACTTGTTTGGTAGAATGACTGGTGCACCGATCGATTAGCTAGTGAACTGTTTCGTAAAATGATTGGTGCACTGATCGACTAGCTAGTAAACTTGTTTGGTAGAATGACTGGTGCACCGATCGATTAGCTAGTGAACTGTTTCGTAAAATGACTGGTGCACTGATCGACTAGCTAGTGAACTGTTTAGTAGAATGACTGTTGCACTGATCGACTAGCTAGTAAACGTGTTTTGTAGAATGACTGGTGCACCGATCGATTAGCCAGTGAACTATTTCGTAAAATGATTGGTGCACTGATCAACTAGCTAGTAAACTTGTTTGGTAGAATGATTGTTGCACTGATCGACTAGCTAGTGAAATGATTGATAGAATGACTGCTGAACGACTACTTAGTGAATTGTTTGGCAGACTGACTGGTGCACTGATCGACCAGCTAATAAACTTGTTCGGTAGAATGACTGGTGCACTGATCGACTAGTTGATGAACTGTTTGGTAGAATGACTGATGCACCGATCGAATAGCTAGTGAAATGTTTCGTAAAATGATTTGTGCACTGATAGACTAGCTAGTAAACTGTTTGGTAGAATGACTGGTGCACTGATCGACTAGCTAGTAAACTGTTTAGTAGAATGACTGGTGCACTGATCGACTAGCTAGTGAACTGTTTCGTAAAATGATTGGTGCACTGATCAACTAGCTAGTAAACTGTTTAGTAGAATGACTGGTGCACTGATCGACTAGCTAGTAAATTGTTTGGTAGAATGACTGGTGCATTGATCGACTAGCTAGTAAACGTGTTTGATAGAATGACTGGTGCACAGATCGACAAGCTGGTGAACTGTTTGGTAGAATGACTGTTACACTGATCGACTAGCTAGTGAACTGTTTGATAGAATGACTGGTGCACAGATCGACTAGCTAGTGAACTGTCTGGTAGAATGACTGTTGCACTGATCGACTAGCTAGTAAACGTGTTTGATAGAATGACTGGTGCACAGATCGACTAGCTAGTGAACTATTTGGTAGAATGACTGTTGCACTGATCGACTAGCTAGTAAACGTGTTTGATAGAATGACTGGTGCACTGATCGACTAGCTAGTGAACTGTTTGGTACAATGACTGTTGCACTAATCGACTAGCTAGTAAACTGTTTGATAGAATGACTGGTGCACTGATCGACTAGCTAATGAACTGTCTGGTAGAATGACTGTTGCACTGATCGACTAGCTAGTAAACGTGTTTGATAGAATGACTGGTGCACAGATCGACTAGCTAGTGAACTGTTTGGTAGAATGACTGTTACACTGATCGACTAGCTAGTAAACGTGTTTGATAGAATGACTGGTGCACAGATCGACTAGCTAGTGAACTATTTGGTAGAATGACTGTTGCAGTGATCGACTAGCAAGTAAACGTGTTTGATAGAATGACTGGTGCACAGATCGACTAGCTAGTGAACTGTTTCGTAAAATGATTGGTGCACTGATCGACTAGCTAGTAAACGTGTTTGATAGAATGACTGGTACACAGATCGACTAGCTAGTGAACTGTTTCGTAAAATGATTGGTGCACTGATCGACTAGCTAGTAAACTTGTTTAGTAGAATTACTGGTGCACTGATTGACTAGCTATTTAATTTGTTCGGTAGAATGACTCAATGACTGGTCCACTGATCGACTGGTTAGTGAACTGTTTGGTAGAATGACTGGTATTCTGATGTACTAACTAATGAACTGGTGGACTGACTGGTGCACTGATCGACTAACTAGTGATAGTTGGTGAACTTTTTGGTAGAATGACTGGTGCTCTGATGGACTAACTTGTGAACTGGTGGACTGACTGATGCACTGATCGACTAGCTAGTGAACTGTTTAGTAGAATGACTGGTGCACTGATCGACTAGCTAGTCCACACCTGTGGAGTAACGGTCAGCGCGTCTGGCCGCGAAACCAGATGGCCCGGATTCGAATCCTGGTCGGGGCAAGTTAACTGGTTGAGGTTTTTTTCCGGAGTTTTCCCTCAACCCAATATGAGCAAATGCTGGGTAACTTTCGGTGCTGGGCCCCGGACTCATTTCACCGGCATTATCACCTTCATTTCATTCAGACGCTAAATAACCTAGATGTTGATTCAGCGTCGTAAAATAACCCAATAAAATAAAATAAAAAAATCGACTAGCTAGTGAACTGTTTGGTAGAATGACTGGTCCACTCATCGAATAGCTAGTGAACTCGTTTGGTAGCATGACTGGTGCATTGATCGACTAGCTAGTAAACTTATTTGGTGACCATACGTACTTATTTTACCACTACATTGTCGTGGTTAGCTGTGGGATGTAACCAGTACAGTTTAGTTTTCAAAAAATAAGTGGTAGAATTTTATGACACATGTATTCAATTCTAGAGGAATGGGAAGGATCTAATAACCATACCGAAAACTTCAATTGGGTTTTGTTAAACATTAAACCCCCATGACAACATTCAAGTTTGCAGTGATTATATTCTTTTGTACTTTTCTAAAATCGAATTACTAGGTGAGCTGTTTGATGAAAACTGCTTTTCCCTGCAGAACACAATAGATTAAAAAATTAGACAACATTCTGTACCAGTATCGATCAGATGGATTGAAATATTAAAAATCTTCAGTGAAAATGAAGTTTTCTACAAAAATATTGGCAAGTTGGTAGAATATTGTCTCCCGTTTTCTGGAACCTGTCGAACGTGTGTGTTTTCTTTGCTGAATAATATGTAGTGCAGTGGAAAAATTCAATTACATGTTGAAACTTTGAAATATATGGCCATTACTAAATATAATTTTAACCAATCTTGTATGGAATTTTATAAGAACATCCAGGAAAACGAAGTATTATTAAAATCAATCCACTCTTCAAAATATATAAGTTGTAAGAAGCAAAATTAGGAATGAAGATTGTAGAATCAATAATTGTGCAGCCTTTTCATTAAAACCATGTTGTTTTACTGCTACACTTGCTTTTTTCTGTTTTAAATGTCCTGATTTTGAATTTGGAAAAAATGGTCGCCTTAATGATAATCTTACATTGTTATAAATCGATTGGTTGATGATAGACTAAATGGTGGACTAATGATAACCTGAATGAATGTACTGATAAATTGTCCGATTGTTACAGTGATAAAAAAATTAAGTACAAATGCGTTTCTCCTCGAACTGTATTTTCCTTAGCTTCGATCCTTGACATGGTCCAAATTTACGTTAGAAGTGCATCTAATGCAGATTCTCGTAAGCATAAAATGTCTTATTGCGTCAACTCTAATTTAAAAGTTGTCGTGAGAATATTCCGGTGATATCATCCCATAAATAGATATCTCAATGACTCATAGTCAGTCGCAGGGCTTTCAAGTGAACCGGCCGGCTTTCGCGGACGCCAACTTCCTCGGTCCACTAATGAACAAGGTTGAATCGACGATGCATTGAAGTGGCGTGTTGGCTTTGTGGGTTAGGAAACGTGGCAACATTGGATTGCCCTTCATTTTCACTGGAAATCTAATAATATATTCCCTCAGAAGAGGGCAGTAATATATTGCATCACTATCGCCATCTATTATGAGACTAAGTAATTATGAAATAAAATTGGCGTCAAATTATGTTGGTACCATAGATTAAAAATCATGTTGGTACTGTTGGTAGCACAAAAGAAAGATGGCAGACCTACAGCTATTTTGGAACGTAGACAGAAGGTATAGAGTAGTGCAATTTATTTACAGCTATGAATTTAGTGCCGTAAATCAAGAGTCAAAGTATGGCTGCACAAATAGTAACTAGTTTTCACATCTCGACATAGCCAAACAATGGCTAGTGGGGTTAAGGATTTGAAATTGCTTTTTTAAGACATATAATACTTTAATGAGGTTAGGGTTGTTTCTGTGTATGGGTAAATGGGAAAGTTTCAGTATACAGCAACAATTATATTAAAATATTAAAAGAGCAGATTTGTCTGTGTATGTCGAATGTACTTTTCAGTGCCAGTAATTTATTTTGTGTGCACAAGGTGGAATTTTTGAATAGGAATTAAATCTTGGTTCAGGTTTTTCTGGTGCTTTCCTTTAACCCATTAAGAGCAAATGCTGGGTGACTTTTCGGCACTGGACCCTGGGCTCATTTCTCTCGTATAGTCAAGATACGAGATATTTGATCAACTTCATGTCATTCAGACGCTCGGTAATCATCGTAGTTTATAAAGCGTCGTAAAATAAACCAAATAAGCATAACGAAGAGAAGGATAATGATCCGCCATTAAGAGCTAGAAGTAACTGACATTTTGCCAAAAATCTCTCGCATACGACTATTACATTGGATATAGTGAAGGTCTACTATACTATAACTGTGAATTGTAAAGTTGACTGACAAATAAATTACATTGGGTATTAGTAAGCCTGGACAAGTGAAACAATATTGTCTGTTTACTCGGTGATTTATTGCTTTATTTCAAGCTTTGTTACAACTAAGACATCAGTTCTAGTTTTATGTCATGGTAGGAATATGGAATTTTTCTCCTCGTTCGGATTTGAATCTACGTACATCGGATCCAGTGACAAGCAAGATAGGCCTAACTGCTATACTACTCCCGACCACGACTAAGTTTGATTACTAGACGGTGGTTTAACTATACTTAATTACTACAAATACTTCACATCACTCAATATTTCAAAGTAACAAATCGATCCTTGAAATATAGGTAGTAAATGATGAAACTATATTGATATTTCAATTTCTGAAGGTATAATTTTAGGGTAATAAAATTAATCATAACATGCCATTAACTCGCAAATGCCCCAGTTTTATATTTACAATGGGATATGCGTGGAAATATGAGTTTTAGGGTTATCAATTACGTAATTAGGCTATGTCGGTTTTTGACGGTTTATACTGTACATAATATAAAAGGGTCATGTAGAAAGTATAATGTGAGGTCCACAAACTTCCCCGAGTAGTAGCCTATAATAAATAAGTGAAGGTAGAGCAAGTATTAATACATTCATTTTAGTAGACCTACTCACCTTGTTCGCTGTTTTTACTCGTACTGTTGTTCACTGGAATACAGTTACTAATACATAAACACACATTGTATTTGGTTTTAAACCGGTTTGGCCCTATACAGGATAAATTCTGTTAATATCTTGTAGGAATGGGTCGTCCATATTACTCACAGAACAACAATAGGCCCTATCTTACTGTACGCCTGTACACGTTTTATAGTAATGGCCTATACGAATATCATTCGTTCGTAAAATTTAAATCATTCAAGTATTACACGAATCGATTAATTTATATCGTTAGTTGAAAGACCTTATCGAAGATGTCTTATAAACAATTTTAACGTGAAATTTTGAACAATGTTGTAGTTTGGTCAGCGTATAGGGAGGGTAAATTTCAAAACACGGATTCTACCTTTCCCCTCTACCCCCACCACATCTACCTTGCAACAAGCTACTATCAAGTCTAGTATATATAGTCACGAAGGTTGAGTTGTGGGGGTACTATTTCGCATTGTCTGTAATGAGGCGGTATTAGCGATCCTAGTGGTGAGCAACTATCTATGGATGCATATTTACCACGTACTGAGCTTCGTGACTAGATATTAGACTGTGCTACTATACCATAAGATGAGTTAATGCATAATTGGCATATGTAAAAAGTGGGCACTTTGAAATGTAACTCAACAGCATATTATGGTTAATGACTGTTGTTAGTAACATTGGTTCATCTTTAATCACTTTCTTCTGTATTTCATTCCATTAGGACTATATAACTCAATTATGGCAATATTTCGATGGATGTGTGCTTTCAATTAATTGTATAAAACTTATGAATAGGATAACTGTGATAATTCTACAGATCGCATCAACCAGGTCACCTCACATTAAATTACGTACCGTATTTAGGAAAGTATATGCCCTGGACCTCTATTGCAAAAAGCAATACATATATAGTAATAAACACATAAAATGCTGGCATATGGGAGTGAGAAAGATGGTGGACTGGTCGATGCGTCTTGCAGAATTACCACTGTCCACTGTCGGATTTTGCGATTAATACTGTAAACTACTCCATTTTTTTTTTTTTGGGTGGGGCAACTGATGCAGATTAACTATTGAGCGTGACCTGCTAACAATTATATATAGAAAAATTGCTACTGAAATGTGTACAGAGATTAGATATTGGAATACACACACACACACACACACACACGGGATGTAATTAAAATGTATGTCAAAACTTCATGGGCATATTCCTATCAAATAGGTAGAAGATGAAAGAATATTCTATGAACATTCGTCCAGAAATGTTTTATTTCCTTGTTAGAGCCCATTTTCTACTACTCTGCTTGCATTGTATGATGCAGTACATTATGAAATAAAAATATACCACATGGAAATCTGTCTTACAGGAAATACTCAAAAAGGCTCCTGTTAGCACTGATACATGCATCAACCCGCTGTTGCATTGAATCCCAGATGCGCTGATGTATTGTTGGAGAATGTTGTATTGTCTCATCTTCCAAAATACAGACTCAAAGATTCTCTTCATCTTGCTCCAGGATTCCATACATAAACTTTTTTAAATGACACCACGAATAAAAGTCTAGCGAGTTTAGGTCCAGAGAGCGCAGAGGCCAAGGTATTGATCCATCTTTACCTATCCATCTGTCACAGAACGTCTGATTTAGAAATTGACGAACATTGACACTGAAATGAGAAGAAGCTCCATTGTGCATGAAGTATGTGTTTCGTCATATTGCTAATGGCACATGGTATAATGGAACAAGCAAGGTGTACTGTAAGAACACTTTGTATCTTTCTACGTTGAGCCTGAGTGGAAGAACATGAGGTCCCACCAAAACGTCACCAACAATGTTTGGGCCGAACATGATATTTCCATATGAAGAGTTCACTGCAAGAATGATGGATGTCACTTTCTTGTCGAAAATGAACCAAGACTGTCAATGCATAGCTTAAGATATATAGAATGTACATAGAAAGTTATATGGCATTAACACTAATAGTCATTGTCCAGTAATGATCGGAAAATCACAGTTAAGCTTTGAGCACTAAGCATTTCAAACTTTCAGTTACTTCTCCTGAAAAATGTATTCCAAATGACATCCATCATTCTTGCATTGGGAAAAAAATATATAGTGGGACTGCGTTGGTGTTAATGCAGCTTATGTGGGTACCTCTTTGTTACTTGTTAGCTTAAACAACAAGTTTAAGCCCCCTCACCACGACAAGGTGAGTACCCATGAGAGGGAAAGTCGATAATATTGCAAAATGGGCAACATATTTGCAACCAAGACCTCTTCAAGTGACATCTCTATCCAGTGCTTTTGCTTCAGTAAAGTCTCATTTTACAAACCTATGGATAAGCAATTGGCTCTCTTCTGATAAAGGAAAAATTTTACAAAAGAAACCAAATGACCTGGAAATGTACAAAAACTTGCCCAGACATCTTCAGACATTTTTAACAAGAGCCAGAACAGGTAACATTGTCACTCAATTGTACCTACACCGATTTCACATTTCTGATAATCCTACTTGTCTGTGGTGTAATAATCATGATGAAGATCTGGAACACATTCTTCTATACTGTCCATCCATAAACCACAAAAGAAGTAAATTAAAATCATCAGTACCAGTTGCAGAAGACACAGCCCTGCAGTATATATTGACTACACCCCAACTCTGGCTACTAGCAACAGGCATCTATAATGAACACCGATCAAAATACCCCTCATTTCTCGTGAAAAAAAACAACTGAATAGACTACAGTGGACTATAGTGGACTTTACGTTGTCAGCAAACAGCTGGATACATTAAGAAGATTGATTGATTCTTGCAGTGGACTCTTCATATGGTATGCAATTTTTTTTTTTTTTTTTTCCATAATGTACCTCATCATACAGTGTAAGCAGAATTGTAGAAAAATGGCTGTAAAAAGGAAATAAAGCATTTTCGGATCAATGTTCATGTAACATTTTTTCATCTCCTATATAAATATGGCCCTAAAATTTTGACATTCATTTTAGTTACATGCTGTATATTATAGGGTACACTTACTACGTAATTGTTAGCATGACTTATTTTTATTATTCATGTTGCAGGTTGCTCTGTCTTCACTCTCAGGTGCAGCAAGCAGAATGAACATACACACTCGTCTTCCAATACCCATGGCTGTACTGACTGCTTTCACATTGACTTTCCTTAAGTAGCCAAACAGTTGAGAGTATCGAATTGTATTTCACTACCATACTTTCTTGACATCTTGTTTTCATGAATACTCTAGGATTTAGTTTCACACTTTCAATAAGATCTTTTCCCCTTCTGTCGACCAGTTTCTCAATATACTCCTCCCATTTCAATCTTGGCATCTTCCTCTTTTCCCTTCTGAGCATGCTTCAATGATGAGTTTCGGTTTCCTTTCATTATCCAGCCTGGTTACATGACCAAACCATTGCACTGCCTTCTTTTCCATTATCTCCACTACTGATTCCAGTTGAAACTGTTTTCTGATGATCTCATATTTCTAACTCATCCCTTCTAGTTCTTCTAACCGAAAAGTTGAAAGAAGTTCCATTCTCCATATACTCTAAAGTCTCTTTCTATCACATATAGATTAGATATGGTGAACATTTTAAATTATGCAGCACAAGTACACGAAAAAATAGATAATCCTATCATAGACTCATAATTTATTTCATCTCTCGAGAATATGGGAATGATAACTAGACTTATAGTCACTAAAGCTAAGAATGTCACCAAATATACTAGGATGAATGTGGTGTCATTTGGGAGGGTTTCTAGGTCTAATTCACAAGTCTCCGAAATCTAACAATAGGTTGAGTCACATGGATGACAGCAAGCATCTTATAACCTAGGGACTCTTGTAGAACCATTTAAAAAGAAACTACAAATAATGCCCATGGCTTGTCAGTATATTTTCTCATTAATAAACTTCCTTGTATGTAATCCGTGAAAAGTTTGTAACTAATTCAACAGTTCATAGTATAAATAATCATCAAAGAAATTACATTTGTACTCCATCGGCAAGTCTACTGTGTTGTCAAAAACTAGTGGGTTATATGGCAGTAAAAATTTTTAATAATCTCCCTATGTATATAAAAATCAAATTCAAAATATAAGATTATTTAGGAACAAATTAAAGAAGTGCCTAATTTCTCACTCCTTCGATTCTGTAGGTGACACTCAACAATGCTGCATGAATATTTCTGTCTTATTATTGAGTATCGATACTAACCTTTTGTGACTATAATTAAGACTTTGTAGTGCTATTAAGATTTTATTGACATGTTCCATATTCTAGTTGTGAAGCGATGTACGAATATCATGGAATGTAAATAAATACAATACAATAACCTGCACACTGACATGTATATGACAGTTAAGACTATTATCAATGTATTGTCAGTATTCTGATACTGTTGACAGTCTTAACCTCCTGAGTCCTGAGACATTTGTTGTTTTATTTTTAAAGTTCAATGTAATTCTACACTTAAAAAAAAGTCACTGACAAGAAGAAAAGTGCTGAAAAAATTCTGCAGGTTACAGTTAGGGCTCAAATGCAGGTATATTATACTATACTTTGGATCTCTGCACATACATCTTATATCACAATCATGTATGAATTATGGTAGATCTATAATATACTGTATTCTCAGGAGGCTGTTTGTAATGTATACCGACTCACTGTTTATAAGATTGACATTGCAGTTGATATGACTCATTTATGTACAGTTAAAAATTGGAGACTCGTAAATTAGGCCTAGAAAACTCTCCCAACTGATACCACATCCACTCTACTTGCTGGCATTCTTAGCTTTTATACCTGTAAGTATGATGTCGAATGGTAACTACAGGGAAAGGTAGTAGCATATCTCTACCATACAATAGTAATAGTGGGAGGTTGCTGTTACATATTGTGGAGCTACTTGCTAAATCTCAATCCATCCTAAACTCATTCTTTTTGGACAAAGTGTGAGAACATAAATGTTTGATGGCTGTTTTCGACTAGACTGTTTGATATGGGGTGTATGGGCTTTTTTAATTTTCTTGTTTCTTAAGAATTTATTACAATAAAATCTTGTTATAACGAAAGCCAGTATTACCAATTTATTTTTTGCCTCCTTGCCTTTTCCCCCATAATAATTTAATGTTAAAATATTTCAATTTAACGAATTTCGTTTATACGAAAAAAAAAAAATCAGTAAAACGAAATAAAAATGTTGCTCTCTTGGCCTTGCCGAAAAAAGTCTAAATTTTTTTGTAACGAAAAATATTTTAAATATGGGGTACAATTCGTCAGCAAGTAGAGACATATTTTATTAATTGCTTAGTGACCATCTACTATTATGCAGATGTCTCTGAATTTTGTGTTAGTTCTTTCATTCAGTCTTTCTCTTGTTTTCCTCATTTACTTTCCTTCTACCAATCGCAGCTCACTAATGTCACAATATGGCTTCCCAGACAACATGACTCCTCTTGTCCTACAGAGTGTTTCATAAAACTTGAACTTTGTACTTTTTCTATGCCTTCCCTTAAACTTTTTCTTTTTATGTGCAATGCAAGTTCAACTTTTTATTTTATTTAAGGATATTTTTTCCAGTCATGTAAAATATGCAGAATTTATGATGTATGTAGAGGTAAATGAGCAAGCATCAATTACTTTCTAGCTGCAGAAGGTTGCCACCACGACATGTCTATCTTGCTCACTGGCGAGTTCAAAGTGTATGTATCCAGAACTGAGAATGCAGCCTTTCTGGACTTAATGTGCAGCACGTGTGGTTTGAGGCTTGTGCATCGACATGGTCTTTGAAGGAAACGTGGATGGCTTGTGCTCCAGTCACCACATATTTCTCATATCATTGCCTATTCTAAGGTTACCAGATTTTTTGACAATTTCCGGGCAAATATATCAACATATATGAAAAAAATACTTTTGACATTAATTAGATTTCCATTAACTTACATTGGTTTTTACACAGTTCAGTTGAAAATTTGATACTCATTCTATTTACAGAATAAGCTACTATTTTTTTTTCAGGTGAGTGAATTTTGTAAGCAAGTCTTCTTTAGATCTCAATTTTTCAGCAAATTCCTGACAAGTCATGTTGAAGTTAATTAAGATAGCAAGCATGGCAGGAAGAGTTTCTAACCTCATTCTGGATTTTTGGGATGTTCACATCATGTTCATTGAAGAAACTCTCTCTACTGAAGCATTACTTCCAGGACACAGAGATAGTTCTGCTATTGGAGTTGTGCACAGGGTATCATTTTCTCAGAAAAATAAAAATTTGACTTAATTTTGAGCAAAGAATAGCATTTTCTTCATTCCACTTTGTCATTTTCTCTGAAGTCGCATATTTTTTCAAGCAAGAAATTTCATCATATAAATTATCTTCATCCAGGTAAAGTCCTTCTACATTTGAAGAAAAATAATAGATTGTCTTTTAAAATTGTTCTGTTTCTAGAAGCAGTCCCAGTAGTACAAGTACATTTCATAGATATCTTGTGAATGAATAACCCAGGCACTGGGGTATGCAACAGCATTTTCATAAAATTCATAAGAGACTGAGAATTCAGTTGTAAAATAAGAATCTCTTCTTTTAAAGTTTCCCAAAAGTTGCTCAATGTATGGTGGAATAAATTTTGCTTCTTTCTTGGAGTTCAATTTTTTTTTTATTAACTTCGATAACAATTGAAAACTTGACTGCAGTTACGTTCTCACCTTCAATTTTGATTATGGCATCATGAAAAAGCAGCAAAGTTGCATTAGCAAAATTTATCATAGCGATGTGCAGTAAAAATCAGGAGATATTTGGGAAAATAATATTAAATTCGAGGACATTTCAGGGACAAATTTTGTCTGGGGACAGAAAGCAAAATTCGGAGACTGTCCTCAGGAAACTGGAACGTCTGTTCATGCTTTGTATGATTTCATAGAATCTGTAGAGTGCTGTAATTTGTTGCCCAATAAATGATGTTTGCATACACAACCTAGTTTCATTTCACTCACCACCTATAATTCTACATAACATAAAGATATGCAGTATAGTAAAGGTTGTCAATTTTTTTTATTTTATTTTTGTGACAAGATGGCTCCTACTGCTGTGTGTGATGCATTTGTCACTAGTATGAAAGGTCATTTAAAATCAGTGTACTTTAGATTAAATTCGTAACAAAGAGCTTGTGAATGGCTCAAATAGGCTACAGTTTGGTGGGGTTCATCTCAACTGACTGGGTTGTCTTTCTTTGCAAGATCAGTTAAAGGTGTAAGGTAGCGAAGTCACCAGTGACAGTATCTGAATGAACCAAGAAAGGATTGGACCTGCTGTGGATCTTATGTCATACACAATGTGTTCAGCCTGCAACACACATGCGTGATTCCACCATCACTCACATTACAATGTAACAACTCTGACCACAGGTTCTTAATTATACAGTTTCTGTGTTTAATTGCTTATTTTCATTTCATAAGTTATTTCATTGCCCAATTGAAATTTATTTGCGATATACTGTCACATTATGAGACGAGGACATGGATAGTGTATGCACACACAATAATGGCAAACTCTTCTCTTCTAAAAATTGGAGAGATACGGTTTTTTCTGTTGGACAACACAATATAATAATAACTGGGTAGGAATATAATTCTTGTAGGATAGATTTACAAGAACTCAGAATGGTATCAGTACTGCAGTAGATACACTGATACCAAGATAATTGGCACAGTCATGTCAAGTGTATGCCTAGAACAAGGATCCCTCGAGCAGTCTTGATTTACAGACCAGCAGGAGGAAGATCAATAGGACACCCTGTGAAGAGATGGAAGGAAAATTTTATAGACCAGAGCAGTTCTTTTTAGGATTATTACCTGTTAGGAAGAGGAAGAAGAAGAAGAAGAAAAATATGATACATTTAAATTATAAAAAAATCTGCTACATTTCTGTCACTCACTTGGTCAGAATTAGTTGGTACAAAAATTATTTTGAAGTACAATTTATGCTAAGAAGACATAACAATATACCATTAATACATTATAAAATGAAATACAAAGAAAAAGTCATACAATGTCTAGTATTTTAAAAAGTATATAATGACTATTTTAGAATAAAATTACCGATTATATTGTGTAACTGAGCTTTGGAGATACAAAAACTTATATAAAAAAAAACGACCCTAAAATCACTCAAATTTTCATGAAAAATGAAGTGCAATAATTGATGACCATAACTTTAAGCTCAGTTTCATAAGGAAAACAGTGTTCCACCAAAATATCCTTGTAAATAAGAAGTACACAGTATAGGTAATGGTTAAAATAAAAATTCCATCTTGACTCATAATTTTAAAAGTTTGATGAAATGTCTCACTCCTAATAGAATGACCCTCATGCTTTCAAGTCCCTCTCTGTAAACGGAGATAGATTTAGTTTCTTTTCAAATTCGGACTTGGACTGTTTTCTGTTGTGTGTATTGAACATTAATACTTACCATAACAATATGGTAGTGCAAGTGGCTCTGGTGTTTTCATATATTATACGCTAAAGGGAAATTTTTACATTCACAGACGAGGTATATGGAGCGATTTTCACTTTTCATTGAAAATTATACAGTGTGTAAGAAGAAATATTGCAAAAAGTAAGAAATATTTGCTTGATATTATAAACATCAACACTCTTGCTCCTTTTTCGATTAATTTAATGAGTATTAACAACATGTGTCCTTAAGAACAGTACTAAATTTATAAATGCAGTTCAGGTCACATTTCGTCTACGCTCTTAATGCCTGCCTACTGTTTGCACATCACTGATTTCCTATCCTTCTGCAATCTACACGATTCATCTTGTCAATCTCTTCGTCGTTTCCTAGCACCTGCCATCTGTGAATGATTTCAAGGTCATAAAATGCGCTTGCTTTTGACATCACTGAAATTTATATAAGCTATATGAGTAATTTCACTTCCCCCCACTTTATTATGCTTTCCGGAACACCTCATCAAAGACTGAATTTGGTATAATTTTCCTCTATTCAATACCTAATTCCCTCTTTACCCTTTCCTACCCAGTCCTTTGACTGAACTCTTATTTTCTTCGACCTCAACGGTATTAGAGTATTCGAGACCTAGGGGTTCATTTCACTTTCCTTCCTACCCTTTCCACGTTTCTTTTCCTAGTGCTGACCTGCTATGGCACTAAAATCGTCCTCCAGTGGCTTAAGGAGGGAAAGTTGGTGATCAACAAGATCTCCCAACTAGGTTCAGTGGACTCGTCGACCAACAGCTGGTGTGGTCTTCCAGACATTCTGGGGCATGTATGTGGATAAGTAGCCACCGAAACGTTAAAATATGGTGTTCACTTAAATCGGCTACAACTTGCCATTTAACCACTCCAATGTGAAATGAGTACCATTAAGGTAAAATTATCCGGAGGTAAAATAGTCCCCCAATCGGATCTCCAGGCGGGGACTACTTTAATGATACAGAATCAACTAAACATCTTACAATGGAATGCTGGTGGTATAACATCAGCTAAGAAGACTGAACTAGCCAATATACTTTCAGATAATAATGTAGAACACAAACCAAGAAATGGATTCGGAACACCTCAAAATCTATGCTTCAGTGGCTGACCATGATAATATCTTTGAAAAATATTGGAGTGCAAGAGGTCAAATGACTTTGTCAAATGCCTGGCACTAGAAAACAGCAACTTTAAAAACGAGAATCACGCTATTAAATAAATAATTAAAGTAATAATGTTACAGCTGTTACAGAAAACACTTGCTCATATATGTTTAACCTTATCATTCTTTTCACATTTTTCATCGATTTTACATTTCCCTCTTTTAATAAATTTATTCATGCTGCAAGAGAAATGAAAAATAATGAGAAGAAACTGAACAATTATAAATCTACACTTTAATTCACAAGTACAGTGCATTTAGAGATAGAGTGGACCACAGCGCCCTTGGACTGGGCGAGAGTTGCTGCACCTACTGCCAGATTTACATGTAAACAGCCGGCAAGTTCACTCTATCTCTAGATGCACTGTATAAGTAGTGAGGAGCGAGACTTCAATATAAGAAGTAAAGAAACCGAACCTGTATACAACAGTCACCACACTACTGAAAGATGTTACACTCAGCCAGTATACACCGAGGCATCGATTTTGACATATGTGATTCATAATATTATAGGAACATGATTAGCATAACATCCGGTTGCAAAAGCCAGCTATAACGGCTGGGGGGATGATCGTGCTAAACACACGATACCTCCATTCTGGTTGGATGATCGACCACCTATGCGAACGTGAGGCCACTAGCTGGCTGGTCAGTCTGGACACTTCAAGGGCTGTGGCGCCATGGATTAGCTTAACAAGCAGAACTGCAGGATTTCATTTTCAGATAGAATAATGTAAGGCAAAACTCACATTAGCTCTCATCATTCATGAAACGTATATGCTTATTTTAAATTTTATGTATCCAGGGTTGCCAGATGTCCTGGATTTCCCAGGATTGTTCTGGATAGCGGTGTGTCCTGGATTGAGTTATATTTGTCCTGGAATGTAAAAAACATTAGAAAAATACAATTTTCTGCTCATCTCTTACTTACGAATAGCTTTTAAGGAACCCGGAGGTTCATTGTCGCCCGCACATAAGCCCACCATTGGTCCCTATCCAGAGCAAGATTAATCCAGTCTCTACCATCATATCCCACCTCCCTCAAATCCATTTTAATATTATCCTCCCATCTACGTCTTGGCCTCCCCAAAGGTCTTTTTTCGCCTCCAGCCTCTCACCTAACACAGTATATGCATTTCTGGATTTGCTCATACGTGCTACAGGCCCTGCCCATCTCAAACGTCTGGATTTAATATTTCTAATTATGTTAAGTGAAGAATACAATGCGTGCAGTTCTACATTGTGTAACTTTCTCATTTCTATAAAATTATTTTTAAAATTTTATTAAATTATATCTCTTGACGAGAATATTGTACGAAATGGAAATACAAAAATTGGAAATTTATCGTTTGAAGAGGTGGAAAAATTCAAATACCTGGGAGCAACAGTAACAAATATAAATGATATTCAGGAGGAAATTAAACACACAATAAACATGGAAAATGCCTGTTATTATTTGGTTGAGAAGCTTTTATCATCTAGTCTGCTGTCAAAAAATCTGAAAGTTAGAATTTATAAAAGTTATATTACCGGTTGTTCTTTATGGTTGTGAAACTTGGATTCTCACTTTGAGAGAGGAACATAGGTTAAGGGTGTTTGAGAATAAGGTGCTTAGGAAAATATTTGGGGCTAAGAGGGATGAAGTTACAGGAGAATGGAGAAAGTTACACAACACAGAACTGCACACATTGTATTCTTCACCTGACATAATTAGGTACATTAAATCCAGATGTTTGAGATGGGCAGGGCATGTAGTACATATGGGCGAATCCAGAAATGCATATAGAGTGTTAGTTGGGAGGCCAGAGGAAAAAGGACCTTTGGGGAGGCTGAGACGTAGATGGGAGGGTAATATTAAAATGGATTTGAGGGAGGTAGGTTATGATGATAGAGACTGGATTAATCTCGCTCAGGATAGGGACGAATGGCGGGCTTATGTGAGGGCGGGTTCCTTAAAAGCCAGTAAGTAAGTTTTGTCAAGACCCTGACCAACCTATGTTCAACATCGTCAATACTCCCTGGCACCTCCAAGAATTAGACTTGACCGGCAAAGGGATTATTTGAATGCACTGTATATCCTTCCTTCTTTCTACCAGAGTCATATGCTCCATTGGTTGGATGAAGAGCTTTGGCAACTTGTTAATACAATCTTCAATCCATCTGCTTTCTCTGATCTGGGTCTAAGAGATTCTCTAATTGAATCGGTTATTTGGTAAAGGCCATATATCCAATTTTTCCAAAAATTCATATTATTACATAAATGTGTTCTGCGAAAAGAGCTGCTCCTTTGTTGTGAAAGAGCCATTTCTCAGAGCTTTCTACATGCAGCAGAATGGAGTATAAATTTCTTTGTTTATTTCGAAAGGGCCATATCTCCGGATATATGACCTTTTCCATGTACTTTGTAGCATTCTCCGAAAATGCAATGTTTTATTCCAATGTGTGTTGGCTGTTTGTTGTATTGCTGTGCTCTCAAAGATTCAATGTGAGTGTTTCATGGTGCCAACCACACCACCTCATTCTAGTGCTGAGGTCAAGAAAGCATGGTGCTCTTACCTCCATGTCCCCAAAGTGCTTTCCATGGCATGTGAATGGACTGCCTTTACCTTTAACTACAATAATCTGTGTCAATGGCCGATGACAGACCAAAGTTGTCCAGTAGAAGAGAATTTCTAAGACTGTGATTGTCATTTTATGAAGAATGACCTTTCCCTCCTCTGTTGCTTCTTTATTGTTGATTTTAATTTAAACATATTTCTGAGCATCAAATATGACTTTTTACAATATAATGTTGCTAACCGTCTTTATTTAATTGGAAAAAGCCATATCTCCACGTATGAAAAATATGTTTCTTTCCACTGAAATTAACATTACTTTTAGAACCAATGGGAATCAGTCTATAACAAGTGTTTCCCGAGTTCATTTGTTCACATGTGAGTGTTTCAATACATTGGATAAGTAAAACTAACATTTACTGCGTGTGTGTAAGATAAGTAAATGAAAGAAGAGATTGTAAAAAGACAAGTATTGCACAGGCAGGCAAGGAAAATAGTGTTTAAGGTGTATAATTATTTTAAAAGCTTTGACAAGCAGAATGTTTCTGGCCATCTTGATGCTGGCTGCAACGTTGCCAACGCGCAAGAAACGACTGCAGAAGCATGTGTTGTGGGATTGAGAACCGTGCAAAGACTATTGTTAGTGAAGGAAAGATGGTTTGTTTGGTGTCATGCTTACAGTAATCAACGGCTAAGGTCATTATTGTCTTTTGATAATCTAAATTATCTCCTGCGCTATTTGTATTGCACATGCGTGTGAAGTACAATATGGCAATGTTGTAAGCTGCCTTGCTCTCTCTCTCTCTCGACGCAAACGCTAGCAGACTACCGCCTTCCGAATTGCCAGTGACTCTAGTATCGTTTAATGGTTTTATGTTATTCCATTTTTACTCACCCCTGTAAAATTTGAAAATATGGATATAATATATGGCCTTTCCAAATAACTGATTCAGTTGGAGATGGAACTGAACATTCTAATAGAATGTGCATCACTGTCTCTTCTACACTGCATACTGGCCAAGCTGGCAAGTCTGATAAATTAAAGCTATATAAGTATACCTGAGTAATTAAGGGGAGATGTAAGTCAAAATGCAAGGTTTCAGAAAATCATTAATATCTTCTAGTGTATCGCACCTAGAACTGAGAAATTTTGCATACTAATTTGTATCTGTGTGGTAATGATTTTTTCTCCAGATTTTAATTTTTTAATTAAAAAAATAATGCATTACTATGCACGTGTACTGTATCGTTTATTATGGAAACTGTTTAATGAAATCTGAAATTTTTTCTGGTTAATAAGAAAACACAAAAATATAACATTTTATGCAGAGACTTTTCCATATTCCTCTCCTTTCACTTTTTATACAATTTTTAATGTTATAAAAATGGATTATAAATCAGTCTTCTTTGTAATGTAAAAAATAAAAGAGCATATAATTTCACAATAATTATTTTGCAAGATAAAGTGAATCTACTCAATAAAAGCTAGCATGCAAAGTTTCACCTAATTACCACAAATGGTTCCTGAGAAAACTGTACTTACATTCACTTCTCCTTCTCTTCGAAATCTTGAACTCTTCTATTCCTTCGTACCTGTCGTCTCGCTTCACTTACCTTTCTTCCCACCACAATCTGAACACATGCTCTCGCCATGAAACAATACTAACAATACCATCCCATCGAACCTCCTCATACTCATCCTCTTTCACAATAGCCCTGCCAAGACTCTGGAATTCGTTACCTGCTGGCATCAGGGACTGTCGAAATAAAATTGAATTCAAATGCAAACTTACTAGGCACTTGGTCAGTAATTGAGACTCGTTCAGACATGGTTTCTTGTAAATAGTTCTCTTAATCTATCACAAAATATTTCAATATCCGGTAATTTCATCACTATAGAATTTTGTTATTGTAGGTTTAATTTGTAATTTAGTAAATTCAAAAATATTCTTTGTTCTTAATTTCTATGATAAAATGTCTAGCTTTCATTAATCAGGTATTCTTGTTGTACTTTAATTTTTATTGTAATTGTAATTGTAAATTTAATATTAATTGTAATCTTATTGTTCATGTTATAGTTGTAATCCCCTGGTAGAGGGGCAGAGAAGGCCTGACGGCCTTATCTCTACCAGGTTAAATAAATAAATACTAATACTAAAGTATTGAAAAATGTAAGTTGCAGGAAAATGCGGACAAAGTAAAACATTGTTTTCAGTTCCTTAAGCACCTCATATGCCTTAAAATTGTCCATATCCATAATCAGGGCCGAATTTGGCCTTCAAATTTTGAGGGAACGTTCTTGAAACTATGTACTATTAAATTACACAAAATTTGTTTTGTAATTTTTTACCATTTTGACCGACATTTCCCCTTAAGGAGCTTGTATTTGCTGTGGCTGTAAATGTGACTATGGAATGAGGTACATTTTTATACAAGGACTGGTCTGAGGGTTCATGTATCTCGCGAAATTTGCACCCTGTTTCGCTTCTGCACCATGTATTAATCCATTGTGTATTAATTTGTTTCTTGGCTGCTTGGATGCACTTGCTGAGGGCATGAATGCATAAGGTGCTGGATAGATCAGAAGCTTTGTTTCACTAATTTGTTGGCCTCTATATTGCAAAGTATACTACACACATGCACACCTAATATTACTGACCTGCTGCATATTATTAGTTATTTATGTATTGAGGTAAGTAATTTTTACTAGTTATGGACGAGTTTGCATCTCACCAATAGCGAGGGATGCAATTAAGTAGTCAATTCTACTTAACTCGTGAATTGCATACCTAGATCATAATATACCCCATAGGCTTTGACGTTAACAACTTTTGTCAGGTTTACTATGCTGCCATCTAGTTGTTACATAAGGAGTCACGTCATTTTAATTGCATTAGCGACTGTACTGCCATCTCGTGTTCGTTTACGGCAGACAGGTGGCGATCCTGGCAGTTGTTCTCTTCAAAGTGCAAACAATTTTAACATAGCGATGACCTATCTGTTACATATTATATGATCTAGTTTGCATATAATGTTTTTTTCCACTCTCACATTTTACGTATTAAAAATATATTTCATTTTACATTATTTAATATTAGCTCTATTGGGATGGTCGTCGAAAATTTAAATTATGGCTTATTTAACGACGCAACTGAGGTTATATCAGTGTCACCGATGTGCCGAAATTTTGTCCCGCAGGAGTTCTTTTACATGGCACTAAATCTAGTGACATGGGCCTGTCGCATTTAAGCACACTAAATGCCATCGACCTGGGCCAGGATCGAACCTGTAACCTCGGGCACATAAAGCCAGAGTTATACCAACTCTGCCATCCAGGGCGACATGGTTGTCGAGTTTTGAGTATTTTTGTATTTGTTGCTATGTTACTGTTCAATGAAACATATTTTCACTCATTTCTTTAGGGAAGTAATGTGACTGATGTCCCATCGTCAATAGCAACCAACATTGTCATGGTAAAATCCATTTACTTCCCTAAATACAAGGTAATAACAGCATACTTACGGCAGTAGAAGTGAAAAAAATATTTCTTCATTTCACATTATTTAATAGCAGAACTGTTGGGAGGATCGTTGACTGTTGAGTATTATTTTATTTGTTGGTATGAGACTGTTAAATGAAACATATGTTCACTAACTTCTTTAGGGAAGTAATGTGACTGACATTCAGTTGTCAAGAGCAACCAACATCATCAAGGTAAAATTAATTTACTTCCCTAAAAACAAGGTAATAACAGCATACTTACTGCAGTGGGTGTGAAAAAAATATTTTTACACTACTAATGTAGCCAAACTTGCCATTTTTCACACTGTTGAGTTATTTCTAGCTCATAAGTAACTGATAGATAGATAAATATTTACTTGAAGTTACAAGTAAACTCTAATGTTCATTCACATTTTTTTAAGTGTTTACTGGAAGAATCAATATCAGTAAACACTTGTAAGTACAGTTGAACCTGGTTATAGCGTCACTGAATGGACTAAAGTAACGTCGCAAAAAACTTGTGTCTCTATAAGAAATACTAAATAAATACAGAAGAGTAAATAAATTTCAAAGAAGAAATACATTCACAATATTACGTATTTTGTATACTGCAATAGCCTAATTTAATTCATAATTTTATATAGGCATACAGTATTAAAACTTCTTAAAATACTTTACATCATTCTTGCTTTAATATTTTGAAAAATAAAAATACAGCACTGGACTGTAGGAAATAGCGAAATACGGAGTAAAATATGATAAAAGGCAAAGGTAGCGCCATCATATGCCATGAAGGCACTTGGGGAGGAGGGAGGCTAGAGGTAGAGCCCCATGCTTTCCATGACCTCAGCACTAGAATGAGATGGGATGGTGTGGTCGGTACCACGCTCCAACTGCCTTTCACTCCCGAGAAAGACCCGGTACTCAATTTGATAGGAGGCTGAGTGAACCTTGGGCTGTTCTGGAAGTTTGGAAACTAGAAAATCCTGTCACTCAGGATCGAATTCCAGACCTTGCAACGTATATTAATTAAAATACATACTATACTCACAATAATTAAGAACATAGGTTGAAGAAATCTGTCATTTTTTTCTGCTTCAGTTTTGCAAAATGCTGGATCTGTTAATCATTTTTAATTCTTTCCTAACCAAAGCAAATTCACGGCACACATCAGCTTTCATTTTACTAGTCTCGACTTGTTTTACAACATTAACTTTATCTTCCACACTTAAAACTTTTTTTTTTATCTTTGCTCAATTCGATGGTGTTCAGGTAAAGGGGGTTAAGTAATTTTTTGTGCAAGGTCTTATCTCCCCTTACACAAACACCATCAAATTCTACTGTATGTAATACATGTTAGTAAACTTAATGTCTGAAGTTACAATTTGGACTAAAATGTCTGGATTACAATACAATACACAATCTGGCTTGCTATTGTTTGTAAATGCCTGTTGGCGTGACAGAAGAAAGAGTTTGGCTTACCACACACTCAACTCTCTTTTCCTAGAATTTCAGTTTTCGACTGGTATACAATGCTTTTATAACAGCAACTGAAGACTGTATTTGTCACTAATGACTCTGATTTTAGGTACCAGTACGTAATTGCGTTGGGGTGGGGGACTTCAGCATGTTTCGTTCAGCAGTGATCGGTTACATTACGCCCGAATACTGCTATTCGTAACAGGCAACATCCTGTAAAGAAGAATAATAGCAAGATGCTGAGAACGAAATTTGTGACTTAATTTCAAATGGGGAAATTGTAATAATGATACACATTTTGAGATAAATAATGCTTGTATAAAGTATTTCAAATATTCCTCCATTGTTTCTCCAGAAGTGGAACGAAGTTTTTCTAGATGTAAGGCTGTGTTTTCTAGCAACAGGCAATCATTCTCCTTTCAAAATTTGAAAATGTGGTTTGTTAATCACTGCAACAATATATGAAATGAAAAATTATGTAAAACATAAACGTAATACACCATCACATTAACATAGTGAAATAACAAGGCTGATACTTGTCAATGTTATATTAGGTGTATTTTCTACAGACAGAAAATAAAATATCTTTAAAATAGTCCAATTTGTCTTTAACAAAGAAGATGATGTCTTTAAATTTTTCTTTAGCAGAAAGTTGTGTTTCGAAGTCAAAGGAGTTGCTTTCAACCTCCAAATGCTGAAGACTAACTTACCGTGATGATAAGCATGAGTTCAAACAAACGAAAGACACTGTGTTAACTCACCCCACTCTGAGATGTACTCAAAATTAGAGGCGCATGAAGAGCACTGGTAGTATAAAGGCATATATTTCTCAGGCCTACTAATAACATTATCGACTACAGCTATTTTATTATATCTCTGCCTCTGTGCAACATTACAGTTTGCAGTGAGGGGTAAGAGAGATAGCATAAGTTTTCAATTATTTTTAATGCTCTGATGCCCACGACCAAGATAAACCACTTGAAATTTACACTCACTGGCAGAGATATAATAATAAAAAAACGGTACCTGTGAATTCCTCTTAATGATAAGCTCTGTTTAATGTATGTAGAACTTGAAATTGTTATAAAAATAATAAAACTGTACTTCTTAATGACTGTTGCTATAGTCAAGGTGTTGCACTCTTCTAAAGTATTGTGTTAAAAAAGTATAAGTACCTAAACGTTTTTACTTATTTTTATTCATTACAACGAATATTTAACAGGAAAAGACAGGAACCACTATGCAAATGTTTTAGTTATATTTATATTTTACATCTTGAAATACATTTTAATCTATACACAATTGGGAGGAAATTTACTAAACTGAACACAGTAGAAAAAGAGGCTTCAAGGCTCAGGTGTGGCACCAGCTTGTCTCGCAAGATTGTCCAACTCCTCTGCAAGAAGAAAAAAAAAAAACAAATATTAAGGGTAAGATGACAGCAAACTTGTCCCATATTCTATGTCATATTCCTTCATATTCTCTTTGTCAGGCTTCCTGTGGCTTTTCTTCGATACAGCTTTGACCATATGAATCCCATCTCCTGGGCAAGATACAGTTATGATGCAGTTGTTTCTGGTTGCAACTGCACTGAAGATAGGAATGATTGTGAATTATGGTGGAATTTTGATTTCAGGGGAAATAGAGTACCCTAAAAATGCAGTAGAAGCCCGATATAACATGACTTTTGGGAGACATTCTTCACCCCTGCACTATAGCTTAACTATAGTATATTGAAGAGTGACCTGTAGAGTGACAAAACTTCTAAATTTAAGTTCTATTTCGTCCATCTTCTAATTGTTCCTTCTGGGATACAGTCCCCACTTTATAAACTTGCCTTTCACACTCTGTTCTTGACACAATCAATTATTTTATGTTTGTGGCTCAATGAATAAGCTTTCTTTTCTGGGACATCACACGTGCACTGAACTTAAGACTCAATTATCACCATTTAATGAGGTAGGCGAGACCTCATATATAATGAATATGTGATGTGTTAAGACTCAATACTATGTGAATGTAGGGTTGCTAGTGACCAGATATGGGAGCTTAAAAAGAAATCTATGAGAGGATTACCAAAATCGGCTGCTACAGAATTAACTCTTCATTTGGCACTTAATTGATTCTAAACTGCTACGAATTTCCTGAACTTCACAAAACTATTTGGAATTAAAACATTGAGAAATGTGGAATTACAATATTAGGATGCTAAGAATGACATAGGACTCCCTCTCAACTCGAGATAGATTTAGCGATAAATTGTAGAATACAGAATTGTTCTATGCAAACTAATGAATGAACATATTGAATTTCTAACAACTCAGAATGTTGCTAATAATTTAATAATAGTATTGTTCTCTTGGGGGACATATTCTTCACCGCATTATATCAGATTATGTTGTATCAAGAAATTAATTTAATCTTTAAAGTAAAGATTCTATGATCTTGTGCCACCTTTCAGCGAGGTTTATCATCCCACAATGGTGTCAGTTTCTGGTTTTTGATGTGAAGAATTCAGTGACATCCATTTCAATGATTTCCAAGTTTTGGAAATTTCTTCCATGCAGGAAGTGGGCCATTAATCGAAACAGATGGTAATATGAAGGAGCAAGCTCAGGGCTGTAGGCAGGGTGTGGTAATAGATCAATTTCTCCTAATGCCTGGATTTTTTCCATGGTTATTTCAGTAGTATGGGTTTTGTATTGTCCTGTTGCAATAAATTCTATTTCTATTAACTAATGCCACGTATTCTCTCAAAGCTTTATGAACTCATTCTAGAATCCGCAACAATTGCATGTCTGTTTGGAACAAACTCCTAGTGAATCATACCTTCAAAATTCCACCAGACTCATTATATTACTTTGGAGCTGAACTCTTTAGTTTAATAACGACTTTGGTAGGCTGATGGGGATCAAGCCACTGTTTTGAGGGTCAAGGTTGGAGTAATATATTCATTTTTCATCACGTAAGAATTCTGATAAATCTATCATCAATGGGAATAGTGAGAAGTTGACAAATTCCATTCTGCATTGAGCCTATTCAGGTGTGAATTAATGGGGTACAGATCTACAACTTCTGAATGATATTCTAAGCATCTTAATGTGGTGATATATCTTTTCAAACACCATGCTCTTCTGACAATCTATGAATAATTTTTTGTCGTTTTTCTTCCAAAATTCTGCGTGTATTCTTAATATTCCATACCCTAATCCACATTTCATACTAGCTGAGAGGATGTGAAGGCATTTCTTTCCTCTTTTTATTGCCCTGAGTCTGTCAGCGACAGAGCAGGAGCTGTTATTTCTTATACTTGCAACCCCCCCGCCCCCCAAGCTGTATACACAAGAAAATAAAATATTACATAAAGTACATAAGTGAATATAAAATACAGCCACACAGATGTTTGACATTACATGTTTGAGTATATTTTAGTGTTGTCCTTACCATATTTTCAACTAATAAATGATTTAATTAAAGAATGTTAGTTTGTATTAAGAAGTCAGGGGGAGGGACACAGTGCAGATTGTCCCTTTGTGTATATTGTTGTGTAGGAACTAGGGTTACCAAACGTCCGTATTTAGCAGGACATGTCCGTATTTTGAAGGTTTGTCCTGCTGTCCGTATTTATTTTTGAAGATTTGTTAAATGTCTGTATTTTAGCATGATCTGCGATACCATCAGTAACACGAGGTTGAGCCCATTTAATATTTTTTCACCTG
The DNA here is from genome assembly GCF_040183065.1 of Periplaneta americana. Taxonomy (NCBI): domain Eukaryota; kingdom Metazoa; phylum Arthropoda; class Insecta; order Blattodea; family Blattidae; genus Periplaneta; species Periplaneta americana. The sequence goes on from NC_091118.1 coordinate 69,702,069, forward strand.
AAAATCAGCATCAATAAAACTGTAAACATACGAAATTATTCTTCCGAGTGTAGCGAAGGTCAATGTTTCAGTGATCTGTCAGCAAATACAGTATATGATGAGTGAAGTAATTTTTGTGGCTACATGTAAAATTTGGTTAAAAAAAAATTGGTCGGTGTTTCTCTGGTAGGCTTATGTTTCTGTATACAGTGTTGAAATTATAATGTACTGTACTGTGATTGTATTTTTTTGTTTTAACTGTATTTTAATTATTTTATTGTACAGATAATTATTTAATATATGCCTATGCAACTTAACAAGCAATAATCAATTAAATTCGACTTTTGAATCTGAAAAAGCCCTAAAGAATAAGATATCTACAAATGTTTTTGTGTATGGACTTTGTCCTGCTTTTGAACTAATTTGTCCTGTTTTTCACTAATGAGTATCTGGTAACCCTAGTAGGAACTAGTGTTGAAGAAAACATTTGCTCTCAGTAGCTTTTTAATATGCCAATTGATATAAAAATTAAATACAAATGCTTAATATAGACTTTCCAAATATAGATTACCGGTAAACATTTTCAATAATAGAATTTGTCACTGTGTTGAAAGTTAATTTGTCAAATGTTTGTGAGATGGACAGTAGCATCTTCCCCTTCACTATGGTAGAAAGTGTGAGTAGAGGGGAAAGGCCTATCAATTGAACTGTAATGGGGATTAGGTTTTCCAGGTATTGTAAAGCTTTTATATCTTCACCTCCATTATTGAAATGCTGGAACCATTGTCGTGCTACATGTTCAGAATATAAAAAAATATGGGGAAGGAGTACATATATAGAAAATACGAATATGAAAGAAAGATTTGGACTAGCCTGGTTCAGACTGGGGATTTGGAAATTAAGAAATAATAGAGGCACTATATCTCAAGGCACATGCCCATTATGAGGACGGAGAGAAGATGACATTCACATTGTTCTTGAATGTCAAAATACTGAAGATATACGGAAGAAATTTATAAAAGAAAAGTTTCTACAAATAAATAAAGAAATAGCTATAAAAAACTGATGAATAATAATAGCATAAAATTGCAAAAGCAATTAGGTTTATATTTTTTTTTGACTAAAAAAATTAGAATGGATAGAATAAATGAAATAGAATTGAACGAAAAAAAAATATATAAATAAATAGAGAAATAAATAAATACATAAATAAATAAAAATAAGAATAATGAATATCAAACAAATATGTTTTTTTAAAGCTTATTTTATTTTTATTCTAGAATGAGTTGAGTCTTGCACAAAACTAAAAGCAAGTGCAAGATAAAACAAAATATGTAAATTGTAGAAATTGTATTTATATAATACTATATCTTTGTGTAAAATTGTTGTAAAGTGTGTAATGTAAGGGTTAAATTGATTTACTTGTATGTACTGTGTGATCTATTATATAATAAATATCAATACATGTTCAGAAATGATGTTTTCACCCTGGACTTCACATATTTTCCAAACCATGGCAGCACCTTTATAACCTTGTATCCAGTAGTGTTTTAAAAAGAGTCTACTATCAAACCTGATCACTTCCATTTTATATTCTTTGCTTAACAACTGACCATAGTCACATGCTTACAAAACACCAGAATTGAAAAAAAAAACCGACATTACTTACGAGTCAACCTAATATGAACTGCATCCTTCCCAAATAATTGCTTTTTATAGCAAGTGCAATTAAAATTGTAATAAATGAGCCTTGTTTTGTTTCATGACAGCCACACCTGGCAACACAGTACCAAACAAATCCACATCTGCAGTGGTGCCAACTTATATGGGTGATGCCTTACTGGTGTCATTCATGAGGTACAAACCTGTCTTCGAACAGTTGACTAAACAAGGACATGATATGTGATAGTTGCTTATTGAAATCAGTAAATTACAGTAAGTAAAATTTCAATATGTAAGGATGAATTGTTGGTGTGCATTTTATTCTCATCTCTCCTACCGATAGTCAGGTGCCACATAAGGATAATGCTGAAAAGTTAGATTTAGAAGATGTTTGTGACGAATTCATAGGGAGAAACACATTTGCCTCACTCCATGCTATGTAATAGCGAGTCCACTTCCGTATTATCAGTTTATAGTTAGAAAGAATTCAAGTCCTCAAGTTAAAATGTTTATATACTTTTAACATTCTATTTAACTACTAAAAATGGATAATTGTGCAGAACTACACTTAAGATGTGGGAATTTTTTCTGTATATAGTTACTAGTATGAAGGAACAAATTGGTATTCACATAAAATCCAAAAGAATGTTACCTACAAGATCTCTACATAATGTATTTCACATGTAACAAACTACAACCCTAATATTATACCAAGGGTAAAATAGGGTTTCAATATTTGGATTAAAAAAAAAAAAAAAAAAAAATAATAATAATAATAAATGGAACATAGCCCCTGGACCTTATACTAATTACTGTATATACATTACAAAACCGTTCTTAGATCTCCATTTTGTTATTTTTAGCATTCTGCAGTATATTGTATAGGCCTATACTATCCGTAGTCACATCAATATTACGAAAAATATTATTATTAAAGGGAGGATTTATGAGATTCTTTTGGGAAATTAAGATCAAGTGTTTGAACCCACCCAATGTTTTTAAAAAGTTGGCGCCATTGCACATCGGTAAGCTTCTATCACACACAAATCATTTTCCATACAATGTATGTAATAATTTTGGCATTATTAGTACGTAATAGTTTTATAAGCGTCAAAGTCAGAAGTTTTGGAATACTTGATTTCAGGATGGCATTAATTAATGTTTTTTTAACTTGGTTATTTAACAACGCTGTATCTACTACTATGTTATTTAGCGTTGATGGAATTGGTGATAACTAGATGGTATTTGGTGAGATGAGGCCGAAGATTCGCCATAGATTACCTGATATTTTCCCTAGGGTTGGGAAAAACCTCGGAAAAAATCCAACCACGTAATTAGCCCAAGAGGGAATCGAACCCACGCCCAAGAGCAACTCTGGATCAGCAGGCAAAGAAGCTGCCGCCTGAACCATGATTGGTAGCTCTAATTGATGTTTGAGAATAAGTGAAGCATCTTTTACAAAAACAATCATAACCAGTCTGAAAACACATTTTTTTAAATTTAATAGGGGAAGAAAACTGTGTACAATTTTACCTCTGAATGCTTTTTCAATTAAATCTGATGCAAATTACAGTATAAAGAATTAATGCTCTTGGTTATGAATGTTTAGTTCAAGAGATGGACATAAGACTGTTAGAGGGAACTATTAATTACGTATTTAAGAATGCAATTTTTGGGCTTTGAATTGAATTTAACGGAAGGGGCACTATGGCCCAGCACTGCGACCTGTTAAGGTCTATTACGCTAGCCCTCTGGTGAAGCATTCCCGAACCCACACTGGCCGACCACACTAAGGTTCTCTGGTCCAGGTTTCGAGCAGGCAACCCCACTTGTCCCTAGGCCAGCACTCTCCATGCATCGCCGGCCGGTGTTCGGGAAATGCTATGGAATGATAATGACATGGAGAAATGGTGACGGAATGATGTAAATGTCTAATTTGGGGAAAAATGAGAGAACCCTGGGAAAAACCCCAACTGCGACCTTGTCCACCACAAGTGTCACTATGGATTTTTTCATCGGGAATCAAACCCGGGCCGCCTGCGTGACAGTCTGAAGGTCTGACCATTCAGCCACCGCAGAGGTGAATTTTTGGACTACAGCTATCTTTGTAAAGGATGCCTCAATTCCAACTCTGTGTGGAACTTGACTCATGAGTGGTCAAGAGACCCAATGAATAAATTTGGTTTGAAATAATTTCAATTTCAAATAATTCCTCCTTGCTGCAAAATTATTTTGCAGCAAGGAGGAAAAAAATACATTAAAGACAGTGCTGACATGGTAATTTTTTTCTTGGCCATACGCCCCCCCCCCCCTATTATTTTCTATCTTGAAATACATTTTACTCCTCTCTCTCTCTCTCTCTCTCTCCCTCCCTCCCTCCAACAGTCATTTGATGGATGTTTTCATGTCAAGGAAGCAGTAAATAAATAGCTACACCAAAGAAAGTACAATTTCTCATTGCTTCACTGGCTTCTGTTAAATGTATATAGTGATAAACAATTAGTTTTAGTCTGTAGTCACAATCAACATAAAAATCGTTTGATACTTCCCCGTACAGTATATTCTAACGCAATATTGTAGTCCCTTCAACTTGTTACAAATATTACACTCGAGAGGTTCAGAACGCAATACCAGGGAAATAGACCATTTCCGTAATAATTTGTCCTGGACCGCTCACATGTTATGTTGGTAATTAGTAACAAATAGTGGGGGAGTGTTAACCTACAACAATACGTTGAAGTATTTGCAGCTGCAAACTAAAATCGTATGTTTATCACTACAGTATATACATAACACAGAAGCCAGTGACGCAAACGAAAACTGCCTCCTTTGGTGTAGCTTTTCTGGAAAAATACCATTTTTATATACTTCTGGATACCAGCATTGTAGAGGTGGACTGTTTATGTTTATGAACATCAAAGAAGATTTATTAGGAACTACAAGAGATGATCTAAGATCAGTACACATTTCCATGTATAAAACTTAGGCACCCATACACTGTATGGCTCCATATGGGCAAAATTTTCTCTTCCCCATAAGGTTCATTGAAAGATTCTAGGTTCCCATACAATGCATGGTCCCATATGGCCTCCATGGCAGCACTGATTAAAGACTATGCTGTAACTCTGTCCAGTGCTGTGAAGTAACAGTTAGCATGTCTGATTGTGAAATGAACAGATCCAGGTTCAAATCCTGGTTGAGGCAAGTTACAAGGTTCGAGCGTTTTCCGAGGTTTTCCCTCAATAAATTGAAGCAGAATTGCTAGGTAACTTTCGGTGCTGGATCTCTCATTTCGTCATCATTAATTCAAAGTCACTGTCATCATTACCACAGCCCAGGTTAAGATCACAGTGCAGTGTGCTGTATTTGTACAAGTGTGTGGCAGTTTGGCAACAAAGTCATTTGCAGAACAGGAGTGGTCAGCACAATAAGCTTCAGGCTGCAGTGCAAGCCTTTGGTCCTTTCTCTGTAAAAAAAAAAAAAAAAAAAAAAAAAAAAAAGTACTGTAACTCACCTTTCGCTAATCTCGCCTTCTCTTGAGCTAATTTAGCATCACGAACTGCCTTCTGTTTGTCTTCAATCTCACGGATAGCTGCTTCCTTTTTGGACAGGCGACTATGTCGAATCGCTCCCCAAGCAACACCAACTGCCAAGAAGCTCCACCTGCCGAACTGTAATAAATATTTTCGTCAAAACTACAGTTTATACTGAACAGTTGGCATACAGTCTCTCTCTTGCACAGAAATATCTGTGTGGTTTGCATATTCAGAATGAACAAAATAAAACAAAAGATATGAGGATTCAGCAGTGTATATAAGTCGTTTATTTAATACGACTTATATACACTGCTGAAGATCTCTCAATACCTAAATTAGATTTATTCCATTATAAAAAGAAAGGTAAAGTCTGACAACCATTTCTTGTATACTATGACGTAATACCCACTGTAATAACATAACAATTGGAAGGAACAATTTTGAAAGAGTACAGAGCTTTAAATATCTCGAAGTGTGATTACTAGAGAGTGGAATTTAGGCATAAACCTATTTTTTCTCCTTGATACATACAGGCTTGAGATTTTTAATATTTACATTTTCATGGATAACTTATATAAGTATAAATAAAGAGGTTTTATAGTGCTTAAAATGCCTATTTCGATGTTAGTTCCCATTTTTAGGTTTTTTTTTTTTTGCATCATTTTTCGTAACTATTTACAGTTTTCTTAATATTCTGTACCATTTACATTCCAAGATGGGTGACAACTCCTTCCTAGCAGTGAACAACACAATAGAGAAGTACCTCCGGGCCACCCCTTCTCATTCTTACTATCTTTCAATCCTAAAATTCCAACTTTCAGTTGGCCTGGGTAGCGTAATCGGTATAGCGCTGGCCTTCTGTCAGTGGCGTAGCCAGCGAATGGGCCAGGTGGGCCCAGGCCCACCTAAAAAATATGCGACATTTGCGTTTTTTTATGGAAAATATTCAAAGTTAAAACTAAACCATGGATCCAGAGCAATAGTTACAGTCGATAGCATTAAGGTAAGAAGTCAAAAATGCGTTCATTTCTTCAAGAGCCAATTTAACTGTGTTAGGTTGTCTGGCAGCGATAAAAAGAAGGAAGCTGTGGAGGCTACTGGATTGTTACATCAGCTAGAAAAATGTGACACCTTATTTTATTTGGTATGTTTAGATGATATTCTTGCTCTTGCAAAATTAATTATCGGAAGCACCTCAGTCTCCAAAAATGGATATTAGTAAATGTTCGTCCTTCATTAAGGCAATGATATAAAACTTTTCAAAGCTCTGAATCAAAGAAAAATTCGACAATTGTGTCAAGCACAAGGCTTTGTAATCTAGCAATTCTATCCATTGAAAGGGAGAAAAGTTGGGATTTGTTGAAGGACCCATCATAAGGATCGCCGATTCGTTGCTAGGAAATCTTGACAGCTCCAGTTCACCTTATAAAGCGTTTGTATAGGTATGCCATGCATGATTGTTTATCATAATTTTGCATGTTATTAAATAAGACTTCCGAGAATGAGTTTCAAGAGAGTTGACGGCAGCGGCATTGTCAGGAGATGGGTCAGGTACTTTCTAAATTCTGCATATCTGGCCCTCCCAAAATAATTAATCTGGCTATGCCACTGCCTTCTGTGCTCGAGGTTGCGGGTTCGATCGCGACTCAGGTCAATGGCAATTAAGTGTGCTTAAATGCGACAGGCTCATGTCGGTAGATTTATTGGCATGTAAAAGAACTCCTGCGGGACAAATTAGTAGTATTATTATTATTATTATTATTATTATTATTAAGGATTCAATCCAAATATTACATTACCATTTATATTTTGGCCATGGATTTGCATTTCTCTGGATTTTTTACTAAACAATTCATGTATTTAATTTTTTTGTCTTTCTAAATTATTCTGTAGTGCTTTTATTCTGGATCTTTATGGTCACCCTCACTGAGGGCAGATTATTTTGTTAAAAATTAATATATATTATTATTATTATTATTATATCTTCTTCTGTCTGTCAGCAATTTAACACAAACTCACTGGGTTGTACCCGAATAAGCATTCTCTTACATTCCAAGACAGATAACAACCCCATCCTTTCTTCTCACCATTTTTGTTAAGTACAGCAGTGAGCGACACAATAGCCACAATAGGTGCTGATCATCTACTGTGAAGTAAACTATGGAAATGTGATTGGTGAATAAAAAACACTCTTATATTAGTGACATTCTTTAGCAAAAAAAGCCTGTTTTTATTTTATAGAGCCTAAATAAAGGACTTTAAGAGCCTATTTTAGGCGCCTAAAATGCTACTTTTTAGGGCCTAAAATTCTGCTCTTTAGTGATTACTAATAATAATATGGTATTGACAGAGGTTAAAGAAAGATTACAGGCGGAAAACAGATGCTATTGGACCTTTGTTACGATCTAGGGATCTCTCAAGAAATGAGAAAAAGAAAATATATAGAACAAGAATCAGGCTGATGCTTACATATGCCTCTGAAACCTGGTCTTTACTAATAAATGAGAAACGGAAAATTGCGGCATGGAAAAGGGAAATTCTGAGAAGAATATATGGGCCCAAAATGGAGAATGGAAAATTAGAACTAACAAGAAACTTTATGGATATATGGTGAACCGCATATAATGGGTGTAATTAGAAGCGCAAGGTTGAGATGGGTCGGCCATATGTTGAAAGAAGTGAAGAGGGATCATTACTGAAAAAGATTTATAGAGAGAAGCCGAATGGTAGAAGATGTGTTGGGAGACCTGGGAAGAAATGGATTGAAGGCATTTAAGCAGTGAGGGAAGTGAGATGGTATGCACCGGTATGGAATACCGTCACTGGTTTCTATGGCCAGAAAACATACCGTTAGTGAAAAATGACATACTGTCATGAAAAAATGTGATCCGTAAAAATTTGTTTATACATTTCTTCACAACAAAGAGTACTATTTGTTTGCTTCGTAAATCGAAACCACAGCTTTCAGGAACTGTATTCAACGTGTATTTAGACACGTTTATTTGATAAGTCAACTCCTAGAATGCTTACAAGTATAGAAGGCTGTGGTCTGTAGCTTGTGGTGGTGATCACTGCTACCAATTTAGTGACTGTCATTTTTGTTATTCTTGCTTTTTATTTATAATTCAATAAGGCACTTTGAAGCTTTAATATTATTTTAAATGATAAGTCTCAACGGACATTGCAAAATAATATAGCAAATAACTGCAGTAACTTGAAATTATTTTCCTAAGGAATATAATGTGTTGTATAAGCTTCAAAGATTCGCGTTACTGATTGCAAGAAACAATTTATTGTTTACATCATGTAGGTGTAGCCTATATTATAAGGAAGGGGATATGCCTTTTTGAAATAGAGGTATGCCAAGGGAAAATCTTGGGGTAGCATACCGCCTCTGGTTTTTTTCCCACTTCCCTCACTGCGTTGAAGATATAAAGTAGATGGGTATAAGGGCATGGAGGAGAAGAACTCAGGGACAGAAGAGAATGAGCTTCTATTGCTAGGCAGGCTCTGTTCCTTCAAGGAATGTAAACGCCATAGAGTAAGTATGACGTAATACCTACTGCAGGATATTAACATTCTTGAAGTATAGGTTGTGAGGAATTATTGAAAGGACACAAACGAACAAATTTTCATTATATATTGAAGAATGTAGTGCCATTATTCAACAGAGTTTGTGCTTCAATGATGGCCAGTAGTTCAGTTGGTAGAGCAACTGGCTATAGACTGGAAGGTCCCAGGTTCATTTCTGGGTGGTATAAAGGGAATTTTCTTGATGCCGAAACTTCAAAATGGTCCTGAGGTCCACTCAACCTCCTGTCGAATTGAGCACCTGGTCTTTCTAGAGGATAAAAGACAATTAGAGCATGGTGCCAACCATACCACCTCAGTCTAGTGCCGAGGTTATGAAAGCATGGAGCGCTACTTCCACGCACCTTCATGGCATGTAGAGGGGATAAAAAAATAAAAGGCACTGCAATTAATTTCAATTCATTGAGGTACTTTCGGAAATGAAATAACCTACAAACTTGGTAAGAAATGCAAAAATCAGGCCTCTTCAGTAGCCCAGTGCTAGAGTGCTACAGTTTATCTTTCCACAGACTTCTTGTATTCCCAGCATTGACTGGAGTGATGTTTATTTATAATTATATTTTTGAAGCTATATGCATCATGAAATATATTATCAGGAATTGAATCATTTTACCATAGGCTAAGTCTAAAAAATCTGCTGTGGAAAAACGCAGACTGCTCACTCTCCTTCACCAGGATTGTCTAGCTCAGGGCCGGGCACCGGGAGTGAATCCAGACTCTAAACAGGAATACTTAATATTCATCCATCATGGCATCAATGCTGCATGGTGTTTGGCGGGGAAGAAAGGGGTTGATGAGAAGTTATATGGCTCCCATTGAGAGTAGAATTTGCTCTTGGTGCCCAGCCCTGGTCTAGCTGTAACTGGAATTGTGGCTTCACCGAAATAGAGATTATATTTGTGAAATTCTCCCACAGGCTACAATTTACTAACATTGTTCTTTGTTAATAGGTTGCAAGATGACATTTAATTATGGCTTTATTGCCAAATTTCTGAACACATGATAACTTAAAACTATTCAACCAGTCTATTTCGAAATGCTGCATGGATAAGTGATAGGCCTATTAGCAAGTGTCAAGGATATGCACACATTTATCTGTAGGTTTTCATACTAATTTTGTGGCGCTAGTGATTGTCAATTAAAGTTAACGTTTCAATGAAAATATGTTCGATGAATGGTATAAACTAAATGGTTCCCTACAATAGAAACTTAAAAAAAACTAAATAAATAAATAAAAACATACCTAATGAGAATGTTCCAGTTGGAATGATGGCCTAGTCATCAGAAAGTAAATGTAATGGTCTAGAACAGTACCAAGATGCCATCGACGAATTGTTCAGGTTAAAAGCTAGGCTAAACTAGCGTTGAGTTTGTTCCTCGTACTCTACTTCCGCACCTTCAGCTTTCTCCTCTGTAATACCAACATAACTTTGATGACATTACGAAAGTTTCACGCTAGTGTACGCTCACATTATGTCTTGCATATACGAATCTATAGTATGCTCACATTATGTCTTGCATATTCGAATCTATAATAGGTTAGGTTAGTTTAAGCTTTTGTTTTGTTTGCATATACGAATCTGCGACAGGTTAGGTTAGGTTTTTATTATGCCTTGCATATACCGCTGGATAAAGTATGGTGACTTCTTGTTTTCTGATGTCAGCAACAAGGTAGTGTAATAGCGGATTTTCCCTTCTGCAATCATCGGAACAAACTCAGCGCTAGTTTCTCCAAAAGCTGAATGCAAGTCATTCATTCGACTTCAAGCAAGTTTTGTGAGTGAATATAGGCCTATATATAATTTCTTAAATTACATGATTTTGTTTGGGCGGCCGGGTAGCTCGGTAGAGCAGCTCGCTACAGACTGGAAGGTCCGGGGTTCGATCCCAGGTGGTGACAGGATTTTTTTCTCGTTGCCAATCTTTCAGAACAGCCCCGAGGTTCACTCAGCCTGCTGTAAAATTGAGTACCGGGTCTTTCCCGGGGGTAAAAGGCGGTCAGAGCGTGATGCCGACCACACCACCTCATTCTAGTGCAGAGGTCATGGAAAGCATGGGGTTCTATCTCCATGCCCCCCCAAGTGCCTTCATGGCATGTTACGGGGATACCTTTACCTTTATATGATTTTGTTTATGAAAGATGACCATACTACAATATATTGTTAAAATAAATCATAAAAACAAATCCTCCTAATTTTTCCAGGCCTAACCTAAAAATGTCATGTACCCGTTAACCAATGTTTCAACAGTTATTAAAAAAGTAATAATGGAGGAACGTGAAGTACAGCAAATTACGATCCACTTTCACTACGTGGCTATCGACACGAGCAGCAGGCTCGGCAATACATGCAAACGAAATTATACTAAATGTGAGGAATGTTACTACAGCTGTGTAGTATTAGGTGTTAGGTTAGGTTTGATTAGGTGTGTAGTATTATGAGGTTAGGTTAGATTAGGTAACTTATGTAATATTATTACGCCTATTATGTTGGAGACACTGAAACCCACTGTTACATTAACGAAATATGGCCGTATTCTTAATTCACGCGCGACGACTTTCGTATATAAGGTACGTATTTAGGGCGGGTTGGGTGCGCCTACAACTCTCCCAGTGATCACAAATTTCTACTAATGAATACTATAAATCCAAGGCATTTTCAAGGTATTTTATCAAATTCGTATAGTGGCTAGGACGTAAGTAATCTTTACCCCATACTACTTCACATAATTACATAGCAGCAGAATAAATATTACAACTTTCGTCATAATAAAATAGTCTACCAGCGAGTTATAATTATGTAATACTCTAGTGTACCATATCTAGAATTACATATTAAAATAAGAAATATATAATAATTCTGAGCATAGTTTTAGCAATTAATATTAAGCTGAATAAGTAATACATTGTTTACAAACCCTAATCAGCGGAGAAACTCGCAGAGGTGCAGGTTGGTCAGCCATATTTGTCCGGGAGGTCTTCCACGGTCTGTGATATACCAATACTGACTGCAATAATTTGTCTTGAACTGTTAGATCGTAGAAGCCGTGAAATAGTCAAAACAAGTACTATTTTACATTTTTCAAATTTATTAGTGTATAATAAATAATGTTATATATTTTATTTTGTGAAAAGTAAAGTCGTAATATTTCTGTTACTCTTTTAAACCAAATTAAATTTTTTGTTCAGTTGCCATGGCTGACTCTGAACTACGACTTGGCAATTGTTGCAACAGTGATTATAAATACACGAAATCTGTCATGGAGTGTAGTTGGCTATGTGAATTCCAAGCGATGCGGTTGTGAATGATTGGTTGCGAGTAATAGCAGTCGGTAGCAATCATCATCGTAGCAATATGGCGTTAATATGGAGTGTAATAAGTGTTTCGTGTTCGATTCTTGTAACACCGTTTTTAATGTTTTTATTAGCAATAATATTTTTGGCTTCAATTGGAAAATCTTTAGGAGTTCGCCGTTTATATGTGAAAGTATTGCTGAAAATATTTGAGGTAAGTTTGTAATAATACTTTTAAATTTAGTGATGCTAAGCATATCTCGCTTGAATATGAGACCTATTTGAATTATTCTAAGTTTTGTTTCTGTATTGCTGAATGAAATTGAATATTTAGATGTGATCAGTGAGAAAAATATTCCGTAAAGACGAAATTAAGTTTATCTTCTTGTTGACATTCTCGTTTAACAATCGTATGCTTATGTTTATTTAACATACGGTTTTGCTTTAATGACACTGTCAGATTTTTAAACCATCTCATCGAGAAACATCTAGAAATATATGAGTGAATAGCATATGGTTTTAGTTATGGAAACGGGGGTTAAATCGTTATGGTTAGGGTAAACTCATAATAAATAAGAATAGCATATGGTTTTAGTTATGGAAACTGGGGTTAAATCGTTTTGGTTAGGGTAAGCTCGTAATAAATAACTTTTTAATTAGTCGCACATTAGTTATCAACGAATTAATTCACAATTATTTGGCTGTCGTACCTATTTTGTATTCATAGCGTCGACATGTTGAGAGCTTCGATTTATTATAAATTGTCTTTCGTGCCGCGAATTGTATTACCGGTACTTGAATGACTTAAAGTGGATGCACCATGGCTTTACTGCATGTGGAGTAATGAGTCATATAATATATTCTTGTCTTTTTACCTTTTGTGATTAATTTCACTCGGGCACGTGTTAGTATCGTAGATCAATCTTAACTTTATAGGTATTTAAGAAATTAGTCGTTTGATTGTAGACGTTTGAATGTTTTCATACAATATTATAATACATACCGGTAGTGTGTAAGAAAATCTTTCTGAGAATTTAATTTTTACTGATTTGTTGAGCTCTTAATAACAATCTTTCATTGCTATGCTACTTGTGAATAATATAGGTCTAGGCCTATACTTTTCATTGAAGATACTACAGCAGAAATATGATAAAATATTTGCGAAGATAATTCTGGCACAAGAACAACTGGGAATGGATTACAAATCGCAGTACATGATCTAAGCGAAATTTCTGAAGTATCTGATTAAAAATCGCTTCAAGAACAAAAAGCGTTGCATTAAGAAGTTGAAAATTGAATAACAGACCAAATTTTTGTGATAATTGCCGATACATGAGAAATTGGGTAACAGAAATTACATTGATATGAATATGTATGTATAATATAGCAATGTCAATGCTTGTATGTTTACTGTAAATTTAATATTAAAAAAGGTACAGAAATGAGAATATTGTACAATACAACACAACACAACACAAACATACTGATATAGGCGTAAGACAGTTCGGATAAAATCTTGCAACGAATGAATAATTTATTTCCATACTGACCCAGAGGCAAAAAACACACTGGACGACCTAGACACGGATGATGTGACCATTAATTACCACATTGATCCTTTATGGAACAGGTCTTAAAGACTTGAATCATACTTGTTTAGAATGTTGGCGTTGAAAATCTTCCCCAGAAGTTCTGGAGAATGTCTATGTCTGTAACATATGAAGTATGATGTAGCATATTTGAAAGAATTAACGGTCAAATTAACTTATTCCTTATTCATCACTGAATTGCGACATTGATAAGATATAACATTCACATAGCCTAATCATTTTTAAGCTCATTTTAAATCAATCTCTAGTGAGATACACTAATAGGTTATGCTTTTTAAATCAGTAATGATTCCCTTTGTGTTGTCTCTTTTTCCTATTTACAGTCCACCGCTGTGGAATAACGGTTAGCATGCCTGACCATGAAACGAGCAGGCCCAGGTTCAAATCCTGGTTGAGTTTTTTTCCGGGGTTTTCCCTCAACTCATTAAGAACAAATGCTGGGTAATTTTCGACGCCGGACCCTGGACTCATTTCGCTGGCATTATCATCTTCATCTCATTCAGACGCTAGATAACCATAGCAGATGCAAAAGCGTCCTAAAATAATTATTTGAAAAAATTGTATTTCCAGTACTTGATATCCTCTGGCCCTTCTTTTAACGAAAGATTGAGACAAAATGATCATCTTCTACAAAATGTCATTGGGTAACATTTGCCAAAGCGGTAATAATTATGGCTGCTGTGAAATGTGCTTCGTACCACTCATGTTGTAACAAATTCGCCTGTTCTCCATTAATTCCTTATGCCGATGCGCTTGGATTTATTCATTACTTTTCACTGTCAAATTGCCTTTGTGATAATATCAATCCCGGATATAATTTATCTCATTCATGTATTGACCACCTCAGCCAATTTCACAACAGCCATAACAGTTACTCGTTTGGCGAGCATTTTACCCCTCTTTGTGTTATTCAGTTTTTTCTTCTGATGGGGATTCGACGTTGTGCTCACCCTGTGTATCTGAAAAAGAAACCAAAATTGGTTTAGAATGAAACCCTAATACTATTCAAAACTGATGTAGGTTGAATTTATTTTTCATCGCTGGTAAAATAGATATATAAAAACTGAAATGGCTGGAAGATTGGATCTGCCTTCGACTTCAGGTGCACAAAGGGGTGAGAACGGAATCATATTCGTTTGGGGTCATTTTAATTGACTAAATTTACGTGACTATGTCTGACAACAGGAAAGGAAAGGGGAAAAGTTCCAAATTTACATTTATGTGAGAAGGAACTAGAAATAAAATCAAAATCAAAAGATTTATAAGTAGGATGTAATAATGCCTGCAATGGAAACGAATGCGAATTGAACCTAATAAGGTTAGGTAAAATACTTGTTAGTTAAGAATATGATGCATTTAACAAGTTTAATTTATCATTTGAAGACTATTTTTAAAAATAACTGGTGATAAGAAAACGAAAAGCACACCACATAAAATATAAAATTAGGTTTCCTCCTCCATGTAAGTAAATCCTAATATAATATGTAATTATTAGAGCCCGGATGTCAGGCAAAATGCCTTTTTTAAATTGAGTATATGTATGAAAGACCTATTAGAGATAAACACGCCTCCACACATTTGGGGACGATATTATTTAGCCTTTTTTTTTTTTTTTTGCCTATTTTAGCTCCCGTTGCCCATTTGAAGGTTAAATGCCTTTTTTGTTTAGCCTTTTTACGTCGTTATTGTACATTTTATATATTTTTAATGCATTTAAAATAAACCTTACATAAATTATATAAAAAACGGTTGTACAAATTAAAAATACATAGGCCTATTCACCTTACACAAATATTTGCTGAAAATCTTATTCTCCAGCAATACATATGTTTCCAAGAAGTCATAAACTTTTCTGCCCTACAGATTTCATTTTTATGTCACTTAACAAAGATGTTTGAACAGTATAACCCTCGGTGCTCAGATCACTTCGGGGTTTACCAGCGAAAGAAAGGGGATGAGGGAAGTATTAAAAGCAAGTCTCCAGATCCCGTTACTGTTGTCGCTTGCACGCATGTCACGCGTACTTGGAAGTCTCTAATCCCCTCTCACACCCCTCTTTTTGAGACAATACACAGTCGGTTTTTCCCGATCTCTGAAAGAAAGTAGAGACAGTCCTTCTGAAATAAGTTGTTTTAAGTTTGCTCCAATCACTTGAGTAGAAGTAGAAAGATCTTTTTCCACCATGAAAAACGTTCTCTCTGACAGGCGGCTCACTATGACAGTTGACAACTTAAAAAAGCATCTTGTTGTAATATGTAACCAAGGAAAGTGAGTACCGTATGGGATAGTTTAATTATTTGTCTGTTTCCATCAATAATAAATGCCTATTTCACTGCCTATTTTTACTATTTTAGTGCCTATATGCCTGCCTATTTTAACCAAAATAAATGCCTAAATATCCGGGGTCTAGTCATTATCATCTTCACAGGTTGTAGTCCTTTGAATAAGTGTTACGGTCTACCAAAGTTTTCTTTTCATCGCTTTTGAGGACGTCCCAACGACCTTTATATTTTGTGATAGACTTGAAAGCAATAAAATGTCCCTCCAACTACAATAACACTTTTGTTTAGCCGCGCTGTTTTGATTTCCCGTCACCCGCCTCAGGAGCTTATCTGCGGCCAAGCGGCCACCCAGTCTGCCGGCACTGAAACATTTAGTATAGGAATTTGTACTTACCCAGATCAAAGTAGGTGTTGAAAATGTCTTCCACCAACTGCTACACACTGTTGACACCTTCTTATGAAATTGTTAATTACTTCAAGAAGTTCTGCTTCACTGATTGACTCGATTTCAGCTCTAAAGCTCATTCATTGTATGCGGGCTTTTCGCATAAACCCTATTTTAAGTGCCCACCATAGATAGAAATTGCATGGTGTTAAATCTGGACTTCGTAGAGCCCAAAAATGTTTACTGATATTTCTCCTTCCGAACATTCGACGCAGTTCTCTCATGGATTCTTCGGCAGTGTGAGCAGTGGGGGAGTCTTGTTGGAAATATACTGAGGACGTTCTCCGTAAGTCAGTTCATCTAAAAATGGGTCAAGGATCTCATTCATATAACGCTCGCTGGTAATTGTGCCCTGAGTGAAAATAGGCCCAAAAATTCTGTGTCCGTTTATTGCACCACCGTACAAAGGTGTTTCAAGTACAAGATTGGGTTTCTCCTGACTGTAATACCGATGATTTTGTGAGGATACGTGTCCATTTAAATGAAAATAGGCCTCATCACAAAAAAATAAATTAATATCGGATCAAAACCCGCATACAAAGAGCTGAAATCAGGTCAATCAGTGAAGCAGAACTTCTTTAAGTAATTAACAATTTCATAAGGTGTCAACAGTGTGTAGCAGTTAGTGGAGGACATTTTCAACACCTACTTTGAGCTGGGTAAGTACAAATTCCTATACTAAATGTTTCAGTGCCGGCAGATCGGGGCGCCGCTTGGCCGTAGATAAGCTCCTAGTGGCGGGCGACGGGAAATGAAAACCCCGCGGCGTAACAAAACAGTGTCACTGTAGTTGCTAGCCAGGAGGTATTTCCAGTGATGTGGCTGCCATCTTTCAGCGTCTGGCCCTACTGTTTAATACTGCATTTCCTCAGTATATGGTGGAATGGTTATACCACAGTCTAGTATATACAGTCACGAAGCTCAATACATAGGGAATATGCATCCAAAGATAGTTGCTAACCACTAGGATCGCTACTATCGCCTCATCACAGACAATGCGAAGTAGTACCGGCACAGTCTATTATTCCTAGTACTCTCAGCTCAGTTGGTAGAGCAGCTGGCTACGGACTGGAAGGTCCGGGGTTCGATCCCAGGTGGTGACAGGATTTTTTCTCGTTGCCAAACTTTCAGAACGGCCCCGGGGTTCACTCAGCCTCCTATAAAATTGAGTACCGGGTCTTTCCCGGGGGTAAAAGGCGGTCAGAGCGTGGTGCCGACCACACCACCTCATTCTAGTGCCGAGGTCATGGAAAGCATGGGGCTCTACCTCCATGCCCCCCAAATGCCTTCATGGCATGTTACGGGGATACCTTTACCTTTTTTTACCCTCAACAACTCAAGCTTCGTGACTGTATATACAGTACTAGACTGGTTTTACCGCCATGACTCTGTCCCCAGAGTCTCGGTTTTTTATAAACAGGTTGCACTTCGTGAAAGTGAGGATGGGATTTAGGTAGGAGAGGTTATAGATGGAATGAACATCACTACTTTTTAGAAACCCTCCGAATATATATAAATAATTACCAGATATTTCCTGTTCCAATCTTTTGCATTTGAAATTAGATACTGCAAGAATTGTCGTGTTAACTGTAGTTTAAGATCATCAAAGAAAATTTAATTTTGCAGTAAAACGTTTGTAATTGTACCATACTGTACAGTTATTAAGTAAAGATTCATTCATGCATTCATTCATAAAATATGCTTTGATAGGGTAAAGTTTGAAGGAACCTCAAATTTGGAATGATGTCATAAATCAGCCTTTAGTGTGTTCTTTTTGTTGGAAGCTGTTAAAATAATGCTCTGCATGAAAAAGCTTATAAATTTAAAAATACCGGTATATCATTGTAAAGAATTATGGTTTGTTTTCATTGTACGCGGGGTTTGGAAAACAGTAATTATGTAACTTGTTACTGGTTAGTCCTAGTTAGTCTTTGTAATTATACACATATAAAAAAGGAACAAGTGAAACGCATCATCTTAAATCTGAACGTAAAAAAAATGCAACTTCGCTATTTTGATGAGAATAATAATTATCCGGACATCTTGTGGGACTTGTTTTTTTATGGCAAGTTTTTACTCTGCGACCTTGGCAATGAAAAGTGTTACACTAGGTTTGTTCCAACAAGCAGTTCAGAACGCGTTACAAACTAATACCGAACTACTTTCGACACATGCGCCAAGGCCTTCGGGGTTTCTTCTCATAGGTATTAAAATTATATTCATCTTCCGAATTTACCTTCCAGATCACTCATGATGGACTATTATTTTATTTTAACCTACCTTCTAGTCTTGAAACATTTTAACCATACTTAAAACTAAACCATCTGCTCATGCGTCAACAGTTCAGAATTCCCAGTTTCTGCTCTTAATCAAGAACCAATCATTTCACTCTTTCCGAACGAGTTCTAAAGCACGTTGTAACGGGTAACTGGGAGTTCAAAATCGGTTCGGAATCAGTTCTAGTTTTGTTGGGTTGGAACAGGTAACTGGAAGTTCGGAATCGGTTCAGAATCAGTTCTATCTTGTTGGAGCGCACATTGACCTACTGGGCATGGACATGCAGTTCAGAATCGATTCTGAACCGTGCTGGAACAAACCTACTGTCTTTGCTTGAAGCAGGAGCTTTTCTGATGATAGACGCCACGGTCCTTGTTTACCATAGTGTAAAAAAAATCGAAATCAATTACCGATATTTTAAAATAAAATCATATTCATTTTATTTAATCGGATTTTTTACATTAAATTTTTGCTTAGAAATCATTTGAAATTATTGTTAGATTGGTGTAAGTTATGCCTCATTGTTTATGATGTACAGTACCTAGGATGAATAATGAAGAATCAATCTAGATGCTGTGTTTTAATATTTTGAATTGGGGTACGATGCATTACAACATATTTTAAACCAGTTCTTCTGTCTTATAACTTATTCTTAAAGTTCTTAAACAGAAACACAAACTAGAAGCTTTATTTACACCAAGCCCCTTTCTAAACTAGTTCTTCAGTCGTATTTGTAGCTTCTTTATTTACGTGCTTGTACAAAAACACAAACTTGGAAGCTTCGCCTACACCAAACCTGTCTCTATCATCACATTAAATTTAAATCGCACTTTATTACATTTATATTTTAGAAATTATTTTAAATTATTCTCAGATTGGTGTATGCTTTATTGTTTATGAAGTACCTAGGATATGAATACCAGTATCGATAATGAAGAATCAATCTAAATACTGTGTTTAACAATATTTTGTATTGGGATATGATATATTACATCATATTTTTGAACCAGTTCGTCTGTCTTATAGCGGAATACAACAGAATGGACTGTTTATAACAACAGAATTGTGCAACTTGAAGTCTCTTTCTGTTTTTCGCTTGTTCAGACGACAAAGGGACTAAGCTGATTTTCTCTTAATTTTCAGAGATGGTCTCTCAGTGGATAGCTGATCCGTATCTAATGATCTCTCTTGTTTTGATGCTAAAGGTGCAACTACTTGACTTGTCTCTGAATTTTGTTCTTCATTATCAGTGCAACCTGTTGTTTACTGAAGAGATGAAACATATGACTATTGTAATTCCGATTTGTTGCACCAAAAATCAGTGCTTATTTTAACCACACCATATATAATGAACAGTTATTTTTTTAAATTAGGTTATTCTGCTTTTATTGCAAAACAGGAGAGCAGCGCAACTTTGCGTTTTGTTGTCTAATAAAACGAAGGTTAGATACTGGAAAATCCATCTGTGAATTCATTTGAAGCTTATAAGAATAGTTATCTATATCACATTGTTTACTTGATTCATTCTTAACAGCTGGAATTGTCATCACTGATACCACCGAGATTTATGATAATGGGGTCTATAACGTCATCTGAAAATAACTGTCGTTTCATATAATCATTTCAATTTCTACTTAACATTTGCACAAAGAGGGTGCGAATTTGATTCATTTGAGAATATTAATCCCTAGATAAATACTGAGCTTTCCAAATTATAGTGGCGTCGCTGTTATTTTCGGCGTGACTCCTCCTCTTTGCTTACACCTTAGGAAGTGAAGGCTCTATAAAGTCTATGTAGGTAGTATCGTTCGCCATTTTTGTTCTCTCGTTGCCGAGCTACCAGACGAGGAATCTATTTGCCGCACCGTTAAACATTATCATGCCGTAGCTCCTATGATAATAAATCAAACGCACTGTAATTGAGTAAATAATTGAGCGGCAATTAACGTCCTCGTGTGATTTCTGCGAACGCCAACGAAAGAGCCAAAATGGCGGGCGATCATATTAAGTATTTATGGAACCTTAGGAAGTGCATAACGTCATCAGCAGCGAATCACAAGACGCACACGTTTAAATTTAGCCGACCTGCAACGTGATTGGCTGCTGGAAATAAGAGCGACGGGACATAGTAGGGCATTTAAGAGAAACCTTTCCTCAACTGCACGATAGATAACCATAGCAGTTGATAAAGCGTCGTAACCAATTAAAAGTGACAAATTTGATTATCAGAATACCAATGCTGAGTCATCGCTCCAAGGCTTCCAGTGCAGGTGGTATGAAAATGTATAAATCACTGACATACTGTACATAATATTAAATTATCTCAGTTCTAACACTAGTATCTTCACTGTTACAGTCAATTGCGTCTTTCAGTTTCATTCTTAATGCAGTGACTGTTGGAACGCGTTTCTCGGAGATGTAAAAATCATACACTATCCTTCACACTATATTTTAATCAAATGCGTGTAGTTTCAATACACTCTATTTTATTTATTTTCTTCTTATACGGAATTTCGAAAGATGTACCGTTGCCACTCTCTGTATTCCTCGTTTGTCACAATTTATTTACACTACTGCGGGACACGCCTGTAGATATTGCCACTTACTCTTGAACTTTATGTAGAGAAATTTAAATTCCTTGAGAAGTTTCTTTAGATATAAACACCAGTACACTGTTTATAACTTCTATGATTTGATTATGAAGCTTCTTCCCTTTTAATTTTGAAGTAACTGGAGCCATTTTATTAATAATTGCAGCTTAATATTGCACTTCAACGAACTCTACTAATATTATATATATATATATATATATATATATATATATATATATATATATATATATATAATTTAAATACACACATACTGTACTTTTAAATGCTACTGAATATTTTTAAAACTTCCGTAATGTAACATAAAGCGATTCACTACAGTACAAGCACCTATAGGGGAAGTAGGGAGCGAGCGTGACAGAAATGTTTAGCAAGTGGACTTCACGACTGACCAGGAACTGATGCCTGCCGTTTAAATCTCCACGGTCGTGAGGCTTTCAAATTTTTCGCGGGAACTGTACTCGTATCTCGGGAAATATTATTAATTTTAGGGTCCATGTTTATTAGACTTTTTTTTCCTTCTTTTGATGAATATACCACCTTTCAAAGTACTGAATGTTTTTTAACACTCGGCGTAGTACCTAGGGTTGCCAGATCTTAAAATTATCGGAGAGGGACTTTTACTGCAGTTGATATGCAATAATGCATAATGCATGATATAATAATAATAATAATAATAATAATAATAATAATAATAATAATAATAATGCATTAATACAGTGTAGACTATTCTCCTGAGTCCTGAGACATTTGTTCTCTTATTTTTAAAGTTCAATACAATTCTACACTTAAAAAAAGTCACTGACATGAGGAAAAATTCTGCAGGTTACAGTTCGGGCACAAATGCAGGTATATCATAGCCGACCTGCAACGTGATTGGCTGCTGGAAATAAGAGCGACGGGACATAGTAGGGCATTTAAGAGAAACCTTTCCTCAACTGCACGATAGATAACCATAGCAGTTGATAAAGCGTCGTAACCAATTAAAAGTGACAAATTTGATTATCAGAATACCAATGCTGAGTCATCGCTCCAAGGCTTCCAGTGCAGGTGGTATGAAAATGTATAAATCACTGACATACTGTACATAATATTAAATTATCTCAGTTCTAACACTAGTATCTTCACTGTTACAGTCAATTGCGTCTTTCAGTTTCATTCTTAATGCAGTGACTGTTGGAACGCGTTTCTCGGAGATGTAAAAATCATACACTATCCTTCACACTATATTTTAATCAAATGCGTGTAGTTTCAATACACTCTATTTTATTTATTTTCTTCTTATACGGAATTTCGAAAGATGTACCGTTGCCACTCTCTGTATTCCTCGTTTGTCACAATTTATTTACACTACTGCGGGACACGCCTGTAGATATTGCCACTTACTCTTGAACTTTATGTAGAGAAATTTAAATTCCTTGAGAAGTTTCTTTAGATATAAACACCAGTACACTGTTTATAACTTCTATGATTTGATTATGAAGCTTCTTCCCTTTTAATTTTGAAGTAACTGGAGCCATTTTATTAATAATTGCAGCTTAATATTGCACTTCAACGAACTCTACTAATATTATATATATATATATATATATATATATATATATATATATATATATAATTTAAATACACACATACTGTACTTTTAAATGCTACTGAATATTTTTAAAACTTCCGTAATGTAACATAAAGCGATTCACTACAGTACAAGCACCTATAGGGGAAGTAGGGAGCGAGCGTGACAGAAATGTTTAGCAAGTGGACTTCACGACTGACCAGGAACTGATGCCTGCCGTTTAAATCTCCACGGTCGTGAGGCTTTCAAATTTTTCATGTTTATTAGACTTTTTTTTCCTTCTTTTGATGAATATACCACCTTTCAAAGTACTGAATGTTTTTTAACACTCGGCGTAGTACCTAGGGTTGCCAGATCTTAAAATTATCGGAGAGGGACTTTTACTGCAGTTGATATGCAATAATGCATAATGCATGATATAATAATAATAATAATAATAATAATAATAATAATAATAATGCATTAATACAGTGTAGACTATTCTCCTGAGTCCTGAGACATTTGTTCTCTTATTTTTAAAGTTCAATACAATTCTACACTTAAAAAAAGTCACTGACATGAGGAAAAATTCTGCAGGTTACAGTTCGGGCACAAATGCAGGTATATCATACTATACTTCGGGTTTCTGCACATACATCTTATATCACATTCATGTATGAAGTATACTATAGGACTGAGGAGGCTATGGATGTATGGAATAATTAAAGACTTGCTTTTTCAACATTTTAATGGACTTCTACTATTACATTATTTTGTCGTGATTTATAATACTGTGTCATTTCATGTGACAGTTTAATATAAAAACATTTTTGTTAAATAACATTTAGATCAAATATAAATATTAAAATACAAACTTAAAGCTGTAGGAGAGTATTCTCTTAAATTTGCATACCCCTCAAGTCCGAACACGGTGCGTGGTACATTTGTTTCTCGTGCGCGTATTTCAGTTCCACTTGGGAATGGGTAATATCTTAAACAGCGAGACACGGAAAAATAGGAAATGTCTCGCAATATCGGGACATTTGGCAATCCCAATAGTACCAGAGGACATACAGATGACGATGTCGAGGGCAAAGTGTAGACATTTAAAGTTGAAAATTAATTTGTTACAACATCGCAATATTTTTTTTTAACCTTCGGACAGTAATACAGTTGAATGATCATTTGTACTGTAATAGACGGTTGTTAGATTTGGACATTGCCCGCCCTTGAATGGATGGGTGAACATGTTTGTTACTACCTGGACGTCTGTGCGGATAGACCACAGGTTGGAAGTCGTAGTCCAGAGTTTGCTTGTTCTGTGTTACGTAACCAATTGTTTGTAGAAGTCAGGACAATGTTTTGAGTTAAGTCCCAAGGTCTTGCCTTCATGTTGACACGAGGCAGCGGCAAGATGCTTTGTGAGTGTGAAATTGCAGATGTCTTATGTGCTGATATATGATTTCCCTCAAACTCTGGGGCTTTGGAAAAACTTGTTTGTGTGGTTAATCGGGACGGTAATTTTTAGATTTATTATCTGTGTAATCATTTTATATGAAGCGTATATAATTCCGGTACTTCTGCATAGATTATAGCTATAAATAAAAAAATGGGGGCTTTAGCTTCCTTAATAGCTGAAGAGTAGTTTTCAGCTGTGTTTGTCCATGTACGAGTTGAATTTTTAGACAGATTTGTCCATTCTGCCCAGATTGTAAAGTGTTTTGCTTATAGTTCTTGAGTACAAAAGAAATACTCAGTGAGTGGGTATAGAAGACGGTGAAGATCACAGGCAAGGAAACTAATGAAACAAGATGAAAAAGAGATAAATAACTAAGGAGGAGTCATAGATGGAAAGTAAGGGGAAGCGTTATAAAGAAAGTACGAACGGGAAGAAATGGAAGGGAGATAGAAGTAAGAAAAATAAACAAAAATACAAAAGAAAAAGAAAGAGGAAAGAGATGGATTGAAAAATTGGTAAACATTGTTAATCAAAGTATGATTTGTTTTTCCTGTTCCAATAAGGGTAAAATATTAAAATAATGATTTAGAATTTACAATATGCATTACTTGATATTTTTTACTTGGTTATTTAACGACACTGTATCAACTACTAGGTTATTTAGCGTCGATGGAAGTGATAATAGCGAGATTGTATTTGGAGAGATGAGGTCGAGGATTCGCCAAAGATTACCTGACATTTTCCTTATGATTGGAGAAAACCTCGGAAAAAACTCAACCAGGTAATAGCCCAAGCGAGAATCGAACCTACGCCCGAGCTCTGGATCGGCAGGAAAGAGCCTCAGGCGACTGAGCTACGCCGGTGGCTATTTGATAACTTAAAAAAATACAAAGAATATGAGTGAAGGTTGTAGCAAGTAATGTGCACTTAAAGTATGTGATACATTTAGCGAAGTGGGAAAACAGGTTATTAGTTAGCACTTTTTTTTTTTTTTTTTTGCATTTGAATAAGAAACTGATTATTTGCCTTTTACGCCACTGAATTCAGAATGACTTACTGTACGAACATGAAAATTCTTATTCTACTCTGAACACTAAAAGCCTAGAAATATTGAATTAAACTTTTGTACTGAAATGAGGAATCAGTATCCAGTCCTCTTAATACTTAGAGAAACGAAATTATTTGTTTCGGACGAAATTATTACACAAAATTAACAAACAGAAAGTATTCGCATAGTGATCATGTTCAGCACACAGAAATTATGCACATTTTCCACAGTTTTATTTTCACTTTCAATACTATGTAGATGCTCTTTGATTTCACAATAACTTCCAATCTTCTGGACATATAAATAATACATTTGAGGTCACACTGGCTGGAATGTTATTCCATTCCTTCATGATTACAGTTTTCAGCGATTTTTTTGTGGTAATTTCCCTAGTTTTGAGCTTTCTTTTCAAGTAATCCCAGAGTTGTTCAAAGGGGTTGTTGTCTGGTGATTGTACAGCTGTCCGAAAGTAAGATGGTATGTTGTAAAGGATCCATAGTTTGGTATAAAAGGCAGTATGCTTTGGATCGTTGTCATGCATGAATAGAACATTATACCTAATTCCCAATTTTTGGGCACTTGAAGTAGATTTCTCTTCAGGTTGTCCATGCATTATTGGTGGTCCATTATATCATTAAAATTCAAGGCATTATAATGTTGCAAAAGTGATTGCTAAATTATGCAAGTTATCATCCCTGATACCAAAGAGTGGATTTTGTATATGGTCTGTCTGCGTTTCACTTTTTTCGTGTGATTTGTCGCTGTGGTCGTCTTGATGATTGACGCCTCTGTAGTTTATGAAGGATTACAATGACGATTATCACCTCATCATCTGTCTGTAGTGGTGAAGGAATTTTACTGGTAAGGTAATGGGGAGGGGATCGCAAACAAATATCTCACCCAAAAGTGGGTCGTACCTTCAAAAAGTTTGGGGAACACTGACATAACGGTTCAGCCGAAAAAAAATTGTGTGAAGTTTGAATCCCATTTTTGGTAAAACTATAAGTGGTAAGATTTCAACGCGAAGAACAAGCCGAAAAGCCACCGGAGTAGCTCAGTCGGCTTGCGGTTTTCTCCAACCTTAAGGCATATGTCAGGTAATCTATGAAGAATTCTCGGCCTCATCTCGCCAAATATAATCTCGCTATCACCAATTTCATCGACGCTAAATAACCTTATAGTTGATACAACGTCTTTAAATAACCAAGTAAAAAAACTAGTTGAAAAAATTTGCCTTTGTCATTTCTTCGAAAAGCTCGTCATTTGTGTAATAACGTGCAAATTAACTGATTAAATTTCCGTCATACTGTAAATGCATTTTTATCAGTTATCTTCGCGTTGATATCTTACCACTCATACGTCTCAGTACTCAATAAATAAATAAATAAATTTAGCCTGCTAGATCCCGTAAGGGCTTGGCTCAGTAGACTTCACTCATTAGGTGAGCTGGTCCTATGTAGGGCTGGGGACGGAGCGGTTCGGTTCGGTTCGGAGCAGTTACTGTGACGTCATTACTCGGTTGAACCGAGTACAAATTTGTGGCGGCAGATTTAAAATTTAGATAGATTGAGTCGATTTTAGAACGTACTTTGAAAGTGAAATCAAGCGTTTTTTAAAAGCGTTGTAGTAAAGCGCTTTCGCTTTGCCAATTGACGAGAAAAAAGTGCTTCTCTTCATTGCAAAATGGCGGTTGCAAGTTTCATTTGCGTGATTACAACTATTTGCGGAGTTATTTTGTATGAAAGGCCTATTTAACTTTCAGTGTTGTTATAATATGGCAGACGAAATAACATTGGTAAAATAATTTATAATACTAACAGCTAATAAATTAACATTTGATGTAAACGTTAAACGCTGCAGCTAAGTAAGAAAGAAGATAGAAAGAAACGGGCTCCATGAAACGCTGCCTAAAACACTTAAAAATAACACATATAATTATTTACTATTACGGAAAGTGGATGAAATAATCAATAAAATGTGGAATCTTAAACTGAAGAACATAATGTTTATTCATAACATTACTAGCCTTCAATACAACCATGTTCTCTTTGGCGAAGAGTAATATTATTGATAAATTAAAGTAATTAGGTAACATAATTCGTAGAAATAAATGCAAATAAAATGATGACTGATGAGGTAAGTCAAAGCCAATAAACACAAATAGAAGAAAAATATAATGCACATCTTTTTTAACATATTTTTAATATTAATCAAACACTATAATGTGATGTTAATAATAATAATAATAATAATAATATATTATAGAATAATAATATATTATTATTATTATTATTATTACTATTATTATTATGTATAGTAATATGTTCAGACTGTCAATGTTCATTAGGTCCACTTGACAGGTCATATAATAGGATGAACTCCTCTTCAATACTAGAGGCCTTTCAGCCCGCCTTGGGGATATGGAAATAATTTGTCCTGCAGCAGAAAATATTTAAATACAACAGTACCTACGTTGTTGTCTGCTAGAATTAAGTAAAACACGGGAACTCGTTCGAATGTTTGAACTGACCGGTAACGGCTACGGTTAACCGAGTAACTTCGGTGCTCCGCTGCCAAGCACATAAACCGATAGAACCGAGTACCGTAACTCAACAGTTCTACTCGCTCCGTCCCCAGCTCTAGTCCTAAGGAGTGATATCAGCGAACTTGGCTGCACTACTTCGTTGCTATTTACACAAACACTAATACTCAATTTGTTTACCATAAATGGGTGTCAAACTTCAAGCACAAATTATTTTTTTTCGGCCAAACCGTTATTCAGATACCACAATCTCATTCGTATTTTTGGTTAATTACAACCTCAAGATTCTGTTCTTAAAATTAATGCAGTTATACCCCTCTCACCCTGTGTAGTGTGAAAGGGACGTTAAATAGAACTGAAATAACAATTTCACCCGTGAGACGTGATTGCGATCCGCGTTTTGTGTTTTGTGTAGTAGCCTGTAATAAGCTTGTGATTCTGTTCACAGGACAATCATCTCTTGTTCAGGAACCTGGGGCGCCTGCCCCCGGTAGCATACAGAGTAAGCTGTAAGTCTGTGTGGTTGCGGCTTGTCCCCTTTCTTGCATGCCGCCTGTTTAACACTTAAGAAAATGGCCGACATTTGTTCTGAATATTTCGTTGCGCCGTTACTCCATTATGGGCTCTGTCAGCCAGCTGATGGTATCTACCGAGAGATTTTCAGGGATAAGTTTCGACTTGGGGTAGGCTTTCGTGAAGCACTTTCTCATATTGGTTATGAAGCCGAGCTGTAGCTAGCTGATTGCTTTTCATGAAGACGACTGGATTTTGATGTATATTCAGGTGAGGTGTCGGGTTTTTAGAGTAATTATTGACCCAGCTGTATGTTGCAGGTTATCAAACATACTTAAGTACGATTAATTGGTTCTAAAGTAGAAAGAAGGTAAAGGCAAAATCAAAATAATGTTGTATAGAAATTAATTTTGGGGATCGTCGGGAATGTGTAGAAAAGAGAAAATCTTGAATAATATGATTAAAGGAGAAATTAATTACAAAAATTCTCCTGTGAATTTTATGTGCTACAGGAAATAAAATTGGCATGGGTTTGTAAATGGAATGACTAATGACTAACTTTCCTAGAAGGTAAGACCACTCGTGATTTCCGCCAGAAACCGAATTCCTTGAAAAGCAAGTAATAATAGACATAATTAGGGACAACGGAGTGGAAGAAGAGGATTACGCGAAGGACGAGGAAATTAATAAAAGTATAATTTGAGTGCAAGAAGATGCTCAAGAAATAGTAAAATCAAGTTCTTCACAAAATTCAAGAAATTCTGCAGTCCTGAACTGTAATGTGTAATATTATTTTCAGAATATTTCTACTATATTTCTTCACTTAAATGATAGAATATATTTATTGGAAATGTACATTATATTTACAAACATCTTTTAGAAAGATGAGTTGTATCTAGAAGATATTTAAAAATTGTTCTCTCTCTGGGAGAATGGACAAAACCTATTAAATTCTATAATAAATTGCATGAAACAATTATTTACATATTAAAGACAAACGAAATATACAGTCTAGAACAAGTTTGTGTACAGTAGTGGCAAGAAAAAAAAACCGGACCGACCCTTGTAGCTGATACAAAAGAATCCTGTGCTGTGTATTGTGTCAAACTGTGGTAATTTCAATATGGATAGTGAAGCCAGAGGTATGTACTGCTATTTAATGTAAAAATACGCAGTTATCTTTGCCGGGTAAAGGTAGAAATGTAATAATGATGCCAGATGAAAATAAAACTCTCAAAGTTTTTTCGTCTGTAAGTTTGAGGCACTGAAGGAAACAAAAGACAATAAGAATCGAAGAAATGCAATACATTTCATTGTTACAATTAATTATGCAAGATGGATGTGTTTTGTGACTAGCAAAATTTGAATCTGTAACTCTGAAATCAGCTACAAGAGTCGGTCCGGTTTTTTTTGCCACTACTGTACATAATTTTTGGGATGATAGGATCAGAAAAGTCATAATTTGTCTGGTAGCCGAGAGTCGAAAATGCTAACTTACGATTTTACATATCGTAAAGTTGATCATTTGTCCTGGACTCCGAAGTCACCGGATTTTATGCAACATGATTTTTTGGTAAAACATAATTTACGATAAACAATGGAGAAAGAAAAATCTGTCTTACTGCTTGTATTGCAGAAGCAGCAGTCAAGAGTATATGTCGACATTTTCGAGCACATAAGATAATCCCTGTCACTTTGCACTGAAGTTGATAACCGTGCTTTTGAACATTTCCTGTAGTGTACAACAAAATGAATAAGAAAACATTTTTGTACTCTTTCAGTAACAATAAATTGGTTATCATAATAATTACGTCCTAAAACACAAACACTTTAACGGCCTGTAGCATTTTAAGGAAGTGCTTCCAATCTATAGTCATAAAATATGATTTCTTTGATTCCTCCAGTGGTTGCAAAAGTCCACCCAGTTAGCTTTTCAGCACTCTGTATATATTTTATGTTGCACTGTCGTTGTTGTTACTACTGTCGAATTCACTCAAAATTTCTACACGTAGATTGTATTTATGGCCTATTTCAGAGTCAGTTTTCTAATATATTCGTATCATATTTTTAAAAAGCGATTAATGGAAACAAAATCTTTCGCGGACCAATACTGGCAGTGTTACACAGAGCGCCAGATTTATAAGCGGCACTTCACTACGCTACTTCCGTCATGGAGTCCGCAAGATAGTCGCAAAGAATCTTCTGAAGAGTATGGATCTTATGTTGTCGATTGGTTGTAATTATACATGTAGAATTTCAATCGTGTAGTATACGTTCGCTTGTGATCTGAATGTTATCTGACATTGATGCAAATAGTGGTTGTTATTAATCATTTAGATCTAAAATATTCTATCTGATTTTAATAACATACAGATAATTATCATTGATGTTTGCTGTGTGTAATCAAAATTTATCAGGGACTGTAAAGATGATTTATATGTATATGTCTTGATGTTTGTAGAAGTGTGAAAAAGTTTTGTTTTGTCACAATGTACTTACATTCTTTATTATCTTGTAACTTAATTACTTATAAGAAGCAAATCAATCAACAGACAAGTTATTGTGAATGTTAAATAAGTTTCATGGTATTAAAAAATTTAGATTAGGGAGGTTATAGCGTAATAAAGAATGTTGAAAACCAAACAATGTGCGTAATTAATTCATGGAATGCTATGCGTTTTTATCTACAGTAATTTGATGAAAACGTATCTAATGAGACGTTTTTTTGTTTACATTTTCCTCTCGCAAGTCTTGCGGAGTGGATGATTGCAGTTACACCCACCCCCACTGCGTAACAATAACCTCAAGGAGCACTGTTTGCAGCGTTGCAACACATTACAATTCGTTTTCTCAAAACTGTTGGACGTATCAACAAACTTGTGTTCGAGAATAAGGTGCTTAGGAAAATATTTGAGGCTACGAGGATGAAGTTGCACAACGTAGAACTGCACGCATTGTATTCCTCACCTGACATAATTAGGAATATTAAATCCAGACGTTTGAGATGGGCAGGGCATGTAGCACATATGGGCGAATCCAGAAATGCATATGGTGTGTTAGTTGGAAGGCCAGAGGGAAGAAGACCTTTGGGTAGGCCGAAACGTAGATGGGAAGATAATATACTAAAAATGGATTTGAGGGAGGTAGGATATGATTGTAGAGACTGGATTATTCTTGCTCAGGATAGGGACCAATGGCGGGCTAATGTGAGGACGGCAGTGAATATCCGGGTTCCTTAAATGTCATTTATAAGTTGTGTATGCAAGGCATAGCCTGACTGTACACTACCGTGAAACTTTCGTAATGTCACCAAAGTTATATTGGCATTACAGAGGTGACAGCTGAAGGTGTGGAATGTAGTACACTCCAAGTATTTCAAGCTGTTCACTTGCTGTACTGCCTCATTTCGAATTCGGACATTTACCTTCTTTATTTTTCTTACGATAACCATGGTCTTCGTCTTATTTGCACTTATCTTCATCCCGTACTGCTCACAGCTGTCATTTACATAGCTCCAGTAGCATATCCCTTAGTACCATCTCCTCTTCTGCTAACAACGCCATATCATCAGCAAATCTTAATACAATAGGTTAAAACTACCAACAAAATGAAAAAATCTTAATACACTTTATTCTTCTTCCTCCCATGTTCTGAAAACAGTTCTTCACTAAATTCTTCAAGTACATGTTGAACGGAGTAGGTGATACGTGCTTGTCGTATATATTTATGTAAGGCGTTCATAATGTCTACGATTACTTAACTTTGAGTTATTTGTTAGTAGTCCGCGGACTATACTTTCATGTGGTGAGCTGAAACATTCCCAACAGAAGGGTCGAGATTAGACTCCAGGAAGATTCTGTAAGGTTTGTAGTGTCATCGCCGGCTGCTATATACAGTATATAGTATACAGTATATAGCAGCCGGCGATGGTAGTGTTTAAGTCACTGAGAGACAGGTTTTGTCTGGATAATACACTATTTAGGTGACTTTTTGCGATAGAAGGATCCGGGAATCAATTACCTGCAGTGGTTATTTATTTATTTACTCTGGTGGAGTTAAGGCCATCAGGCTTTCTCTTCCACACCACCAGAAATGCAATACAACTACAAGAAAAATTATACACGAATGCAATTTAATCTACAGTAATAACGAGTGACAGAATGAATATGACATAAAAGAACAACTGAACATACAAATAGAAATTGAAAATAATAAAATCAGGTTTATGACAAAAAAAAAATGCGGCGATGGGACAGTTTTTTGCTCTATCACGCCTATCTTATTACGACGTCATTCCACTGACGTAATTTAGTCTACTTACAGTGAATAGCTTAGATATTTAATTATCTGCCATTCTTCATTTTCAATTTAACAGCATTCTTGATGCGGAATAACCTGCGTTGATACCTTTTAAAATGGCTAACTTACCATTTTGTGTGTGTGGTTGTGTATTAACACTGTCCAGTAAGTGCTGTATTTGCTTTCTTTCTTTAAGCTCCAAGGTTACGGGAGGAGCTTGTTTTGCAAGGTTTGACGGACGTAATGTGTATTAATGAGAGAAAATACTTGAATTCCTATTGCAGATCGTACACAACTTCGCTATATCACTGCGCGGCAATTTTTGTCTCTGAGGATGCATCAATACCAACCAAACTGCACGTTTTGTTAGTTTACGGCAACTTCGTTCCAGTATGCACGGAGACGAAGTGAACAGAGAATATGTGCGATGTAATGTTTGTGTTGATGTGCCTGCTGTTGGAAAAAATTCCCCGTGATATAGTGAAATATTGCTCAAGCTTCATTTTGTAATGGAGAAATATTTAATGCAAGACTGTAGATTTCTAAGAATATGATGTATGAATATTATACTCGACCTTACTCTGTTTTCATTTACATCTACCTCTCCTTTTCCTCCAAACGTACGTTTGAATTTGATCCTAATTATATATGTACAGGGTGTTTCCGAGGTGGTGTTACAAACTTTCAGGGATGATTGCGAAGGGCACGTGCATCAATTTTAGATCAGGAACAATGGTCCGGAAATGACTGAGTCGAAAGTTATAAGCAAAAATAGTTGTGTGGAAATGGAATTGTAATTTGGCATCACATGCCCTCCTTCCCTTAACCTTTGGAACAGTCGTGGAAAGATGGTATGGGCCGGATGTCTCCTACGTGGGTACTTGTCCCGATGCAATCTGTGAGCTTGTCTACTGTTCCCATTGGCTCATCCGTATTCGAAAATCAAATCTGCTTATTCTGCTCTCATGTACTCCTCCATTTCACTAGGACTGATCGACTGGACACTGCAACTTGTACACATACACTGCTGTCTACAGACGTGCATATCAGTACCGACCATGTCCGTTACACATTACGCTATCTGCATTGCTTCAGTGTAGTTTCCTGTCCCCATCCCTCAGACAGCGCACTGAATGGAATACTGTAAGTAGACAACATAAACAACGTCAGATGAATACAGTATGTGTAAGATGTACAGATAAATACACATAAATAAGGTGTACAGAGGAATAAAATTATTTCATTTCCACACAACTATTTTTGCTTGTAACTTTCGACTCGGTCATTTTCGGACCAGGGTTCCTTATCTCAAATTGATACATGTGCCATTCGCCATCATCCTTGAAAATTTGTAACACCACCTCGGAAACACCCTGTATATTTTGTCAACATTTACATCCATGTAACGTGGACGTCACAATTTAGTATTCGGTGCCACAATTACATTCATTAGAGATATACCTTTTGTGTAATTTAACTTTCGACCCATTTAAATTGATCAGTATTCCCACCTTTAAACCCTAACAACTGAATTTAGATCATTCAAAATTGGCACTTTTACAACTCTGTTCTTGATTTTCAGTTCACTTATATCGAACACACACTGTTTCTAAATAATACTTGTTACTAAAACAAACTACACCATTGTCCAATATGTTCGTTATTATGTCTGTTCCTTGTGTACATTTTATTTTCAGATCTCACTAATTTTATACATATTATACTTCGCTATCCTAGCTAGACTCCCCCACCAAACTCCTTACCTATTTTCATTATCTCTATCGTCTTGCTTAACTTTGTTACACTCCTCTAATTCATATTTTATTTTACTATGTCCTTAGCCGTCTCTGGATTTGATCCTAATACACTGTCATACTGATGTAAAGTATGTTCTGTTTTTTTTTTCTTTTTTTTTTTTTAACTCGATAAATTTTCAATTGAACCTGGTTATGGTGTCATTGAAGGGACTAATCACTAAAGAAATCTGTGGTGGTAAGGCATAAGCTGATGTCATTTTTTAAGTTTAGAGGAGAACAATTTTAAATTTTTTTGGCTTATTAAAATCAGGAATGCAATGAATGTTGAGGTTTTTTATTAATTACTTACCAAAATAGTGTACACTTTACTGTTAAAAAGCGTTGTAGACGAGGGAAATTACAAGATATCATTGTTTGCCATCAAGAATTATAATTAAATTGTTTATACTGGAAGATACAAAACAGGCTCTTTACACTACAAACATAATCTTCATCGGTGTCCCTAGTGGCGGCTCGTGAAGAGTGAAATTGGAGGGTCTCATAATATTGGGTCGTAAAAAAAAAGCACATAAACGAAGAAAACGCCATGCATACACTATATAAGCAGAAAATAACGCAACTCCAGGGAGAGAGTACAGCTAATGGATTCAGTCTTTCATTTCCCATTGAATTTCTTTAAAATGTTTTAATACGATTAAGGATTGAAAAAACAACGCTCACTTTCGAGTGTTGTTCTTTCGCAGCAATTCTGTCCGTGTGTGTGAAACGTTTCGACTGTAAATAATTACATTCCTTATAAAACACTAAATAATCATACAATATAAAATCGCAAGTTATACACACGGAACTCATTTAAGAACCAAAAATATATAAACTAAACTTCTTAACCTTACTGATCAGCAGTTTCCTAATATACCGGTAATAATGTTTTTTTTTATTATTATTTTGAAAAATAAAAATGCTGTGCTGGATTGTAGAAAGTAGTGAAATGCAGAATTAAATATTGTAATATAGGCTATAATAATTAAAACACATAACAGTGCTTAGAATTAAGAACACTGATTCAAGAAATATTTTTTTCTGCTTCATGAATGTCTGAAGCTACAGTCTGAACTGAATGTCTGGATTACAGTATGGCAAACAACTGGACCTGCAATTGTTTGTAAAGGATTGTTGGCACGACAAAAGAGTTTGACCTACTCTACACTCCACCCTCTTTTCTTAGAATTCCAGTTCTCGACCCCTAACGTGTTTTTGTCACAGTTACTGAAAACTGAATTGGTCACTATGCCTGGTTTTTTGGGCGGCCGGGTAGCACAGTTGGTAGAGCAGCTGGCTACGGACTGGAAGGTCCGGGGTTCGATCCCAGGTGGTGACAGGATTTTTTCTCGTTGCCAAACTTTCAGAACGGCCCCGAGGTTCACTCAGCCTCCTATAAAATTGAGTACCGGGTCTTTCCCGGGGGTAAAAGGCGGTCAGAGCGTGGTGCCGACCACACCACCTCATTCTAGTGCCGAGGTCACGGAAAGCATGGGGCTCTACCTCCATGCCCCCCAAGTGCCTTCATGGCATGTTACGGGGATACCTTTACCTTACCTTTTACCTGTTTTTTTTAAAGACAATTGAATGTCACATAGCATGGTAGGCTAGTTGCTATGATAACAGTTGAGTTGCCAAACTTACCATTCCCATGTGGAGACTGCGACATTTTTATCGAGAAATGTTTGTCATTAAGGGTTGTTGCACTGTACACGGCCTTCAAGGTCTGACCACGGATTTACCTGTATACGGTATTTGTTTTCTTGTTTAACAGTTTAATTTTATTCTGACATTTTGGCAGAGTGTGAAGCTATTATGAGTAAAAACTTGTTCAGAAAAATAAGTGTGTTGTCGTTGGAGAGTCGGGTCGAAATTATTCTCGAAAGTGAAAGTGGTTTATCTGAGAGAAAATTAGCAGAAAAGTTTAAATGTGGCAAAACTCAGATTAATTCAGTTTTAAAATAGAAGGAAAACATAACCGAATGGAATTCCAATGAAATACTGTGCGATTGGAGAACATAATATGTTTTTATGTTATATTATTGGCTAAGACACGATGTAGGCTACACGTGGCTACAGGTATTGGCTAGGAACATTTTTTTTGTATACTTTTGAATTGTAGTCACTTTGCTTACTATCTAAATAAAATTATGTAATTTTATATCAATGGACTTCTCAATATGTTGAAGGATTGTTTTAAAAAGTAATAAAACGACTCAGAGTTCATTTTATGATTTTATAAAGAGGATTAGTATTTGTGTAGAAAAAAAGCTTCCCCCTCTTAAGTAACCACCGCTCTAAAAGATCAGTTTTACATGGAACTACAAATGACCTTTTAATTCAAGTTTCACTGTAGTTTGTCAAATGAGTCGCTCATTTCCAGAAGCCTTTAAGTCCAAAAAAATTCAATAGATGACGTCTACACTCTTTAAGCCATAGTTACAAGTACTATAGACGTTATTTCCTACTCAAATTCACGATTGAAAGTTGGCTACATTTCCAGAACCCATGAAGTCCTTGACTGTTACAGGTCCATAAAACGTTATGTCCGAAAGAATATATAGGAGCAAAGCCTGTTAAGTCCAGTAGGAAAATGTGCTTTATAAAAGATGCAGTTCCAAATAATGTTATGTTCACACTTTCCTGAATCAGTAATTTCTGCTGAATTAATAAATAAGAACCACATTATGTTTGGTATGTTATGCTTATGATTAGCCCAATAACTACAAAGAATATTATTCTACTGTTGATTATTCTTGGCCACTCGTTCATACCTCCTGATAGTGTGTCTGGCTGTATAGAAGAGCAAGTTAAAACAAGAAGTCTTATCTTGAAACATACTGACTATGAACAAATTACTATTCAATTTGGGGTGATATTAAAACTGGGAACAGATGTACAGATACCTGGCTGTCAAAGATACAGTAACGCCTCCTTCAGCTTGGCATTTCCAGTTCAAGACATGCAAAAGGCTCATTATCAAAAAGAAAAGCACTAGGGGTTCAGTAACTATTCAAGGTGTTGTAAACTTGACCTTGATGTTAGAGTAGGAAAACTTACCTGCAGAAGAGGAAAGTCATTCATGCAAACTCAGCCCACAGAAATTGAAAAGGGACTGAAGCTAAACAAAGACAAAATGAGACATGTCACAACCCTTTTAAAGAATCACTATGGGCTTGAATGGAAGAGTTACTACAGTCCATGAGGATTTACTTGTCTAGTCCCTTTTAGAAAGAGAAAGAATACTCACTCTCTCTCTCTACCCTCATTTATGGTGACGGCGATATGGTCAACACTCCTTCCAACAACCACGAGTTAGCAGTGGCGGCACTCTCTTCCTCTTCAAATTCTTACTCCTCTCCGCCAGAAAGTTCCTCGTCCGTGTCTGTGTCGTCCAAATTTATTACGAACCGATCACTAATTTCATCTACTAGTCCGTCCTTTTCCCAATAAAATTGTTCAACTTTTTCTGTGTGTTCACAGTTCTTTCTCCAATTATCTTCCGTCACTTTTGCAAGAGCGCTCTCAATCAACAATTTCACATCTTTACTTTTGAGCGAAATATTATACTTCGCAACGTCATTTTTAACCCGCCCCCATATTAATTCGTCCGCGTTTAAGTCACAAAGGTATGGTGGCTGTCTCACTACAGTATGGGAATGGATTGTCGCAATTTGGTCGATTTCGTATGTTTTGAAATTCTCTTTTTTAGTTTTTACAAGTTCATACAACTTCGTGGATCGTAAATCAAATTCAACGTTATTGCTACGAAGCCAGGACTGCAGTTCAGATTTCGACGTTGAAGAAATCAGTGCCTTATTGAGTTCTGTTGAATGATAGGAGGCATTGTCCATAACAATGATACTATTGAGAGGAATGTTTGGTAATAATTGATTAATGAACCAGTTCTTAAATACAGTAGTGTCCATCTCCTCGTGGTTTCTCTCTCAAACTCCATATGCTTCCAGTGAATAAGTTTTCCTTAATTAACGCGTCATTTATATCCTTCAAACTAGGCAACAAATCAGTCCGATATAAAGGATAAATTACTCGTCTTATAGTGGCGGCAGAAAATGAGTCAATTGCAGTTTTCTGAGGGGTCCTGTTTGGGCGTTTCTTTCCTGGAGTTCGCAGAACGCTTCCACTTTCTAGCGCCTCCCTTTGGTTTTTTGTTTTTTTTTTTTTATTTTTTTTTTTAATCCTGCTAACACTACGAGACGATATACCTGTCGCTGCAGCAGTTCTTCCGATAACACTCAACACAGCTATTGCTTGCTTTCCGCCTTTCAGTGCCTCATATTCTTCAGTAAAGAATTTGTGTATACGTATTAATAACCATGTTCATACTGTCCGACTTCAAGGCTTTCCCGCGTTTTCCCATATTTCCTACCATGATTATTAAAAACAAGAGCACAACACTCATTACAATGTTTAAGGTAACAGGTAAACCATGCAATTCCGAAAATATTTTGTTTAAATTGTGAATTATATTATATTATATTGGTACAACAAGACACACACTTCCTTCACTATTCACCAAATATTACTGAATAAATAAACTCGAACAACGACAAGTCGCCACTTAGAGATCCACTAATTGGGTTTGCAAAAGTGTGTTCTAGAAGGGCTAAGGGAGAGGGAGGGAAGGGAATTCCAAGAATTCTACAAAAGAAAACCTTTTCCCCGTTACATCTGTTGACGGTCGGTAGACAAGGACCGCAGACAAGGACAGTAGAAATCACGCCAACTTAACCCTCATGCACTGTAGGATCTTCTATTTTTCAAAAACCTAACACAACAACGTATAGGAGTTGAACAGACAGACATAGGTGAACTACCAATTCCAGATGAAAAAATGATAAACCTTTAAGTGAAAAGTGGAAAATAATTAGGTATTCATAAGGCAGAATCATAAAATTGTATTTACTTTCTTAGCTTTTATCCACTTTATCATATTAACTGTGTTATTAAAAGTAACTTCTTAGAAGGTTTCATTTTACTTATTCACTTAATGTGCGTCCACATCTGTGGAGTAACGGTCAGCGCGTCTGGCCGCGAAACCAGGTGGCCCGGGTTCGATTCCCGGTCGGGGCAAGTTACCTGGTTGAGGTTTTTTCCGGGGTTTTCCCTCAACCCAATATGAGGAAATACTGGGTAACTTTCGGTGTTGGACCCCGGACTCATTTCACCGGCATTATCACCTTCATCTCATTCAGACGTTAAATAACCTCAGATGTTGATAAAGCGTCGTAAAATAACCTACTGAAATAAAAAAAAAAACTTAATGTGCCACTCATGAATTATAATACTTTTATAAATGTTATGTTCCATCTGGATTTTTTTGTGATAAACTAACACTGATACACTACAGTAACAGACTGATACTAGTCGATATTTTTTTATTAATAATAAATCAGTAATTAACTGAAGGGTTGGCGGGAACAATGAAGGTCCAAATAACAAACTTTAGAGAAAAATGAATTTTAAACTCTAAAACACTCTGCTTTAATTCGTATGCGTAATGTCATTTATTTTAATTTTTTTATCGCACCTGGAGATTTTGTAATAACCATGTAAGCCTCTATTAGTTCTCAACATAATCCAATAGATGGCATCTCTAACAAAAATTTTTCATTTTATGGACCCTCATCGTTCTTCCCGCCAACCCTTCAACTGTAAAATGCCCTTACGTATTCTCCCTTGTTGTGTGCCATCTTGAATAGTCAAATACAGTTCCAAAGCCCGTTATGTCCCAGTTACAGTCCAACCTGAAATATTTAATTAAAAATAAACCCCTGTCGTATGATTTCAGCACTACATATAGATCAGGTGGGAATAAATTACCAGATAAAGACAGAAATGTTTAGATATTAACAAAATTTGGGTTCAGCTTGTTCTGCCCATGCAAGTTGTTGGAGGTGAATTCGTGAGTAACACTGGCGGATTACGTTTTTCATGGAATGGGCAACTCTTGACGTGTATTCATTTGAAGTGATGGTTTTCGTCACCTTGTTGACGTCTAGACTGTGGGTTTTCATGTAGATGGATTGAGAGGGATTTCCGAAGAGTGAAAACCATACCGCAATAATCGGGGATTTTTATGTCGTAGAGAACTTGGTGCTTTTCCAGATAGAGGAATTAGGAAAGTGCCATAATAGTATGTGGTTGGTGCGTTTGCCTGCTGATCGGTAGTTGTGCGCGGGCGTGGGTTCGATTACTGCTTGGGCTGACTATCTGGTAAGGAGAATTTCGAGGAAACCCGTGACAATTCATTGAAAAAGTCTCACCAAAATACCACCTCGATATAACAAGTACCGTCGACAATAAATAACTAGTAGTTGATATAACGTCGTTCAATAACGGACTAAAAATAACCTAGTAGTGATAGGAGTAATATGAAACGAAGTGGAAAATAATGAATAAGGTGAAAAGGATTACGAGAGACAAGAATGATAAAATCTATAGAGAAAAAGAGTAGAGCTGAAGAAAGAGGGAATGGAAAGAGTGTAATAAAATAGAGAAAGCGTAAACATGGTTATTGCACTATTACATTTCAGTCCTGTGGACGATTTCTAGTCCTGCGCTGTTGCTGGGCAGTAAAACTGAAACAGAAGTTTACACATTTGGCAAGAGGTGTTATGAATTGGGACCGGAAATTCGCGTCGCGAACGGTTTTATGGTCGGAACTCGGATGGCCTTTAGGTGTGCAATTCTATGCCTATGCTGTCAGTTACCAGAAAGTGGGTCACATTTCAGTTTTGTGCTTCTTATCTGTTGTCTTTTTTTTGGCCAGATACAGAAGTTAGGCTGATCGTCTTGCTGTGCAATGTGCTATAGTCATAGCACAGTCTAGTCTAGTATATACAGTCACGAAGCTTGAGTTGTGAGGGTGCTACGAACAATAGACTGTGCCGGTACTATTTCGCATTGTCTGTAATGAGGCGATATTAGCGATCCTAATGGTTAGCAGCTATCTATGCCTTTACTGTTGATACGTTTACGTTCTTTCGCAAAATAAATGCAATACTACACTCACCGGCACAAAAAGCAAAAACACTTCAGTTTTCTTACTTTTGTAAGATCTAAGTTTATGCTATTTGGTAACCATATCTATCGAAAATATTTTGGTTACCACAGCAGGCCTAATATACCGATATTTTGTTTAATTAACAATTCAATTGTTTCCTACTGGCAAACACAGCCATTTGTATGAATAGCTTAACTGAAAAAAAAAAAAAAATTGAAGTGTTTCGCGTTTGTACCGGTTAGTATATTTAAGCTACGAGATTTAATAGCCGGACTGTTGGAGAACGTAAAAACACTACAATTTTATTTTGCTTTCATTTTCCCGTCTATCAATAGTGTTGAACATCAACCTTGTATGTCAAAAAATTCCATTTTGCAGGAGAGCGAAGAAACATTGTAGTATCTTGAAAATGAACAAATGTCTGATATATGACGTTATTTAAATCCGAATATTTTATACAAATCTGGCTTTCAGGTAGTAGCTCCTTGTAAAGTAGGTTTTAATAATTTCAAGGAAAAAATGTTCCGGGGTCGGGTATCAATCCGGGACCCTTCGCTTAGCGCACGAATGCTCTGCCGACTGAGCTACCCCAGGAACTATACATGACACCATCACAATTTTAAATCTCTTCTTGTGAAGTTTGTATCCATGTCTCGGCTTAAAATGTGTTTGTGGATGATTCGGGAAAATTTCTTTGATGGGAATTGAGTGAAATCTTATTTTCTTCATTTTTTTGGACATTATTAAGAGGTTGCTGTTTAACACCATCGATATGTATCCCTATCATTATTTATAGTAAAATTCCGCTCGAATTTTGACTTATCGACCTCACATCACCGGAGTCCCATCCGGTGTTCGTGTAGAGCAAGTCGAAAATTGCCTCAGATATGGACATGTAGCGAACTGCACAATAGATATTAAGAACTCTATAAAATTGTATTATTCGTTCGACCTGGTCGCATATTACTTCTGTTTTCATACGCCTTTCTTATGTTAAGCTGCAATTATTATACCACATGTAACACATCGGCCAGTTAAAACACTGTTGCCTGTTACCTTCTCATTGTGAACTGTTATCGAAAAAAATTAGCATAGGCCTAAGTAATTCGATGGACGGGAGCGGTGTTACGGTGGTATCCTAGCAACAGATTGGCTTGAGTACTCTCATCCGCTCGCCATTTCGCCTGCCAGACAGGCTTCCTGCGTGACTTACCCCGAGAGAAGCGGAAAAAAACATGACAATACGAAGTCATAAAATATAATTATTTAGGGCCTATTAAAAAAATCTTTCCATTTTTCAACGGAAGTTAATTTTGGGATCCTCGTAATTGTCTTTCGTCTTACTAAGATATTTAAGTAGTTGTGACAAAAATCACTGGGGTCAAAGATTAATAGAAAAATGTTGAACACGTAAGCTTATAATTTCGTTTCGTGTGTTCTGCAAATTTTAATTTAATATGTAAAGTAAAAATACCGTCTAATCCTTTTAGGACCACATAAAATAAAATCGCTATAAAAATTATATAAAGAGTGATACAGAAACTATTTCAGTTTGTTACAGAAGTTTTGTATCAATTTTACGAACAAAAGAAATCAGATTATCTCTTGGCAACGACTGAATGAACGTAATGCCTTTACGCAGAGGGGCCGGGTTCGATTCCCAGTCGGGTTGAATTTCCTGTTTGAGGTTTTTTCAGGGTTTTCCCTCAACCGTAAGGAAAATGCCAGGAAATTCGAGCCACAACATCCCTGAATATCAATGGCCTCATTCATCACCGAAATCATATTCATAACAAGTCAGTAATACATATACCTACAATCGCCATCTAGTTCACAACAATAGAACCAGTCTCAGCGATAGTACACAGCGTAAGATTAACTCGCTATATGACCAGAGATGTTAAAGCGAGTATAAATAACAGCGTGGGGGAAAAAACAAACAAACAAACATAATGCCATTTACTGCAAGGCAACGATCTAAATTTGAAAGTGTAATATCAATTCAACATCGTTTTCGCTGTAAGTATGGTGTTCGGAGAGCTCCGAATAAGTCGATAAAGTTAATATCGCATGTTTAAAGAAAGTGGGTCTGTTAACATGCCACGCATTGTTTGACGTAGACGTGTTGAGACCGCCATACCATACGCAACTGATCAACTTTATCTAAAACTCTACCCTTACCTCATGAAACGTTGGGCATTACGCGATCTGCAGAAATGGATCACATTTTCTCTCCATACCACAGCTGCGACATGAAAACCATATGGACTCGGTGTTCCAGCAGGATGACACACAACCTCATTCAAGAAAATAATTTCGTGATTTTAAGACATCAACTGATGCGGTTGTGGTGGGCCAGTTACGTGTCCTTCAAATTCTCCAGATCTAATACTATCTGATCTCCTTGTTTGGAGTATTATAAAGAAAGATATGTGCACGGATATTGATCTGAAAGCAAATATTCTCACAGCTTTTGAAAATATTATCTTGATATGTAGGATCACACGTGGCAGGATTTAGGCTTACGGTTTGAATTATTGTGCTGTGTATATAATTGTGGAAATGTAGAGGTCTATTGTGGCCAAAACTCTTGTCCTTCTGGAGTGTATTCACGGTTTACTAAAAATAAAATTAATAGTACTAACTGTTTACATGTTACAGCGTTTAGTGGCATAAGAGAGACAGTAATGAAAACGGCGAAAATGCCATAGATTATGACGGCAGTGTCGTGGACAGTGATAACTAGACCACAGAACTTTATGGACTAAAAGAT
Organism: Periplaneta americana; assembly: GCF_040183065.1. Lineage (NCBI taxonomy): Eukaryota > Metazoa > Arthropoda > Insecta > Blattodea > Blattidae > Periplaneta > Periplaneta americana. The sequence continues at coordinate 69,746,361 of NC_091118.1, forward strand.
CTGAAAATATGCATACAACTATGCAGTAAAAACTGTTGAAATATGCACTAAAAATTTAAATATATACGTAAATAAAATACAGTTTAGAATAATACCATAAAATTAAAATAATTTAAAGTACTAAGTGTAAAAAGCCATATTGCACAGAAGACGATTTTCCCATCAGTAGAAAAATATGTCTTCAGAAACCCATTTCTTCAATAAATCTTTTCTGCTACTTTTTCTTTCGGAGTGTCGGCGGTTAAACTTGTAAACAGAGCGATCCTGACCTGTATTGGTTCTTCATTTGGTTGTGCATTAAAACTTGTTGAAATGAAAATTTACACTCATTGTGACTTCATTGTCGCAGGTGTCGACACAGACGATGACAGTGGTGGTATGGACGATAGCGATACAAAAGACAAGAGTAGTGCCATGAACGACAGGGACACAGACGACAATGGTACGGACGATAGGGACACAGACGATGAAAATTTACACTCATTGTGACTTCATTGTCGCAGGTGTCGACACAGAGGACATTGGCACGGACGATAGCGACACAGACGACGACAGTGGTGGTATGGACGATAGCGATACAAAAGACAAGAGTAGTGCCATGAACGATAGGGACACAGACGACAATGGTTCGAACGATAGGGATACGGACGATAGCGACAGAGATGACAATGACACGGATGACTGCGTCACAGACGACAATGGCACGGATAAGGACACGGACGATAGCGACCCAGACTGCAACGATGTGGACGGTATGACAACAGTGACGTGGACAATGGTGACTGCAACAGTAGTCTTCATCTCTTTCGGTAACTCGTTTGGTCCTTTTTGTGACGTATATTCCAAGGAAAATAGACAAATAAAATTGTTTTCCTTGGTAGAATCTCTTTCTGGGTATTTTACGTCCACTGCCTCCTACTGGGTTGTGTAGTACAGATATGACGGTGTTGGGTGGCATTTGTCATGTCATTGTTCTATTCTTGTCGCCGTACAGCCATTGTTTTGCGTTATCTACACTTTTGAAGACAGTAGTAATAAACGGAAAAATTCAAATATCTTGGAGCAACAATAACACATAAATGACACTCGGGACGAAATTAAACGCAGAAGAAAAATGGGAAATGCCTGTTATTATTCGGTTGAGAAGCTTTTTCATCTAGTCTGCTGTCAAAAAATCTGAAAGTTAGAATTTATAAAACAGTTATATTACCGGTTGTTCTGTATGGTTGTGAAACTTGGATTCTCATTTTGAGCGAGAACAGAAATTAAGGATGTTTGAGAATAAGGTTCTTAGGAAAATATTTGGGGCTAAGAGGGATGAAATTACAGGAGAATGGAGAAAGTTACACAACACAGAACTGCACGCATTGTATTTTTCACCTGCCACAATTAGGAACATTAAATCCAGACGTTTGAGATGGGCCGGGCATGTAGCACGTATGGGCGAATTCAGAAATGTATATAGAGTGTTAGTTGGGAGGCCGGAGGGAAAAAGACCTTTAGGGAGGCCGAGACGTAGATGGCAAGATAATATTAAAATGGATTTGAGGGAGGTGGGATATGACGATAGAGACTGGATTAATCTAGCACAGGATAGGGACCGATGACAGGCTTATGTGAGGGCGGTAATGAACCTGCGGGTTCCTTAAAAGCCATTTGTAAGTAAGTAATAATGGTAATACTACTAATATGCGGAGACTGGGAGGAAGGCAGAAAATAGGAACGACTGAAGAATGCTGGGTTTGCAGTGTAAGACCTGCCTTTGGGCAGAACACTATGAATGAATAATGGTGGCATCAATATCGAGAAATAATTGCATAAATACGTCATGCGGAGGTTTAATCAGGGTCTTCGCAGCTATCGGAAGTGAGGCGGACACTACCGTGTGAGAAAGCAATGTAGATATCCATTGCTCGTCTGCGACTTTCACTTTTGCACTCGTGTTCACTGCATTAGCAATAAACGGCAGTTGATTCCCAAGGTCGTCCGGCTCTGTAACCGCAGCTGCACCAGACCGGCAGACCACATCCGAGTGCCATCCAGTGGAATTCTAGACACGGAAGGGCACTGTTCAGCTAATTTTTGTCAGAGTACTTCAGTTTTTCCAGCAATAATTCCACCATTTCATCACATCGCCCTCCTTTACCATTATCACCTCCATCTTCTTTATCATAATTGTTACCGTGTTCATTTTTTTTGCATAATTTGTGTTCGATAATAGATTAATTTTAAAGTTTGGGATAATGGGGATGTTGTTGTACGTCAGCTTTTGGGTTCTTTTTGTACAGCCTTGGATATCATACACTTTCAACTTAGTTCCCCCCAATCTGAAAGTTCTAATGACCTTGTATAGTCTTTCTCCATGTTTTATATGGGATTCAGAACATTTCTAGTGACAAAAATGTTAATAATATTTTAGTTTATATTATCACTTTCGATAGAGTTAATGTACTAGAGAGAATAATTTTAGGATTACATTTTTGTACATGTATTACATTATTTTCTCCAGAACAAGTCGCATAACCTTAATTTCATAGCTTTTAATTACAGGCGAAATTTATGTATAAGTCAACAGTACTCAACACAGAGTGATTCACGAGGATTTACCGTCACTTACGGAGCTTATTTCCGAAGATATTCTGAGCAAAAAAGTCATATAAACATTTGTTCTAATCTCAATATTTTCAAAGTTACACTAATTTGAAGTTATTTGTAAAATATCCTTTTTCTTTAGTTTTAAGGATAAAAGAATATAGAATGAACTATTCAGGAGTATAGGCTGATTTCTTTAATTTGCGTTAACATGTGTTGTCAGTTGCTTTGCACAGATTTTGTTTTTCAATTTTTAACTAAAAATGACATCATTCATACGCACTTATCACAAAAATTGTTACAAATCTTACGATTTTAGGAACTTGGTTCTTTACAGTTTAATTATGCATCCTAATGTATAATCTTGAAGAATTGACAAGAGTGTCGAGTGGCGTGATTTGTAACAACTGTTGTGATAAATGTGTAAGGAAACGTAATTTTGTGGTTTAAAAAATGTACGAAGCAACTAAGGCATTCACAACACAATTTTAGCTACAGAATATTAGCTAATTAAAGATGTAATATTCTTTTACACTTAAAACTCAAGAATAACGATATTTTACAAACAATTTCAAATTAGTGTAATTCTGAAAATATTGAGATTAGGACAAATGTTTATATGACATATTTTGCTCAGAATGTCTTCGGAAATAAGCTCCATAAAGGACGGTAAATCCTCGTGAATCATCCTGTATATTTACTCTTCTTGTACCGTAAGAGACTTCACCAGTCCGGAGCCAATTTTAAGTCGGGAGATTAAAGCAAGGAAGAGTAATTCCAATAAAAAAAGAGGCAAATTTTGCTAAAAGAACTTACCACCACTAGTCAAAAGAGGAGAACATGACAATTAGAAAAATGTCTATGTCTTAGGTACGATGTGAACCAGCAAACGCAACATAGAGCGTTAAATCTGCAATAGGATAATAGGCCTATATTATAGGATATGTTACATAAAGTCGTTGGCATACTTGGATGTTTACAAATGTGGAATTGTCATATAAATTTCATATGCTATTACTATAATGTTACGAGGCTGTTGGGATATTGGCTTGTCATTTCTAGTGTGATATAAATGCGATTTCTTGTTGAACCTGTTTGCCAAGGACGAACCAGGTCGCGGGCGATCTTGTCGGGAATGAAGAACGTATTACGTTTGACAGATAATGATTTGTTTTGTACAATTAAAGTGTTGCAACCACAACTTTTTCCAGCCCAAGTTAAAAACAACAGTCCAGTTGGTATAATCATCCTACTCTTGACACATCTGTGCTTAATTTTAAGAACCGTTTAAAGCGAAAATATTGGAATTTCGACAGACAATAAGTAATAATAATAATAATAATAATAATAATAATAATAATAATAATAATAATAATAATACAATTCAAGGATTATGTTCAAAATCCTTTCTCGCTAAAAACATGTAATTTCAACTTATCCATCATTCACTTCTTTGGACGTTAGGTTTTGTAACAATGATCGTGATCTAATGAGAAATTTTACTTTCTTCTTGTAGGTAGTATAAAAGAATATTGTAATGCAGGAATAAATAGAGATAAATAAATGAAGAAGTGAAGGAATGAAGAATTGAATGAAAGAAGGAATGAAGAAGTGAAGGAATGCATGAATGAATGAAGAAATGAATACTTGCGGCAGATGTGAAATTTCTTAAGCCGTAAATGTGTAGTAATATTTTAAAATGTTATGATACTGTAAGTATCATCCAGTCTGCTGTCGAAAAATCTGAAAGTTAGAATTTATAAAACAGTTATATTACCGGTTGTTCTTTATGGTTGTGAAACTTGGACTCTCACTTTGAGAGAGGAACAGAGATTAAGGGTGTTTGAGAATAAGGTGCTTAGGAAAATATTTGGGGCTAAGAGGGATGAAGTTACAGGAGAATGGAGAAAGTTACACAACACAGAACTGCACGCATTGTGTTCTTCACCTGACATAATTAGAAACATTAAATCCAGACGTTTGAGATGGGCAGGGCGTGTAGCACGTATGGGCGAATCCAGAAATGCATATAGATGTTAGTTGGGAGGCCGGAGGGAAAAAGACCTTTAGGGAGGCCGAGACGTAGATGGGAAGATAATATTAAAATGGATTTGAGGGAGGTGGGATATGATAGAGAATGGATTAATTTTGCTCAGGATAGGGACCAATGGCGGGATTATGTGAGGGCGGCAATGAACCTCCGGGTTCCTTAAAAGCCAGTAAGTATGGTACTGTAAGTTAGGATTAAATTTAACATTTTCATACTCAATACTCTTCAGAATTTAAAAATGAAACGGTGAATTTGTGTTAGCTTAAGGTGAGAAGTACACTATTGGCCTGCAAAAATTAGGTGAAATTTATTTTATAAAATGCTTTTTTAAATGCTTAATCATATGCTTGATTTTCGATTATTATAGGTGTCACCAGTATTTGTAAGACCAAATACTCTACCAGTGACACATTCGATTCTAGCCCTCAGCTATCTCAAAAGCCGCCATTGTGGATGCAACTTTGAAATTTTAAATGGAAAGGGGGTCATGTAAGTACTCAAAATCATGTGAAATTTTCTGGAAAAAAAAAAAAAAAGCAGGAAAAGTTAATTACCAGAATTGCATAAAAAATACCTTTTTCAAAGCTTCCTCAGTACTGTACTATGTTACAAAATATCTGTGGATGCAGTAACTAATGTTTCTGTCATTATTGACAGTTATCTTTAAGTAACCTGAAAACGATTAGAGATATCTCAAAACAGATTACACCATTTTTTTTAAATTCTGAATCACTGATACCCGTTAAATCAGGCATTGCACTCGTTGATTGTTCGTTGAATGTTAATGGTGTAGGGCCATTCCCTAAATCGTTTATACTTTGTAACTGAACTGCAGAAGAGAGGCTAGAAAATGCATTTTTTCCTTGCTCTGCATATTCGCAACTAGTTCCAGCTTATTTCTCGTTTTGGTTCAATTTTCAGCTATTTTTTTCAGGCTTTCACGCAACGCTCTCGTTCGTTCAGCCCTCGATTTTGGCGTATTTTCTAGCAAAATGCTTCTCAACAACGTAATTTCACTTACTGATTTCGATTGCATAACATCAAGATACTACACAGAAGATGCACTGCCTGGCAGCTGCTCCACCCCCACTAATTTATGCATTAGTTTGTGTAAATTGCTGAAAAATAGCAAACATCAACTACTTTATTTACGCGATAACATAGCAACGTAGACCAGGGGTTCCCAACCGGTGTGTCGCGAAATTTTGGATTTGAAAAATAAATTTCATGCCATCCAGAAAGTATCTTTACAACGCATTTTTTATTTACAACGAAGTCTTTGATATGGTACATTCTATTTTGAGATAGACTTTACCAATGAAATGTGAACACCCGCAACAATGCTCAGTTCAGTTTTTCAACCATAAGGGCACGTATAGAGAAACTCTGTGTAACCCACCAAGCGCAGACTTCACATTAATTTAAATAGATGAGTTTTCAAAAAAGATAATCTTTGATCGGACAACTTTTATCGGACATCCCGCATAGATAGGTTGGTATTTTTGATACATACTTTTGTTTTTTTTTTTTTAATGCCACTCAAGTTGTTGCTTGTTCTTTTAGAATTTTCAATTGCGTGCTAACATCGACTTATCTACAACAGTACATAGAAGTTATTAATGCTTTTTTTCTGGCAGAACGCGCTGAAACGGTGTTCCGGTACATTTTTGCTGATTTTTCATCATGGAACCGAAATATGTGTGAATAACTGTTTTAAATATAATTTTTCTTTGAATTCCGCCTAGACCTTGAAAGTCTTAGTTGAACGAAAAGGATTTTAGAAACGACGAGATTTCCGTGCAGTGAACAGTAATCATCTCCCCGTCCGCTATAAAACATTCTACACAGAGTTCCACCACCTTTTTCTCCAGAAAAAAGTGCTAGTTATTATTATTATTATTATTATTATTATTATTATTATTATTATTATTATTATTAATAATAAAATCAAATGAGTGTGTCGCGATATCGTGGGCGTTCAGTGAAGTGTGTCGTCAGTCAAAAAAGGTTGGGAATCACCGACATACTGTAGACTACACAATCCCTTAGCAACAGCATGGAAAGTCCGGTGCATCAAACAATTATGTTTCACAGAGTTAGGTACGTACCCTACCTAATGATAATTTCACTTCAAAAGTTGGCTTCGTGTTCACAGAAATACATTTTGAGCATCTTTTGATATCGAAATTATGCTTTCTGGCATAGTTTCTACCACTGCCACCGGGTGCTTGCCCACTTGCAGTGTAAATAAATACATACATACATACATACATACATACATACATAGTAGACCTACTTGTCTGTGTAAATCTATTCGATATTTGGTTATATTCGACATAGTCTATTCGAGAGAGTTTATGTTGTAATTCCCCTCGAATTAAATCATAATCAGTTAAAGAAATATAAACAGGATATAGCCATTAAGATAATTAGTTCATCTGCTGCCAAGCTAATCCTACCAGTAAGTCACTTATGAAGATGTTTATATTGTGTATCTTTGGTCGCCGCGGTGATTTAGTTTTCTACCGACAAATATTTTGTTGGATATATATATATATATATATATATATATATATATATATATATATATATAATGGGTACTTTAATGTCAAGCGGTGTTGTCACGTTTTCGTTGTAAAGATTATCCCTAGTTGCAATTATTTTTAAACCGATATTAATCTGCAAGATGACTCGTAATTAAAATTGAAATGAAAAATACTAACCTTTTTTGTGGTCATCAATCAACTCGAGATATGAAAAGTTGTTTTATATTCCATGAGGAGTTGACATGGGCATGTCATTTGAAAATGTTAACGCATACACATCATTGGTGAACATTGTTAACGCTGCTTGTGATTGGAGCGGTACCTGAGAAGACGTTATCAATAAACAAACTCTTATCTTATCTCTTAAAAGGAAAGCGTCCGCTTTGACTGTGGTTGCGTATTAATTGAGCGAGGATACTTGTTTTTACACGTACTTCTAATTCCTGATCACATATTTTCTTCCCGCACAGTATATTCAGAGTGGACGTAAACAAAACATCAGTGCCGCAACGGTCAAAGGTAATGAAACGATGGACGACTTATGTACATAGTTCTACGTGTCAGTTATTGCGGGAATGCTACATATAAAATATTATTTTTACCCAAGTATGTTTCTTAAAATAACGTACAAATTGACGACTTAATTGGTTGTCAATTTTTAGAACAATATACTATAAACAAAGTACTATAATTAATTATAAACTATGCCTTCGAAATAATTTTTGTGAAAGAATTATTCTTTACGTAACCAAGGCTTTTAAAATTAATTTTTAAGATGTTATTTATACAATCTAGCCATGTAATTGTGTATTGCATTGAATCCTAGACCTAGGATCCAAGAATTTGTATAAAAAAAGAATAAATGTATGTAAGCAGTTTGTTATTAGTGAATATTATTATTTTTAAGATGCTGTATTTTATTGTAATTTATGTATTTATTGTAATTTAAGTAATTTTATTATGTATTGAATCCTCCCCTGAACACGAGATCACTCTCAGGATAGTACTAAAATTGTTTTATAATAATAATAATAATAATAATAGTAATTTTTAAGATGTTTGTATATACGACTTCTTAAAAATGACATACATCTCACTCACCGTCAAGAAAATGAAGTAAAAATGAGATTATTGTTTTGTTGCTGACAGTTAACGACGGAATAAGCATTGAATTTACAGTTGCAACGTACAATGTCTAACCTGCTGCGCAGATCTGGCAACAATGGCAAATAAGTCTGATTTGCTACGCGCTCGTCACTTGTCGACTCGCGCGTGATGCTCGTGTGATGCGATCTTCTTCTGTTTCCGCAGCAACACGCCACAATACTCGTAGATCAAATCGGTCGATAGCCGTCGTCGCGTGGCCTGCATCTGTCACTGCCGTGATTCGGAGGGGGTGTCCAAATTATTTACGGGAGTTCTGTCCTCTAGTAGGCTTTGAAATTCGTACATTGATTCAGAGACTTTATAAAGTAAATTAACAAAATATATGAATGAAAATAATGCCGAATTAAAGTAGTATGTTATGACTGAAAGTACTGTAGTTCATAATCGTACACTTTATTGCATTTTATTTTATTGGGTTATTTTACGACGCTGTATCAACATATCAGGTTATTTAGCGTCTGAATGAAATGAAGGTGATAATGCCGGTGAAATGAGTCCGGGGTCCAGCACCGAAAGTTACCCAGCATTTGCTCGTATTGGGTTGAGGGAAAACACTGGAAAAACCTCAACCAGGTAACTTGCCCCGACTGGGATTCAAACCTGGGCCACCTGGTTTCGCGGTCAGACGCGCTGACTTTATTGTATGTGTCAATGTTAGGTTCCTAAATTTGACGAGTGCAATAACTGTGTAACGTTTTAAACGTGTTTATATACGCTGTTTTTTGTGCGACAGTATTATAAAACAACAAAGAAATAACATCAAATTTGTAATGATGGATGGTTTAATATCGTCGTTGTTCCTGCAATAACTCTTATGTGACATATTTATCTATTTTCAGATTTTTGCTCTATTAAATAACTTAAATAGTGATACAGCAAATAATAAAATCTCCTATAATGTAATTATCAGGGAACGGATTTATATGGACTAAAAATATATGAAATATGTAAATATATATGTAGTTATTTTTACCAAAATATGGAATTAAATATGGATTTTTACCAAAATATGGAATTAAATATGGACTTAAAATTATAAAAAAATGACTATGTATGTTAAATATTGGTACATTTTAGTCAAACTAAACAAAAAATATAATGGACGTACCTTATCTTCCAATGTAGTTTCAACAAAACACAATTTTTATTGTCTGTTACCATAACAATAGGTTACAAACATTTCTTTCAAGTGCTGAAAAGTGAATCTTCTTCTATTGTCTCTGAGGATAGATTTATACTGACTAAAAGAGCGTTCGACGTCACAAGAAGTAACTGGTACATAATTCAATTTCACAATGTCTGCTGGGGATAAGTCCAAGTTAATCTTCACTGTTGATTCACCACTCATCACAGCAACAACCTTTTGTAGTTCTTCATATCCAGGGTTTTTTGAAAGTACAGTGTCCACCTTAGCTCTTACTGCATCTGCAACTTTACCTCTACCACGATTCAGTTGTTCCACAGTACTATTTATAATTTCAAAACTTTCAGATAGTGAAAGGTGCCTATTTTGGAGACTTTTGAGCGTTTTTATGATGCATGAAAATGTATGCTGAATGTGAGCTAAGTCATTCTTCACACTTATGTCACAGGTAACTGTTTTCGCAGTATCAATTGAGACTGCATCTTCAGAGTCCAATGCAAGGAGAACATTGTTAATAGAGTCTATATGTTCGGCATAATATTCAACTGCTTCTAGCCATGTACCCCATCTAGTTAAAATTGGCTTTGGTGGCAATGGAATTTCAGGGTACATTTCTTTCAACACGTTAACTCTACTGGGAGCTTTGAGAAATACTTTTTTCACTGATGAAATCAACAAATCTACTTTAGGGAAATTGTCTCTGACCACTTCTGCCACACGATGAAATGCATGCGCCACACAAGTAAAATGAGTCAATTTAGGATATACAACAGATAATGCTTGTCCAGCTTTGACCATATAAGGGGCAGCATCGCTAATAAAGAATAACACATTATCGTACATAATACCCTTTGGCCACAGGATACCCATAGCTTCGTTGAACAGTTTAACTATAGTTTTGTTATTGCACTTTTCTAGAACATCACAATGTAAAAGAATTCGTTCAGAATATTGTTCACTTAACAAACCGATAACTACATTACCAACAAGTCTACCTTCTTTGTCGGGAGTCTCATCAATGGAAACCCAAATTGAACTATCTTTAATTTCATCTCTTATCTTCTGTATTGTCTCATCGTAGATGGATGGAGCATACGTCTTCCTAAGTGTTGACTCATCCGGGATTGTATGTTGAGTATATTTTTCAAGGAATTCCCTGAAGACCTTATTCTTTAGTTTGTAGAGAGGAATATCAGCAGAGATGAGAGAACGGCACAGGTCGATGTTAAACTCAGATCTTACATTCGATGTTGTTGGTTGTGTTAAAAACAATTGTCTCTGCTTGGAATTTAGTTGTTTGTTGGCCTGATGTTTACTAGTTGTAATGTGTTGTTGCACCAGGAACTTTTGTGTAGATGATACTGCACACTGACACAAATTACAAAATAATATTTTATTGTCAGTTGATAAACCATCTTCTTTAAATTCTGAAATGTAACTTGTTAGTTTTGATTTTAAATTGACTGAATGACGTACTTTTGGCATATTTACCGTCTTTATAGTATGATTTACAAAACTGAACCTATGTGTACTCTGACTGGCATTTAACTGTTGAGCTGCACAACTGAAGTCTGTTAAAAATTTTAAATTAAATTAATACAGTTTTGTAACTTACTTTCCCATTGTTGATAGGACTGCTAATTTTCAAATAACTCTGATGTTAAAGGGATTACTGAACATGTGTTTAAATCTCTATTGTTGAAATGTATTTTTAAAAGTTAATGGAATTTTGTTTTGTTTTATTGTTAAACCTAATATAATATGGACTGTTTTATATGAAATATGGAAAATATATGGAAATTAACGAAAATATGTACTAAACTCTAAAATATGGAAAAATATGGAAAATAAAAGTAGGATTTTTCAACCCTACACATTGTGAAACATAAAGATAATGCAAAATATAAATTATATTAGCTTTATAAGTAAATATGTATTTACATATAAATCCTTTCCCTGGTAATTATATTTCTTTCTTTCGAAAATGTAAGAGTTCACAATCTCCTATGTGCCACTGCCATAGAATAAATAAATGTGTTTTTTCTTCCTACTGAAAAATTTTGTATTTTGTACATAGAAGTTATTGCAGGAACAACGACGATATGGTCTATGAAGAATGAGTAACTATGACATCTGTGATGTATTAAATATTATTCTACGAAATATAGTTTCATAATATTAATATTATTATTTTGACTAAACTTTATTTATTCAGCTTCCTCCAAGTGGAGGCTCCCTAAAGGACAAAGCTTACCATAAAATTATAATGGAGAAGGAAAAAAATAATACAATTATAAATTTATAACTGAAAACGATTAAACAAATCATTATTGATACCAGTAGAAAAACCGATTTTTCCTAGTATCTATCATGTTATCAGATGGCTGCAGTCGTATATTTAGCACTACAGTAGTTGCATGTCCCAACTTAAGAGTGAGCAGATCGTCATAGGAAAGAGATCAGTCTATTCAAATGTAGAGATGGTTTCTTATGAATTTTATAGATCCTTTCACTCCATACACTTTGGTAACAAGAGTTTGTCCTAGACCAAACTGCTTGCAAAAAATGCGCGAATATTTTTTGTGATTGTCCCTCTAGCACCAATGAGTAATCCAATAACTTCTATCAACGTTAGATATTTTTTCTTATAGTATGGTATAGTGGGGTTGTATATATAGCATTTTTCCTGATATAGGTACCTCAGCAGGTTGATTTTCACATGTTTCCATCCTTACAGTTGGGTCAGTATGAATCCAGTTGCTGATCTTGTCGGGATAGCGATGATGTCAATGTGCCTTGTAGATCCATTTGTGGATAAACCATGGACGTCCTCTTCTACTTCGTAGTTTTTTTTCCTTGTAGACCCGATGCTAGGAAGGATCGAATCTTGTGATGACTATTCCTCAGAAGAGAGTTTTTGTAATAACGTTTTTCTTGATACGATATACCCTAATGTCACGTGACAATCTACAATAGCAGTCTTTGGTATGAGGATGCCCAGTTACGAGTGATTGAATACGGTAAGGACAACAAAATGAAGGAAAGAATTGCTTCAGGTCACAGCATTTGGAGACATTGAAGATAATTTATTAGATGATATGATCAGGGTGCGAATTAAGATTTCTGATGGGGGGGGGTAGAATCCTAGATAGAGAATACCATACATAAAATTATTATTATTATTATTATTATTATTATTATTATTATTATTATTATTATTATTATTATTGCTGCTGTTGATATTACCACAGTCTAGTATATACAGTCATGAAGCTTGAGTTGATGAGGGTACTAGAAACAATAGACGGTGCCGGTACTCTTTCACTTTGTGAAGAGGCGATAGTAGCGATCCTAGTGGTTAGCAACTATCTATGGATGCATATTCCCACGTATTGAGCTTCGTGACTATATATACTAGACTGTGATGAAATGTAAACATTGAAAGTAAAAATAATAAAGTAATGAATAAACTCACCTCTGTATTCAATACGGCTCAACGCTTGGTCGCACTGAGTTGCTTGTCTTGCATCTTGACCATTATAATAATTATAGCCAAGAGCAGGCTTAAGATAAGATGTGTAATTCCTAAGTTATTGATTGTTGTCAGCTTGCCGGTGATGATAATACATCAATATTATTTTCTTTGCTTACTTTAAATGGTATCCGGGTTCAAATCCTGGTTGAGACAAACTACCTAGTTGGAGTTTTTTCCGCGGTTTTCCCTCAACCAATTAAAGGAGAATTGCTGGGTAATTTTCGGCATTGGACCTCGGACCCACTTCGCCATCATTAATTTACATATCATCATCATCATCATCATCATCATCCATACAGTAGCCCGGGTTAAGTTCACGTTGCGGCGTGCTATACTTGTACAAGAGCGCGGCCGTTCGGCTACTCATTCATTCATAAGAATAGGAGTGGTAAGCACAATAAGCCTCAGGCTGCAGTATAAGCCTTTGGATCCCTCCTCCGTACAAAAAAAAAAGTATACCCATATTAAAAGAACTATATTTTGTGTGAGGGATAGAAGTTATCTCTGGCAGGGATGATAATATGAATTTATGAGAAGGAGGTAACTTTCCAACAGGGGGGAAATCCCCTCCATTCTCCCCGTTAATTCACACCCTGGATATGATATTAATTAAATAATGTTGACAGAAGGAGGGACATTCCGGAAAGAGGCTTGGGGAAGTCTAGATTTGATTTAAAATCAATTAAGTAATGAAAAATGGTGACAAATAGTATTTGAGGTTATGTTCACACGCACTCCAACTTAAACCTATGCCCGTGTTGCCAGTTCTTTGACTTTAAACTGTTTTTCGGCGACAATTTCTTTCAATTTTTCTATTGCTTAAAATGAATTTAACGACTGTTTCAGCACCCACTAGCCACAAAAATAAAACTTTCTCCATTGATAATAAGGAATCTAACGACATTTGAACTACAGTTTGACGGCTTTCCATAAACTTCGATTGGTGACACTGCCTTGTCATGCTTCACCTTGCTTTAAATGAATCGGATTCGCGTGTCACCTTATTAGTTTACCGTTACGGGGAAGTGACTCATGCGTAAGACATCAATCCTCTGATGTTAACGTTTACCTTAAATGCTAGTAAGTTGGGGAAAAACTGTCTATTATGGCACAAGTTATACCGTCATAATAGAAGTCATTACGTTTTAGTTGGTATGGTAATATTTTATGGTACTGTTACATATTATGCACGATTTTGACTAACAATTAGGACTGTGACTTGATCTATTATCCGTCATATACACTTTTATCGTAGAGAAAATATATTATATGCAACCAAAATTATTATAGATCTATTAATAGTACGGATACTAAATCATTCTTCGGTTTCTTTCTCAATATATTTAATTAAATCTTGTTTTCGATGTTGCTAGATCCCTTTTTCCATTTGGTTTGATAGTTATAATTAGGACCAGGATTTATGTGCACAAAAAGATCTGATATATGCAAAATCAAACCAGAAATATGCAAAATAAATGTAACATATCAAGTTTCGGTAACAATTTTCTGTGAATTTGAGATTCCACCTACAAAATCATCGTTTCAGAGCACCCTGAAGCAATTGATAGGCCTAACAAATAAAGAAGGCTTTAGGACAGACAGAACGACCGTGTTCTGCGATTTTTATGAAAATCATGTAAGTATCTATTTATTTAAATATTATAATTTGTATTTTGATAGTTAAGAATGCAAAGGTTATAATGTCAATCGGAAATGAGAAAGAAACTTACACAAATGTGAAATTAATAAAATGGAATATGTTAAAATTTATCTTCTTAAAAACGCTCTTTTTTCTCTAACAATTCATTTCAAATGTACAGTACTAGAAGCAAAATATGGGCCGATTCTTAGTCGAGAATCGTTTTGTATGTAGGCAAGAAGGTTAAACATGTGTTCCCATATTGCCCAACTACAAGCACTACACATGCGCACAGTGTTGTATCTGGAACTTTGATAATAAAATTGTCCTTGGACTGATACTAAGCTTTTTCTCTCAAGTAAGAATATTTGTATCTTAACCGAGAACAAACGTCTATATTACGTTTCGCGCGCATTGAGAAAAACGGGATCATAGTTGATTGTTGTCGGCATACTGAATGCACTTCATATGAGGCTACAATAGATCTTTGTTTGTTTAGATAAAATATACTGAAAAAAAAAAAAAACTGAAAAAATTCAAAGTGTGCATATATGACGATCTGTGCAACAAAATCCTGAAAATATGCTATATTATATGCAAAATAGACTATTATATGCAGAAACACCCAAAATATGAAAAAAATATCGTCGTTGCTCCTGCAAAACTCCTATGTGCAAAATATAAAATTGTTGAGTAGGAAGAAAAACACATTTATTCATTCTATGGCAGCAGTACATAGGAGACCGTGAATTCTTAAATTTTGGAAAGAAAGAAATATAATTACATATAGGAGATTTTATTATTTGCTGTATCCCTATTTTAGTTATTTAATAGAGCAAAAATCTGAAAAATCGATAAATATGTCACATAGGAGTTATTGCAGGAACAACGACCATATGCAATATTAACTTTGCGTATTCGTAATCACAAATGTTCAAAACGTATGTAAAACTGTTTTTGCATGACTTTAAAAGAGCCTGTAAATATAATATGCATTTGCATATGAATCCTGGCCATAGTTATAATCTTCCATTGCATTGGTTCTCAAACTCATTAAAACTGCGGACCCCCCTTTTCATAGATCAGTATTTTGCGGACCCCTTGAAAGTTGTTAATGGAATGGTCGGTAGGTTAGGTTTTGGGTTAAATTAAGTGAATATAATTAATGTTATTAAATATTTTTCGAAAGGGTAAATAGGCCTAATATAATACTGTTCTGAAAAAATGTAGACCTTCATTGATATAACAGCAGAGTTGGTATTAAAATAGTAAAGCAAAATAATACTCTACTTTCAATACTTTCTTTGTATAATATAAGAATATTATACTGAAAAAGAAATCAATTGAATCGGTTATTGTTGAAAGGAACTAAGTCCACTTTTTAAAGTTTTGAGATAATAAAAAAAACTGTTTTGTGGATAATCTATCGAAGATTAAACCAACATATATTGTACACATAAAAAAATATGTGATATGAATATAAATATGTGTACAATATATGTTGGATCTTCGATATATTACCCACAAAAGTTTTTTTCGATTATCTCAAAACTTTAAAAAGTGGACTTAGTTCCTTTCAACAATAACGGATTCAATTATATTTTTAGAAATCTTACTTCTTCGGCAAGAATGACGGAACTGTTTTCTTGTGCTTAAAATGTCTTTATATTTAAGATCAATGTTAGTTATTTTTAATCTCAAGTCTGCCGCCACGTTTACTCGGTTTCATTCAACAGTTCCAATACAGGAAAGAGTAGAAAACGCCTGCTCACACTATTAAGTCGTGGGAAACGTCGAATGTTCCAAGGCTCGTTCCAAGAGTTGTTTATGTTCCGCATAACTTTCAGCCGAAAATAAAAAAGCTGACATTCTTTAAAAGTTTTTCAAAGCAATGTCACGTATTAAATCAACGAGCAGATCTTCCTCTTTTTCGGGGAAATTGTGAGTCTGCATGTTGGTAAAGGGATTTTGAATGCGTATATTGTAAGAATTGGAAATCGGAAAATAATCTCTGACAAACAAACATTCTGATGGGGGCAGATAAAAAAGTTACTTGTTTTTTCCTCCACCATGTTAATAATGTCAAAAGAAGTGCTTATACGAATTTTTGCCACTCGACCGCAATTACGAGGCTGTCAAGAAAGTGATTTTCCCTGGGGCCGTTTACAGAAAAAAAGCACAATTACCTGGAAAGATTATCCTTGTGTCGTAGAAGTCAGCTACCTGGGATCGGAACCAGCGTTTGACAGCCGTCTGCATCTCTCTGTCGATCCCATGATATGGCAAAATAATGTCTCACTTCCGGTGGAGAATATGTTGAAAAATAGCTCAACAATTGCTGTGTCTATCCCAATAAATTTTTCTGATGAAATTGTGTTTTTTTTTTCTCTGGCGAACTTATTCTTTTACGGCCCTCCTAATTGTGGTCGAGTGGCCAAAATTTGTAGAAGCACTTCTTTTAACATTATTAACATGATGAAAGAAAAAAAAAAGTAACTTTTTTTTTTTTATCTGCCCTCATCAGAATGTTGCTTGGAGTTCATCTTTATCCAAATTATGGTGATGTTTAAGCTAACGATCAACTATAGACAAAACTTGTATACGAACACAAAAAATTCCTGTTACAGCCTTACACTGTGCAATAATACAAGAAGGCTGTAGACAACAGCAGTTAAACTAATTCTGTACCCGAGCACGAGCATATGCTCATTTCGAGTATCTATTCATATGTATTCAATTCAAATGTAAATTGTAAATAAATTTGAAAATTTGAATTTGAAATTTGAATTAAAAAATTATACCAACAGCCAATGCTCTCGAGACCAATGACGTTATAGTTACTTACCCTCGATAAATTACTGCCACATAAAAAGAGCCCTTCTGAAGGAAGAAAAAATTAACAATGTATGTATATATATATATATATATATATATATATATATATATATATATATATATATATATGAGTAGCTTAATATCAAAGACGGACATCTGTCGTCTCCATAGTTTTGATCTACAGACACTTTTTTGTTTCACATTGTTCTTTGTAATATTTTAAAACAATTTATTTTGTAAATGTAGTGTTAGAGTTTGCATATGGTTTCACCATAGCTGAAAAGAGCAAGAAAATTGTATAAGAATCCACATATATCTAAATTTCGATCTGAGGGTCAGATGTCCGCCTTCTGAAGGAAGAAAAGGATTTCCCCATCCGGAATATCCGCGGACCCCCAGATTGAGCTTAGGAGACCCCCGGGGGTCCGTGGACCCCATTTTGAGAACCACTGTTCTATTGTAATGCGGGTATTTTTCTGATATACTAGTATGTATAATGAGATGGTTCGAGTCACTTTTTTTTATCCAGCCTATCATTCTTCAGTCCCGCACAAATCTACATAATAACTGCATTTGAAATTAGTAGTAGTTTTCTTTTATCTGCATTGCCACATGGAATAAAGTATAGGAATAGAAAGTCTATAATCTTACGTATATGGAATAAACCGAAAATCATGCCTTTAATTTTGTGAGGGTTAATCTTTTAGATATCTCAAACAGAAAACTTTAATAAAATTTAACTCGTTTTTGCTTACGTATCGAGAAAAAAAGTTCTGAATTAGTTTTAGGAAAACTATTTACTAATTCTTAAAATCCTCAGTTAATTTAAGAGAGCAGTGAATTCTGATAGGTGATAGAACGAATTTGAGTCTTGTTTCTTAAATTTGCAAACATAGGATCGTAACAAATGCAATTTTCATTCCTCAGAGCAATTTTAAATTGTACAGAACTGTGACCGCTATAAAAGATTGCCTGGAGTCAACAGATACGTATAGCTCTCGTGAAGGTTTGTTTCAGGGATGGAGAGAACAAGAAATGTAAACGTAAACAATTGCTCTGAAGATTTACGTAATTATATAAGTTTGTCGGTTAACTACTTACAAAATTGCAATGACAGGCAACTACTTCTAATTGGCTGAAGGAGAACTGCAACTTCTTTCTACATGTGATGAAGGATCGGTGGAGCGGAGAAAAATTCTCTGCGGCACCGGGATTCGAACCCGGGCTTTCAGCTCATATGATTACGCAGAATTCCTGCATGGAAATATATGTACAGTAGTAACAAAAAAACCGGACCGATGGAATAATCAGTCCCCGAAATGAGCCACTGCGCATGCCACGCTCGCATTCACAAGATAGCGAGTAATCTATTGAAATTGTTGTAGTTTCGACTGCTGACGTAGCCCATTTCAAAAGAAGCTGG
This sequence comes from Periplaneta americana, assembly GCF_040183065.1. NCBI lineage: Eukaryota > Metazoa > Arthropoda > Insecta > Blattodea > Blattidae > Periplaneta > Periplaneta americana. The sequence continues at coordinate 69,765,292 of NC_091118.1, forward strand.
TAAAATTTATGTTCTGGGAATAATAAATTAAGTAGTGAAATATCGCTGCAATTGAAAAGTATTGGGAATAATTTGAATAAGGAATCAAAAAAAGTTTCCTTCCCAGGCAGGATTCGAACCACGAAAGTCTTAGTTACCAGTCTATCGTGCTGTCACTGTGAACAAGGTTCTGAAATCAGCTACAAGGTCGGTCCGGTTTTTTTGCCACTACTGTACTTCGCTACATCGCAATAATGTGATCCGTGTATATAATCACTTAGTGATTTAAGACTGCGCTCATTCCGTCGGATCCCGGCTACTTAGTCACTCGTAATGAGTGCACCTCTGCACATTAGTGTGTTGGACATCGTGCCACTGTCACACATCTGTGACACAGTGCATAAGGGTTGGCCGCAAAAGGGAAACTATGAGGTGGAGCTTAAACTGAGAGGATTCAATCCGGCAATGGAATTGGAATCCGGTGTGGCGTAGTGGATAGAGCGTCAGTACGTAGAGCTGAAAACCCGGGTTCGAATCCCGGTGCCGGAGAGAATTTTTCTCCGTTCAACCTATCCTTCATCATATGATTACGCAGAATTCCTGCATGGAAATGTACTTCGCTACATCGCAATAATTCTTTCCACACGTTCAAAACTAAAATTAAAAAATACACCATCTGTATTTTTCCCGTATAACATTAAAAGCAATCTACATGGCAATGACCTCCCTATTCAAAATACGTCCAGTGAAGGGGTTGTTCACCGGAACACAACAGACTTTGTTTGCATTCGGCCATTGATTACAACGTTGCACGATTGTACAATTCACTTGTTTAAAATTGCAAGTTTTTCTGGTAGACTGTGCAAATAGAGAAAAATAGTGCTTGACTTTTTTTGTTGTTTTTTAAACTGGATAAATCATCCAACACAATTTATGACATGACTAACGGTGCATCCGGTATAGAATGCAATGTATTGCAAGTTCTGTGTACACACGACCAATCACACAGCGCTTTCACGTTATAACATACCACTTTGTAGAAAACATGTTTGTGATCACAGACTCGTAATACTGCCTCGTGTTGGTATTCATACGCATCACTAGGCCGCTAGTGACACTAGTAACGTGTAGAAAGTGCGAATACGCTTTGTCTCGTCACATCGTCCTTGAAGCTCTTCGACGTCAATGCAAGTTCGGAATTCGCCATTTCTCGCGATAAGGGTGGACAGGTGAAATTCCAGTAGCTCCCTCGAGGTATGCAGCTTGTTTTGTTGGACGCTGCATCAGTTTCCTGTTAATTTCAGTCTGTTTTGTTTCCTGTTTGTGTACAGATTTGTTTTGAATTGCTTGGACTATTAAATGTGATATAATCGCAAAAGTTTTTAAAGTTTCCCATAAAAAAATAGTTGTATGATAATGAATACTTTCGCTGTGGAAAATGCTTGTTTTCCTCTTTTTCTTAATTTTCTTCCCTATTTTTCTTTTTTTGGTTTTTCATTTTATTTCCTCTTTCTGATTTTGTTAGCCCTCTATTTCCTCATCCTTTTCCTTATGTCTCTTCCTATTCATATTTCTCTTCATCTTCCACTTTCTCATTTCCTTTCACCTCTACTTCCTCGCATGTTCCCTTCATTTTCATTCTCTTCTTTCACTTCGGATAAAAGTCCATTGTGTTCCCTACTTGATATTTTCGTACGTAAGCGGTCGTCCAACCTCCTCGACATCCATGAATATTATAAATCTATTTTAATTGACATGTGGCTCATGTTTCGTTACCACATATTATGTTTTTACTTCCGCCAGTGTTTTGTATAGGCCTAAATTAATGGTACTTTCTCATGTTTGGTTGTTTAAATTATCTTCTTGATTCACAAATTTCATTAACTTTTTATATTATTGGGCAATGTTAATTTCTCACTAATAAGTAGGCTTGTGATATCGGTATATTTGCATTAGTTTGAGGTCGATTGAAGTTGAACACACATCGCCGGACATGTTTCAAGTACAGGCAGCGGAAGCGAATTTGACGCGCCTAAGCAAGCACATTCCGTGTTTTGTATACGATTATATATTATAGGCCTATGTATAATCACTTAACTACGTCTCGTTGAGGTTCTATCTGATACGTATACCCTTCGACACAGAAATTATTCGCTCTTCAGAGACAGTCCCACTTCGGAATAGCTCGGAAATTATCGTGTACGCTATGTTTATACGCATTCGTTTTAAAAATGTTAAATAGAGAACGAGAAGAAAGAGCTCTATCGCTAAGCCACGAAGGCTTCGTAGGGAATATGTCGTTTCGTGACATGCCAGTACGTCGCTGCTACGACTTGACGTCATCCTCGGACCGCGATGCTTAATATTTGCCCGTGTTAATTGCTACAGGTGAGCGACCATTTTCCGTGTCAAAGGAGGCAGTACAGTTCATTTGACGATGTCAGAAATTATTTGTATACATCTGAAGTCTGATTAATGTAAATTTAATATTAATTGTAATTTTATTGTTCATGTTATAGTTGTAATCCTCTGGTAGAGGGGCAGAGAAGGCCTGACGGCCTTATCTCTACCAGGTTAATTAAATACTACTAATACTACTATGTTTCTAGTCAACAATGTATGTAATGGAGGGGGCAAGGAACTGACCACCCAACCCATAATCTCCCAACTTAGTTGCTTCATGAGGGATGCCTTGTTGATGTCACGTATGAGGTTCAAACTCGTCTTCGGACAGTTGATTAAACAACAAAACAATTCCTTAACTGCTTATTAATGCACATTTACAAAAATATGAAAATGTTCAAATTTAGGTCATGTATTTTGTTATTGCACACGCCTTTATTATACATTCTGATACGTTTGGGATACGTATTAATTTATTATTATAAAGTTGTTATGATAGTGGGAAAAATTTCTTGCTGGTTATATTATGATTAAAAGATGGAAGTTTCTATATATGACAATCATAATCTGAAAGGACAAATGAAAATCGTAGATGATTAAAATGGCTACTACAAATCAACAGGGGACACAATGTGTTCTTTGGTATGCTAAATTTGAGAGTGTTAAAAGAGTTCAAAGAGAATTTCGACGTGAGTATGGTGTGCGTAATGTACCTAAATACGATTCCGTAATGTTGTGGTATCGAACAGAGACATTGTCTATTCACAGAAACCTAGGAACATTGATGATCTGAGAGTAAAAATTACTCAAAATTTTTCAACAAATAACCCCTCATGTTACATTGGACATAGGCTGAATTGCATCACCATTATGAGTTGTGCATGGTACACAATATGAGTCATGTTGAGCTCTGAGGAATCTCCCATCTTTTAGTGTTATATGCACAAAATTTCAACAAATAAAGTTCAGGAGTAAATGTTTTACGGTGCTTTTATTTTATCCATACCCAAACGGATCACCCTGTATTTTTCTTAATAATAATAATAATGGCAATCCTAATTGTGTTTTTTTTGGCAAGTAATAACGTGGTGTTCCTTAGCGCTAATTACCTACCATTCTGTATATCGAAGGTTTCTATACTCTTGCTTCAGTCCATTTTCTTTTAAATTTATCGACCTGTCATTAGACTGGCAGTGCCGCGACTTCATTAGCCTACGTGGTGTCAGTTCGACTCCAGGTTTCCGCCGAAGCAATGCAGAATATGGGACTGACAGCGGCGAACGTTCATGCTCTGAACGGGAGTCGAACTCATAGTCTTAGCTTCCATGCAACGTTATATAACTTGTAAGTTATAAGCTCCATATGTATCTTAGCCGTTACATCAAGTTAGGAATTGAAAAGAAGTTTTAATGAAATTACGTCGGTTGGTAACTTAATAAATCGGAAATTAGGGTGCGTTCATAATTACTTAATTGCATTTTGTATATTGTACTTTCATATTTCAGTTAATACACGGGTGAGCAGATTTTCGCGTTGTTTGAACTCTCAGATCAGCTTGCGTAACGCGTTGTTGCGTGTCACGCTTTTTCGTGCTGTTGAAGCTAACCTATGACACTGCCATTGATGTAGTGTTTCTGCTGAAGGTCGTGGTCACGCCATATCTTCGGGGTTCGTTGATCGAGATTGACACATTTTGCTATTCATTGTCAGTTGATGACTTTTCATAAGCGGAAGACTATAAACCCGGGTTCATATCTTTCCTAGAGTACAATTGTGATAACTATTGGACTGTTGCAAAAGTTCGTTGCGTTTTGCCGCTGTGACAGAGTTTTTATTTGAGATGAACAGAAGACAGAAATTAATTAGTAATATGTTATATTCTCATAAATCAGTCTCGTCAGACTACATTGCACGTCTAAAATAATATGTAATACCTTTGTTTATATCAGTATTAAAATATTAAAGCATTGTAAAACCATGCATTTTATTAAAAATAGCCGCTTAGCACAAGATTTTGTTGCAGTTACTTTTCAATTTTCTATATACCTCAAAAACAGATTTTAACATGTAACATTTCTGGTGGAGAATATAGGCCAGAATCTGAAACTGAAGTGTGACAGATGATTGAGTTCACGTTTTTAAACTATCTTGTTTTATACTGCTTGCTTGTTTGAAATAGCCTAGGCCTCATAACAAAATGCAAACAAAATCTTAGTGCATTGTACTTCTATGCTATAACAGCGTTAGTGAGAATTTAAAAGTATTTAATACCTTTGTTTATATTGGTATTACAAAATCAAAACATAAAAGCATTAATTTTATTAATACATAATCCCTTAACATAATGATTAATTATTACCAAATGTAAAGATTTTGTCCATGTATTGTGGGTCCCTGTCACCACGGCATGGCGCGTCCTCAGGTTGTGGATAGAGGAGACGGCCTTCAGATATGGAGGGTAGCTGCGAATATATTGAATAAGCAGTCGCGGACAGCCAATAAGGGGTGGTCCTCCAGCTTGGAGGTTGGGCGAAGGGCTAACAACCCACCGTAAAAAAAAACAGCTTGTTACGAAACCTTACAATAAGGATAGGGACCAATGGTGGGCTTATGTGAGGGCGGCAATGAACCTGTGGGTTCCTTAAAAGCAATTTGTAAGTAAGTAAGTAAAGATTTTGTTCCTAACATTTTTAAATGTTGTATCTTATTTTCCTCAAAAGCGTTTTTTTTTACATGTAACATTTCTGATGGGGAATATGGATCCGAACGTGAAACTGAAGTGTAATATAATTGAGTTGTTTTCTGATTATTTTGTTTCATACTGCATTGTATTGTTTGAAATAATATAACAAATTGCAAACAGAAGTTTAGTGGATTGAACTTCTATGCAATAACAGAGTTAGTGAGAATTTAAAAATATGTGATGTCTTTGTATTAGTATTTACAATATCAGAACATTATAAAATCACGAATTTTATTAATATATAACCCCTTAACATAAGATTATTACGATATGTAAAGATTTTGTCCATAACTCTTCTAAATAAAGAAAGTCATGGAATACCAGAATACTATAACTGGTATTGTCAACATATTCTTGAGGTCCTTGCTAAGAATAGCATTGAGCGGTAAAGTCAAGTCAGCTGTCTGTGTGTACTTATTTGGAAGCCAAACTAGGGCGAGGCAGACAGACGTCTGGAAATTAGGGTGGCGTGAGTAATAATAGGAGATGTCGCGAGGGTAGAAGCCACCCAACTGCTTCACCGCACGCGAAAACACTGCGCTCCCTCTCCCCAATCTGAGCAGTTTAAAAGATAAAGACACGCTTCGCTGTGGCGGGCGTAGCTGCATCCTTGACTGTTGTAGAGTGAGGGAACACCAAGTGCTCTTAAAAGCCGAAACATGGGGAAGCATATTGTGTTTGGAAAATTAGAATAGGCTATTAATTGCAACAATTCTCCACTATCAATGACTTACATTTAGCTATCTTTTTCCAGTGTTGGTAAACTTCGATGTGTCAAGACTTATGACGTCGCATGGGAATATTCGAATTGTCGTCCCCTGCTTCTATACAGGGTGATTCAAAACCTCTGCCACAAACTCGGAGGGGTGATATATCTAACAATAAGGAACCCATTTTGTTAAACAACCTGTGTCTTTTGACGCGTCCTTTCGAAGTTATCGTTAAACATGTTTTTGCGCGGGCGTACGTCAATGTATGCGAATGTGTGCACTCCTGTTGTTGAGATGTTTGTAAGAGACGAGAAGTGTTGTTGTTATTGTTTGTTTACGTTTGGACAAAAAAAATTATTTATGCTTCTGCTTTGCAAGATCTCCCACTCGAGGACAAAATATTAGTTAACTTTCAAATTTTGTAAACATAATAATAATAATAATAATAATAATAATAATAATGTAGTTAATCTAAACAGTAATGTAGTTAAACTAAATTACCATTTTTATAGATATGAGGTATCACTTCTTAGCCATCGATATTATCTTAATATAGTCTATCATCTGATATAATATACGTCTGCCCCTAACTTTTCTCCCGTTACCATTCCCTCCAGTACACCCTTAAGTAGGCATTTTCTGTTTCGCTAATAAAAGCACGCAGTTTATGAACATGCTGTCCAAGACCGCTATTTTCCTAACTGGAACTGTGCTAAATTAGGTTGTTACAATTCTGCATAAGCTTTTTAAATTTCAATTCATGTGGTAAATAAACCCATTAAAAATGAGCTATTTAGTCCTACCGCTTTGGAGTAGTGTTTGTAAGCGTGTTTGAGTGAAAAACTAGCGGGCTGAAATCGAATCCTTGTTGGTACAAGTTGTCTGATGAAGTTTTTCCGGGGTTTTAGTCCAACCCAATAAGAGAAAATGCTGGGTAAAGGCTGGTTCACAATAAACCAGGAACAAAAAGACAACGAGAACGAGAACGGAAATATTGTTAAAATAAATGCATTTAAATGTGAGTATTCACAATTAACTATTGTGAATGCTCACGTTTAAATACATTCATTTTAACATTATTTCCGTTCAAGTTCTTGTTGTCGTTTCCGTTTCCGGTTTATTGTGAACCAGCCTTAACATTCGGCGCCGGGCTATGGCTTCATTTCGCCGTCATTATCACCATCTTCATCCATCCTGTCTATTTCCATACTCATATGTCATCCTATCCTATCATACAGGGCGAACAGAGTCCGACCTAATGGGTGCCCAACCTCAGAACAGGATTCTTCATCATAACCGCGAAAGAGTAGGAAAAGGCGCAAATGGCTATGTGTGGCGTTAGTAATTTATATCAATCAATTCTGGACCTAATGCCATCTCTTTAAGGGTCCTCTAATAGATCGTCTTCCGAACAAATGTATATTCATTTTACAATTTATTACAAACTCAAATTTAGTTTACTTATTTATGGCTTTTAAGGAACCCAGAGGTTCATTGCCGCCCTCACATAAGCCCGCCATCGGTCCGTATCCTGAGCAAGATTAATCCAGTCTCTACCATCATATCCCACCTTCCTCAAATCCATTTTAATATACTCCCATCTACGTCTCGGCCTCCCCAAAGGTCTTATTCCCTCCAGCCTTCCAACTAACACTCTATACGCATTTCGGGGGTTCGCCCATGCGTGCTACATGCCCTGCCCATCTCAGACGTCTGGATTTAATGTTCCTAATTATGTCAGGTGAGGAATAAAATGCATGCAGTTCTGCGTTACGTAACTTCTCCATTCTCCTGTAACTTCATCTCTCTTAGCCCAAATATTTTTCTAAGAACCTTATTCTCAAACACCCTTAATCTCTGTTCCTCTCTCGAAGTGAGAATCCAAGTTTCACAACCATACAGAAGAACCGGTAATATAATTGTTTTATAAATTCTAACTTTCAGCTTTTTTGAGAGCAGACTGGATGATAAAAGCTTCTCAACTGAATAATAACACGCATTTCAATTTAGTTTACTAATTTAAAAAAATTGGCTTTGTTATGGTTAAAAATGAAGTTAAAATTACAACATATTTATGAACATTAAGATGTATTTATTGCTGTGGATTGCATAGTATTTTCTTTTATTTTTATTATTATTATTATTATTATTATTATATATCATAATAAAATACATCAAATTTTAGTTTTAAAACTCCCTTGCGACCCCTGATTTACGTCTCGGACCTCCAGGGTTCCGTGGACCACAGTGTAAGAATTACTGGTCTAGACGTTTGTATCTGCGTCATCAGGAGAAAAAGAGGCTACCCACTGCTTGAGACCGCTAGAGCAAAAGGTATAATTTACATTGCATTGTCGATTGGATTCAGGGGTACACAAGTCCTCGTCTCCGGTTTTTGATGCGTGTTGAAGTGCAGTTAGTTACATCCTAAGGCCTTCGGATCGAATCGACTGCGAGTTCACAGTTGATGAGGTCAAGTGATACATGCAATGCTTAATTTCCGGGAGCGCTTTTAAGGAAACTGCGCTTCCTTACTGTTTTTTTTTTTTGACCAGACGAAGTTAAAACATGTTACGAAAATATTTGAAATTACAATTGGAATGAATTCTTTCAGTAAAATGGAAACTTATTAACACTGCTCATGATGTAATTGGCAAGAATTGACAACTGTGTTAGAATTGATGGTTTTCAACGTTCGATTCGATAGTTTTCTGTCAGCGGATTGGCAACACTCAAATTTATTTTGTTGTAGTTCCATTAGTTTCATTATTGCTTCACATTGATCGTGTTCTTTGTATTTTCAAGGTAAATATGAATTGTTTCTTTGTGTAAGTTGTAATAAATTGTAAGAACACAGCAGAATTAATTAAAAAATACACATTTCTTCAGCAAAAACAGTTTTTTGAAACAGCTCACATGGTTTAGATCAGCCCTGGGCACAACGGGGAAGTGGGACGGAACTCTGAAACGCCCTCCCATGTCCTTTTCGCTTACACTGCATTATAAACAAACACAGAGTGGGCACTGTGCATCAGTGATGGATTTCAGACGACCAGCGAGAGCGAAAGTTCATAAAAGCTATGATGCAATCCGTCACTGAGCAGTGCTTAACTGTCGTTCGACTCGTCTCAGACGGGAAAGGTGGAGTGAGGATTTAAGGGGAAATCTGTAGTGACTCAATTGAATTAATAGCGTCCAGGCCTGGTTTAGATCAAGAGTGTATGTCAGAAGTGGACGGGAGTGCGTTCAAAGTAAAGGTAAAACATTGCTACTACTATAGCTGCCGAAGTATTTATTTTGTTATAATTCCATTGGTTTAATTAAACTCTAAGTTCTGTTTCTCCCGATTTTCGAGTTAAATATGAAAATTGAGATTTGTCTTCATCCTGGTCAGTATAAAAAAACAGAGTTGTGTGGTAAATCTAAATGGTTAGTCGCAAAATAAAAAAAACTTATAATTCGTGCATGGCTTTTGGTGCAAAGAAATGGAAGGGTATAAAAATTTAAGAATGGATGGACTGAGAAATTCGGCGTATGGAGATTCTAGAGAGAAAGAAGCTGAAACCATTGTGCAAAAATACATGTCAGCATAAACATTCTTTTGCTCATAAAGCTGCGGAAAATATTTCGTTTGAAGGTTAGAAAAATAAATTATATGAAGTTGTCTTTGTAGATCTAAACTAAAGCGTCCCATACACGATAGACGCCTCGAGGTATGCGGCGATACACGGTTTCATGCAAGGAAATTTCATTTATTATATCGATCCACACAAGCTTTAGACTCTATAGTGAGGAGAAAAGTACTGAAACTGGAGAAATAGTACCTTGTGAGATGTACTGAGGACTTAATGTCTTTACATAGACTGCCAAGATCCTCAAACTTCTTCGCAAGAGACGTACGAGATAAGTTCAAACATTTCGTCAACAGTGAAGGGGCAATACATTTTCAAGAAAATTTTTGGCTTTCACAACATAAACATTTGTTTTGAAGACTAGAACAGAAAATTCAGAGTCTTTAATTAAAAGGTACGCGATGATAATCACGTCCGTACAACGATTCCTGAAACTCTTGGATGGCTCAATGTCGTCTATCTTTCATGATCCATAGCCGTTCACCCGAGAAAGACTCGGACATTCGTTAAACCGAATACTGGATCACTCCGCGAGACGGAAGAGCTTTGCATGTTGTCTGTAGCGCCAGGCGTTCTATAGCAGTATTGTATACCGTATCATTTCTATGTTTCGTAACCGGTTGTGCACGACTCTGACTTGAATGTTACTCAGAATTCTAGTGATGTGCAAGGAGAAATCGCTTGTAGCTACACGTAAATAGTCCTTTAGATCTGAATTAGTTAATCGTGATCGTGATTGACGTATGTATTTCATAAGGCTAAAAATATATTTTTTTTTTTACATAGGTAGGTTGTCCCGAACATAGCCAGACATTTGAGAGAAACATTCCGCAGTATTTGGAGTGTGTTTGTATCATGTGCTCCTCAAAGGCTGTGTATTTTTCCTTTTTAAATAAATATTTCAGCGTTAGGGGCGGCCGGATAGCTCAGTTGGTAGAGCAGCTGGCTACGGACTGAAAGGTCCGGGGTTCGATCCCAGGTGGTGACAGGATTTTTTCTCGTTGCCAAACTTTCAGAACGGCCCCGAGGTTCACTCAGCCTCCTATAAAATTGAGTACCGGGTCTTTCCCGGGGGTAAAAGGCGGTCAGAGCGTGGTGCCGACCACACCACCTCATTCTAGTGCCGAGGTCATGAAAGCATGGGGCTCTACCTCCATGTCCCCCAAGTGCCTTCATGGCATGTTACGGAGATACCTTTACCTTTTAGCTTTTATTTCAGCGTTAAGGAAGACCGGATATCTTTCAATTGAAGTTCCACACGAGCAACCATATTATTCTCTTAAATAATCTTGATTTTTATAATACACCATGTGAAATACGTCTCTAAAATATTATAATGGTTGGATAGGAACGCTATTTGTTCTGCCTCGTACAACAAAGTTTGAATTGAAAAATGAACCTCAGGAGCGTTCGTGCCCGCGAGAAATGGTTGAGAACGCCTGTGCTAAGATAGTGCAAGGTATATTTTGAACGAATTTTGTGGTTTAGCAGCACATTAAGTTTCTCGCTAGGCTTCCTTCGCCTTTTTATATATTAGTCTCATCTCCCCTTACTATTACTGCTACCGCTACTGCTGCTGCTACTGCTACTGCTGCTATATAAAGGAATTTTCTGTGACAACTAGACCACAGAACTTTATGCACTAAAAAACCTGAAAATATCCATGCAATTGTGCAGTAAAACTGTTAAAATATGCGCTAAAAATTTAAATATATGCAGTAAAAAATACACTTTAGACTTTTAAGAGGTTTCTTTGGTTTAATAATATGATGTGAGTGAAAATAATTTGAAGTAACCATCATTTTCATTAAAACTTTTTTCTTTCTAAATGTAATCAATTGTTCATTTTATATATTTATTTTAATTGGTACATTTTTAACTTACTGCCTTCTAACTCTTTTTTAAAGTCCTGGAGTCGGCCTGGTTGACACAGTTGGTATAGCGCTGGCCTTCTATGCCCGAGGTTGCGGGTTCGATCCCGGACCAAGTCATGGCATTTAAGTGTGCTTAAATGCTATAGGCTCATGTCAGTAGATTTACTGCATGTAGAAGAACTCCTGAGGGGCAAAATTCCGGCACATCGGCGACGCTGATATAAGCTCAGGCAGTTGCGACCATCGTTAAATAAAACATAACTTTAAACTTTATGACAGGAAACAAACGACGATTTCTCCAGTGTCTCTACTATGGAACGTCTCTTATCTGTCAGAATTAGTTTGAGAACGATCTCTCGCGTTCATTTTTGGTTTACGAAATCAGAGTAAAATTCTGAATAACATCTGGCTCTTGAAACATTACACTCGCACGACTATAATAGTAGGCCTATGTACGCAGAGCTTCACTCCTGTTAAAGTGGAAAACGATCCAACTTACGTATTACTAGGGAGAAGTATCCATAGTTGTCGCAGCAATTTCTTGTCTTCAGCAGTAATATTAGTATTTACTGGTAACACAGGTTTCCTCAATCAAAAGATATTTTCTTTCTCCAGTTCTCTCGATCTAGCCAGCCTTCATTTTTTTTACTATTGTGTTATATATTAATATTTTAGTTTTTTAAAATAATATTTATATCCCATAGAATTGGATTAAGTATACTAATTACTTCCTTTGTTTCAATGATTCTTCCTTCTATATCCAAATCAGATGATCCGTTTCTATGAATGAATGATCCTAATTTTTTTTTTGCATTTATTTCCAGATCATCAGATCCGTGCTTAGATACTCTGTTTTCCACAATTAATTTTCAGTTCCCATTTTGAATATTAATCCTCTAGTCTTCTACCCATATAATTAGCTTCTACATCCGAAGTAACCACAACTTGCAAATTATATATATATATATATATATATATATATGCTCATGGGCAGATAGAGATATCTAATGCCAGTTTATAAAGGACATCTGCTGACAAGTGGAGTGGCCTAAATAGTAGTAATGTGTAGGCCTACATCTCTTTTAATTTCAGTCCCATTGGTTTACATTTTTCTGATGATTCATTTAATACTACATCAATATATATTTTATTATTTATTAACATTATTATTATTATTATTATTATTATTATTATTATTATTATTATTTACCGTACGTATTCATTATACCTGATACGAACATGACGTATGGTTTTTTGGAAAACATTTCTCCTTAATCCGTCATTCCTGTTTGAAAACATGAACCGTAATATTTTTTTTTTCAATAGTGTATTTCTGACCTGCCACAATTAAAAGGTAAATAACTACATGAGCCAGTACATCTGAATGTTAACAGTAGGTCTATTATGGCACAGTACCACTTCTGAAAATAAAATTCAGTGCTGGTTTTGTGTCCTTTCAGATTTGATAGAAGGCATTTGGACAACGGTGAGAACAAATCCTGGACCTTCGGCAGCACTTTTAAATAAACTGTATAGTTTGTAACTTCCGAGGGCTGAGTGAAAAGTGATGTGTTATCATGAGAGTGGAACACTCGACACTCAGTATACTGGAACAACATATGCAAACAGAACTTATTTTTAATACAAGGTATCATTTGCTGGTGATGTGGAAAGGACAGTATTACGCCCCCAAGTTAAATTTTTGTCCCGTGAATGCAAGAGACGACCGCTAGTAGCTCTAATTGCTCTAGTTGTTAGTATACAATCTACTGTTTCACCTGTGAGCGAGGTCATGTTACAAGAGATAATGTAATGAGTGATTATATATATATATATATATATATATATATATATATATATTTGTGTGTGTGTGTAAGAAATACGGTACATAATATTAACACTCGTACAATATTTATACGGGTACAATACTTTCAGCACTTCCTATACACGTGTATTCACCACTATCTCATACAAGTCCCTGGCATGAACAGTAAACACCTCTTTATCGGCTTAGTATTTACTCATAGGTCACAAAGGCCAGAGGGAGAGGGAACGGTGATTCACATTCGTTCCGGACGCAGATTTAACTTGGGCGCGTAATACGAAGCAACAGACCCGAATCTCTCCCGTTAGGGCGTTCGAATGCATATTTACGAACTTGGAACAATGCTTTTGCATAGAAATTTAATTAGCACATGATCGAAGCGCAGAAGACTGTTAGCAAGGGCTGTAATAATGAAGCATTGCTCTGTAGCATAGTTTCAGGGTGAGTAAACACTTTTAATTGAGGTCGAGAAAATTCAGATAATCTTCGTGCTGGACATTCCAACATCCTAGAGGAGAAAGTGCATCTCTTTAGTCGTTACCTTGTGACAGACTCTGGACAACGTGACAGTTGACATGTGGAGTGGGAATCGGTGATTTCATCATGCGTCACATCTGCATGAAGTTCTTGATATCTAGAACTTGCAACTAAGTAAATCCCGTACAAATATACTTAAGTGCACCAGACATGCATGTCGTAGAAAACTTCCTACTTGAGCCATTTCAAAATCAGTAATGTACACTCGAGTGCATTGATGGTCGGAGGGTATAAACAAATGCTATTTCTACTAGCGTCGTGCATTACAGGCGCTATGTTCGATTCAAGTTCGATGAGTCTGGCGAAGTTCAATATTCGCTGATGTTCGCTCTGCAGAAGGAGGCTTGTCATGTTTGTTCCACCTTGTTATACAAATATTCGCTGCCCTCCACTCATGTTTTAACTCCTTAAGAATTTTATCATAGATCTTGCTATTAGTTTTTCATATGAAATAAGACGAAATTTGTAGTGTCTTGGTTGTCTCTTTCATGTCCGAACATTGCAGGACACTAATTTCTACCACATCCCCTCCCCAATGAACGAGTGGCAGTTGCAGTCTGTAGGTTTCATGTGTATTGATGATCTGAAGATGTAAACAACAAATTCTCTTTCTTCCCCCAGCACAAGAACGACCAGTAAGATGTTTGACAGAGAGCTTTGTATTCAGTGTGCGAAGGAGGTAGAATTCAACACCTACGAGCTAAATGTTTCCGAATAATGAATAGTGACATATTTTATATGTAGTAACAAATATACGGTAAATTATATTCGGGAGGAAATTAAACACAGAATAAATATGGAAAATGTCTGTTATTATTCGGTTGAGAAGCTTTTATCATCCAGTGTACTGTCAAAAAATCTGAAAGTTAGAATTTATAAAACAGTTATATTACCGGTTGTTCTTTATGGTTGTGAAACTTGGACTCTCACTTTGAGAGAGGAACATAGGTTAAGTATGTTTGAGAATAAGGTACTTAGGAAAATATTTGGGGCTAAGAGGGATGAAGTTACAGGAGAATGGAGAAAGTGACACAACACAGAACTGCATGCATTGTATTCTTCACCTGACATAATTAGGAACATTCAATCCAGACGTTTGAGATGGGCAGGGCATGTAGCACGTATGGGCGAATCCAGAAATGCATATAGAATGTTAGTTGGGAGGCCGAGACGTAGGGCCTAGATGGGAAGATAATATTAAAATGGATTTGAGGGAGGTGGGATATGATGATAGAGAATGGATTAATCTTGCTCAGGATAGGGACCAATGGCGGGCTTATGTGAGAGCGGCAATGAACCTCCAGGTTCCTTAAAAGCCAGTAAGTAAGTAACAAAAAATACAACATAAATTATATTTAAGCGTCGATTCCAAAATAAAAGAGTGTATTTTAATTTAATATTAAGTGACTCTTAAAAGAAAAACATAATATATAATATAATGTAATGAAGTTCTGTTATTTTATACGCAATTTGAACATTAAGATGGATGTGTAATTAATTCATTAAAATTAGGAGTCGAGCTGCATGTAGCGAATTTTAACTGAGCTGTGAGATGTTCGTCTGTCATACGCGAAATTCTTTACAACTGAACCTGTCGGGTTTATTTGAACACTGCGTAAGTTTTAATGGGCAAGTTATGACTAACGGTTGGGAGGGAGATCATGCATTACCCCTCCACTCTGCTTGTGTGTTAAGTCAAGAAATGCCGACCATTGCAGTACACGATATATGTGAGAGTTACCAATTGATGATGAAGTGAAGTGATGGAGTTACCATAATATACTGTTATGCTGACCCTAGCATTCTTCTCTTGAGAAATAAGAAACTCGAGTCATATAATTGTAACCCAGAACCTTCTTTCTGAGAGCAATAAGTAAAAGCTTACAGAGCCTACAACTCGCCTAAGTCAAATTCTGCGCGTGGGAATATCGGGATAAAATGTGAAGGTGAACACGATTGCCGCATAAATCATTTGACGCTTTTATTTAAACGCGTGCATATCGTTTAAAACATTATACTAAAGAGTATTTCTTGTTCGCGCATTTTTATCTGTCCTTGTTTCAGATAAGAACCTGTGTTAACAGTTGTGCTCTCTCTTTCCAACCCACTTTTTGCTGGTTGAGTGGAAGAGAAGGCCTTACGGCCTTAAGTCTGCCAGCTAAAATAAATTATTATTATTATTATTATTATTATTATTATTATTATTATTATTATTATTATTATTATTAAAGTTCTCTCCTTCACCTACTTTAACCAACTTTAATCAGAAGTATTAGAACTTAGAATAAGAGTATTGAAGTAGGTCTACAACCTAATTGTGTTTAGGCCTAATTCGTCAAAATCAGTTAAATGTTAGTTTATTACATCATCATGTATAAAATTCTTTTTTACATTGTGTATGTTATATGTAAATTAGGAATAAAATACCTACAAGTAGTAATTTATTGTTACGAGAAGACGAGCGGAAGAAATGAGATTTTTACGACCGTGGCTGCTGTTACGATAGACATCACTTAGATAAGCATCCCAGTAGCCAGGTTATTACTCATGTCGAAAACATTAGTTATAATATTAGTATCTGTTAATGATTGTTTCATGTAGTACGTATGGGCGAATCCATAAATGCATATAGTGTGTTTGTTGGAAGGCCGAAGGGGAGGCCGAGACGTAGAGGGGAGGATAATATTAACATGAGTTTGAGGAAGGTGGGATATGATTGTAGAGACTGGATTAATCTTGCTCAGAATAGGGACCGATAGTGGTCTTATGTGAAGGCGGCAATGAACCTCCGGGTTCCTTAAAAGCCATAAGTAAGTACGAATTTTAATTAGTAACTTAACTTCTCACTTCTTTAACTGCACAATGGCCAGCAATTGATCACGTTTGCATATTTTAATGAATAATATCGCTTTTGCGTCACACAATGTGAGCATTCATATCACTAACACACTTCCCCTGGCCGCTTCAACTCGCACTCTTCTTCTCGTGAGTTAGAAACAATAGGCCTACAGTTTTTTTATTGTAGCTGTCTCTGTGCAACGTCACTGTTAGCAGTGAGGGGGAAGAAAGAAAGCAGAAGTTTGCAATGCTTTTAATGTTATAACGCCCACGACCAAGATAAGCCACTTGAAATTTACCGGTCACTCACCGGCAGAGATGCAATAAAATAACTGTTTTCGCCAAATCCTGGCTGTCACTTAGCCACAAGGACTTAACGTTCTGGGACTAAAGCGGATGTTCAAGAGTTTTCACAATTCCATCTTGTCAGAATTCTTTCATGATTAGATGAATTGCATCACTCTCATTTCGATATCGCTTCAGATGAAAGTTTGCATGACATACCTACTGTATGTTACTTCTGTACTTGTTATGAGATGGAACCCACTTTTCTACGATTTTTCGTATGCCGATAACATTGTGCAAAATGTGAGACGTTGTGAAATTACTTATTTCTATCTCGAATCAATTGTCATGTTATCCAGTGTCTATCAACATGGAATAACTTTTGGAAGAGTTGCACCATTTCCTGTGAAATACTGGGACGTGCAGCATGATGATACGATATTGTCTGCATTTCGTCTACCTCGACGAAATGCGTTTACCTATCTTGTAATTGTGCTATAGGACACTTGTGTCATTGCCACATACTTCATTATGTTCTTTGCTAAGAATCTTCTGCGCTACAAACATGCTCAACTTCAATTTTTATCCATTTACGTTGTTCAAAGTTCGTAAATATGCTTCTCAGCGCCTTGACAGAAATGACGCAGATCTTTTCCTTTGTGTAATGCAAATTAATCCTGCGCTGGGAATAGGTTGTTCGTCACATGTTACGTTTTGAGTGTTCTAGTCACGTGAAAAGAGTGTTGCCGTCATTTTTCATGCAGTCCTCGTAAAGGGATCCTGTTTTCAGGCGAGGGGTTCAATCCTACTTGAAATAGTGGTTTGTGACAGGTGTAAAGAGAATATTCTTCTGACTTGTAATGAGGTAGTACGAAATAACCTCAGATTGTTTTGAACCTGGATATACAATGATACTATAATATTAAATACGCTGTTTATAAGGCATCGGTAGAATTTATAATATGTTTATCAGATTTTTCCCCCATCTGCAACGCGAATACTGCAGAAAAAGAAACAATCAGGCAATCAGTCCAAACGGGATTCGAGCCCAAGCTTAATCGCACCTCAGAGTGAGAGTTCCTCTCGTTATCCCTTGACTGCTACAATTAAAGGGTTCAGAGCTATAGTGGGCCAAGCGCCATTTACTAAAACCGTAGAAAACAAGGGTTAAAATGAAGTAATTACCATAATTCAATGGAAACATGTAGCAAGTAATATAAAGCATAGGCTACACATTAAAACTAAATGATATATCAATCTTCATTAAACTATGGTATTCACTTAACTTTAACCCTGCTTTCTCAGTTTTTAGTAAATGGCGCTTGGCCCACTATGGCTTTGAATCCTTCAATTACTGTACCCTTAGTTTATTATATCATGCGCGCTGGTTCGAGTCCTCATGGGGGAAGAAATTTTCTCATGAAACTTCGGCCAGTGTATGGGACTGGTGCTCACCCAGCATCGTGATGCACTTGAGCTACGATAGGTAGCGAAATCCGGTTGCGAAAGCCAGCTATAACGACTGGTGGGATCACCGTGCTAACCACACGATACCTCCATTCTGGTTGGATGATCGTCCACCTCTGCTTAGGCATGTGGACGTGAGGCCAGCAGCCGGCTGGTCGGTCTGGGCCCTTCATGGGTTGTAGCGCCACGGATTATTATTATTATTATTATTATTATTATTATTATTATTATTATATTATATTATATTATATTATGCCATAGTTTATTCACGTCATCATGTGTTGCAATACACATGTTTCTTGTTGACTACAAAGGAAAATTGTTTACGTAAGGTAAAACTAGTCCCATGGTTTTTCCCTCACTTTAACATCATGCTCCTTCAGCTACGATCTCTTTTTTTTTTATGAAAACCGAGAGTAAATACAATTTTTTTAGGGACACTAGAACTGAATTTTTGGCGAAAATGTAAAAATAAGTACATATAATTTTTTTTACATAAATAATGCGTGGACATTTTGGCAAAAGAAAACTGGACATATTTTTTTGTGTGGACATTTTTGTCTTTGGACACATATTTAGTGTGGACATTTTTGTCATTGGACCTAATATCGACTGGACATTAATGTAAGGGACATTCTACGACCTACAAGCTTTCTTTACTGTTATATGTTATTTCTATATAATGTATTTAATGTGTAACAAACTACAAGTCTAATATACCAAAGAGTAAAATAGGGTTACAATATTTGGATAATAATAATAATAATAATAATAATAATAATAATAATAATAATATAATTTTAAGTCCCAACAGAAATTTGCTTATTTTTTTTTGTTATTGTTTAACGGCCCACTAATTTTTTTTAACCTATCTTCTCATTCATGTTAAAAAATATATTTTCTATTTCGCTAATTTTCTCAAATCATTTTTGTTGCTCTGCATTTTAGGAGTATGGATTGCGTCTTCCAAACACCCGCATAGGGGACAAATATCCTTACCCACATTACCTCTCCTATTTTTGAGTCTCCAAATACGAGCCTAATCTCCACCAGACTAGTTCTACTCTCACTTCTCTTGTGTATGATCTGATATACTCTTCCTGTTCTCAGAAAGTTTTCATTTCTCTATAATACCTTAATGAATCCAGGTTTGTTATATTACTAAAAACATCCTGTCTTGATAATTGAATT
This sequence comes from Periplaneta americana, assembly GCF_040183065.1. Lineage (NCBI taxonomy): Eukaryota > Metazoa > Arthropoda > Insecta > Blattodea > Blattidae > Periplaneta > Periplaneta americana. Next base: position 69,784,776 of record NC_091118.1, read on the forward strand.
CATTCACTCTTTCCAGAATTTTGTCTAAATTATTTTGCTTTGGATTGGTACTTTGGCGCAAAGTGCTATGAACTTTTTGTTTGCTAAAATTTACAAGTATTCTCCACTTAAATACTTAATTGGAAATGTGATAAATGGGTTGAATTGTTGTTTTTAAGTGAGTTTTTTTACGACTCTGTATCAGCATCTCAGGTTATTTAGCGTCTGGATGAAATGGTGATAATGCCGGTGAAATGAATCCGGGATCCAACACCGATAGTAACCCAGCTTTTGCTCATATTGGGTTGAGGGAAAATCCCGGAAAGAATCGCAACCAAGTAACTTGCCCCGACCAGGATTTGAACCCGGGCCACCTGGTTTCGCGGTCAGACGCACTAACCGTTACTCCACAGGTGTGGACGAATTGTTGTTAAACACGCAACATGTGTAATGACAAAGTATTGACAAGTTCAAATTCGTGACTTTTTTTTTTTTTTGCTGTTAATGACTATTTGGTCGGCGGGAAAAGACACATAAGTAAAAAAAGAATGCATTTTTCAGGAGAGACTTTTTTTTTTAATTTACTCTTAACTGAATATAAGTGTAATAATGAAATTCATATATGTTGGTTAAAGTAAGACCCTTTTCAATTTTTTATACAAGACATTTTATTATTTAAAAAATTAGAAAAAAATACTTGACTTATGTGATTAGGTACAACAGAAAATTCGACTTTTTTTTACTTACGTGCCTTTTCCATCCGAATTGTTTGAAATGATTGTGTTTCATGTGCAAAATTCCTGTGTGAGTTAACTCGCTGATATTGAACACGAACTAATAGTAGAAATCGCTGTATAAACACATAAAGTTAACTTGCCAAGAAGCACTTTTGCGATTTAATGAACGCAATAAAATAAACAAAATACTCATGCATAAACTCAGTGTTTTTTAAATTTTGTATGGGGAGGTGGAGATGGGATTCATTTTGTCCGTTGAATAAAGAGAGAAGAAATTCCATTCTTATGATTCATTTTATTGTTTAAGGTATCAGCTTATGAAATCCATTTATTTCTCTTCACTAATTACATTTTAATAGATTTTGCAGGTTTTTAATTTGCCATGTAATTTGTATCTATTCTTATGTGTGTGTTAATGGATGCAATTTTGTGGACGTTTGCACTTCGTGTGTTCGAAATGTGACACTGTGTATTGGATAGTTCATCCAATTAGGGCCAGGAATAGTAAAAATGAGACAAACTATTATTTTAACTTACTGTATATGAGTGATGGTCACCTTCAAGTTAAATTTTACGTTTAAGTAGTTCTACTCAATTTGTAGTTAATATGGATCGATATATTTTTTTGTATGTGCTATTTCCAATAATATCATGATAGATAAGAAATTCATTCTCGTAGTTTTCTGACCAAGGGCAGGTCTTTCACTGCAAAACCAGCATTCTCCAATATTTCCTATTTTCTGCCTTCCTATTTGTCTCCGCATGTGATTCATATACCTTAATGTCGTCTATCATCTGATATCGTCTCTTGCCCCGAACTCTTCTCGCGTTCACCATTCCTTCTACTGCATCCTTCAGTAGGCAGTTTCTTCTTAGATCAAACCAATTCATTTTTTTCGTAAGGTGGTATTTAGGAAGACAAACCCTGTAATAACATCTAAAGCAGGGGTCATCAGCACAGAGCACCGACAGGCTAGCGTCTCTTCCCGCGGATAAGAGACTGCAGTATGGTGCATCCGTAGCTGCTGGCGGGTACTCTCTCCCTCTCTGCTGCACGACGGGGCATATGATGTTGCACCGAATACCCTTTACCCATTTCAGCGGGTGCTGATGACCATTAATCTAAAGCAGGGGTCGTCAGCACAGAGCACGCTGGGCTAGTCTCTTATCCGCGGAAAACATAGTGCACTAGAGTTCACTCCGTAGCTGCTAGCGGGTATGCTCTCTATCTCTCCCTGTTGCACGACAATGCACACGGGACAGCACCGCGTACCCTTTACACATTTCAGCGAGTGCTGACAACCACTGATCTAAAGGATTGTAATGTACTGTCGGGGCCTGATATCCACAACTCCGTTTGACGAGTCTGTCGATTCTGAGGGGAAGAGGGTGGGCACTGGGGGGTTGGAAGTAGCATGCCTTTCTTTCTATCTACCTTTTTCTTTCTTTTTTCGTTTTACCTCCCCTGTAGTACCGACTTATGGATCTCTGCGGTGTAGGGAAGGGATGTTATTGTCTCTGAATTCACACTAGACATCTACATAATGCGGGTCCATAGACTTACTGTGCGGGCCTCCCAGGATGTGGGATTGCCATAACACAGGGCCACCGCGTAGACATCACAAGACAATCACAAAACAACGGACAACCATCTAGTCCCATAGACGGAAGATATATATCTTCCAAAGCCTACTCCGGGAATTGAATCACTGACCACTTGGATGTGCAATGCGTACACTACCTCAGAGCCACCGCGGCGAACGGGTAGCAAGTCATGAATCTAAATTAACAGAGAAAAATATGTAGGCCTAGTAGCCAGTAATGATAGTGTGCTGAATTATTATATCTATTTAAAACGTACAGTGTATAATAAGAATCAACAAACGAATGAATGAATGAGTGAACGTGTCTTGTGTGCAATCCGGAAAATTACTTGGATGCATTATAAATTATTTTTTTAAAATATGAAATGGTATTATTCGATTGAGAAGCTTTTGTCATCCAGTCTGCTCTCAAAAAAGCTTAAAATTAGAATTTATGAAACAATTATATTACCGGTTGTTCTATATGGTTGTGAAACTTGGACTCTCACTTTGAGAGAAGAACAGAGGTTAAGGGTGTTCGAGAGTAAGGTGTTTAGGAAAATATTTGGGGCTAAGAGAGATGAAGTTACAGGAGAATGGAGAAAGTTACACAATGCAGAACTGCACGCATTGTATTCTTCACCTGACATAATTAGGAATATTAAATCCAGACGTTTGAGATGAACAGGACTTGTAGCACGTATAGGCGAATCCAAAAATGCATATAGCGTTAGTTGGGAGACCGTAGGGAAAAATACTTCGGGGAGACCGAGACGTAGATGGGAGGATAATATAAAATGGATTGGAGAGATGTGGGATATGATAGAGACTGGATTAATCTTGCACAGGATAGGGACCGATGACGGGCTTATGTGAGGGCGGCAATGACCCTCCGGATTCCTTAAAAGCCATTTGTTGGTAAGTATATAAGAAATGGCACCGACGTAGCTCAGGCGGTAGCAAAGCTGCATTCGGGCGTGGAATTGAATCCTGTTTGGTCTTATTATCTGGTTGAACTTTTTCCGAGGCTTAACTGTAAAGGGGAATGTCAGATAATTCTACGATAAATCCACTGAATCATCTTTCTTAATATCGTGTTGCTATCAGAAACTCTACTGACGTTAGATACAGTTGACACAGCATTGTTAAATACCTAACTGATTAAAAACAATTTAAGAACATAAACTAAACTATAAACTTTCATACGATGATAAAGAAAAACTGAATCCTTGTGTAGGTACCTCATAAAACGTATCAGAGTGTATTACCCTTTTTCTGAAACGACAGTTATCTTACATATTATGCAGTTATCTACGATATATGCTGATATGTTTAAAATTAGTTTTAAAAAACAAAAGTTATCGTAATCTTTACAATTATCTTGTCTCAACTTGTAAATCGTGCCTGGATCTGTAGTCAGTCGACTGTTACCCGGTACTACTGATTCGAAATAACTGGTAATAAATAGAGACAGAATTTTCATGCACTATCAAATCGTAAAATATGCATGCATCCATGCACTATCAAATGGCCAAATATGCACAATGCAGGAAAGAGACCTGAAAATATGCACTATCAAAATTGAAAATTACATTTTATTTTCGAATGGCACCATGTACTACTAACAGTCTTTCCAAATTTCTAAGATATTCTTTTCCCTTGATTCACTGTGCCACAAGATCTCTGGCCGTGTGCACCATTCTCGATCATCTAGCCCGTTTATCAGCAATCACGGAAACATGGTTAATTCTTGACAATGATCAAGTTACAGATGCGGTGCACCAACATTTTCCCTCGATCAACTCAGTACCGTCAGCTGACGGTACGCTCGCTTGAGAAGAATCATCTGAGCGCTAGGTTACCGCGTATAAAACAGCGAACGAACGCACTCTACTACTCTATCTATCTATCTATCTATCTATCTATCTATCTATCTATCTATCTATCTATCTATCTATCTATCTATCTATCTATCTATCTATCTATCTATCTATCTATCTATCTATCTATCTATCTATCTATCTATCTATCTATCTATCTATCTATCTATCTATCTATCTATCTATATCTATATCTATATCTATATCTATATCTATCTCTATCTCTATCTCTATGTCTGTCTGTCTGTCTGTCTGTCTGTCTGTCTACCTATCACCGCTTCGTTTTTGTTTGTCGGACTGTTTTAAACATCCTCGCAATTTTCAAATAATAAGTTTCAATAATCATGTAAGAAAAAAAGAAAAGAGCATCGAACTTCTCTCAGTTCGAAGTGAGAATTCTTTTAGAACTCGTCAGCAATTCTGCATCCATATTAGAGAATAAAAGTACAGACGGAAATTCTCTAAGAGAAAAGCAGGCTACCTGGTTGGATTTAATCTCACAATTCAACATGAGTTATACGTATTTACATAATTCCACATAATTTGTAACGCAATTTATACAGTGGTTATTTCATATTATTGATAATAATTGGGAAAATTTCAGTATACGGATACCTCACTGACAATTATCTTGAAATAGGCTACTAAAAAGAGCAGATTTTTATGTGTTTGCCGAATGCTCATCATCTTGCTTACGAAAAGACACATTTCAGTGCCATTAATTTATTTGGGAAAATTTCAGTACACGGATACCTCGCTAACAATTATTTTAAAATAAAAAAAAGCAATTCGCCTGTGTATGTCGAATACGCATCATCATGCATACGAAAAGGAAGTTTTTAGTGCCAATTTATTTTGTGTGCACAAGGTTGGAATTTTGGAGTAAGAGGGAAAGGAAAGTATCCTTGTTCTGAAATTTATCCATTTATTTTGTGTTCACAAGTTTGGAATTTTGGAGTAAGAGGGAAAGGAAGGTATCCGTGTAATTTCTCTTAATTCAAGCGTAAATAGCCTAATTGTCCAAAACGTCATGTAGGTCCTAATAGTTTCAAACGGCAAATCTATAGCTAATAAGTGATAATCTCGCATTCTACAAAATGGTCATTTAGTTTTACTATATTATTACCGGCATAGAATAACTACTTTATTATTATGTTAACAAAATTGGACAGTTATGCCTAAATATTTTGTTCTCAAGTAAAGTCCCGATCTTCCAAAGCAGAAACATAACTTATATAAAACATTAGTCTATTTTCTATTTTGAGAAAAAAAAACATTTTTATTATTCATCTACAAACTTACTCTTTCTACAATAACACCAATTTTGTTATTTCCGCAGTGATTTGCATGTTCAAGATACATCATTTCATCTTCAATTCCATCAAGTACGTCAAATCGTGCCGCCATTTTGGTTTTCTCGACTTGACCATGTTCAATTCAAGATAATCGGTCCCACACCCGTGATCAAATTTGATCATCATCAACTCGCTTGTTTAACTTTGATCGAGATTGATACTCCGCAAATTGGCGTTGAAGATGGTCAAGTGCCGACTTAACCATGGTCAAATTTTAATTGAGAATGGTGCACACGGGCACTCTTCTCGAACATTTAATCGGGGGCATTACAACACTTCACAGATCACCGCAGAACACAAATACAGTAGCTAATTCACAAAACAACTGTACATGTAGCCTACTACAGACCTTCTACCTTTCCAAATTAAAGGCATGTTAAGGGAAGCATGTTAGTGCTATTGTCGCCAACCTACAAAGTATGAGAGGGAGCAGAAAAGGCATTCTTCTAATAATAATTTTAGTTTTAGGGTAAGAGTTGTATAGAATAGTAGTGTGGAATTCCAGTGTGACAATACAATGAGAGGATTAGCTGGTAAGATTCAAAGTCCTCAGGTAGAAACCCTGCAAACCGTTAGCATTTCACTTATATTTTTCAATACATGTACTCAAATATTGTAAGTTCAGAAATACCAAACTCTACGAGGCAACATTTATAAATGCAGTATCATGCGATTTAATATAAAATATGCAATGAAAATATAAAAATGGACGTAATATGCAACATAAACCTCAAAATATGCATTATTAAAAAAAAAAAAAAACATGCATTATGCATGAATTTACCACTAAAAAGACAAAAACATGCATGCAAATATGCATGGAAAAAATATACATATGTCGAACAACTAAGTAATGAAACGAATATTTACAAAGTTTGAGAACTGTAGCATGCTTATATAAAAATATGCATTTGCATGAAAATTCTGTCTCTAGTAATAAATAATACAGCAGGTTACAGTTCACTGAATTGTAATTTGAACATTGTAGCATTTTCTTTAAGTATTGTATGTTTCTATAACACACAGTTAGGCCTACTACTATTAATATTAATATTAATATTCTGTACTTACTTACTTACAAATGGCTTTTAAGCAACCCGAAGGTTCATTGCCGCCCTCACATAAGCCCGCCAGGAGTCCCTATCCTGTGCAAGATTAATCCAGTCTCTATCATCATACCCCACCTCCCTCAAATCCATTTTAATATTATCCTCCCATCTACGTCTCGGCCTCCCTAAAGGTCTTTTTCCCTCCGGTCTCCCAACTAACACTCTATATGCATTTCTGGATTCGCCCATACATGCTACATGCCCTGCCCATCTCAAACGTCTGGATTTAATGTTCCTAATTATGTCAGGTGAAGAATACAATGCGTGCAGTTCTGTGTTGTGTAACTTTCTCCATTCTCCTGTAACTTCATCCTGCTTAGCCCCAAATATTTTCCTTAGCACCTTATTCTCAAACACCCTGAACCTATGTTCCTCTTTCAGAGTGAGAGTCCAAGTTTCACAACCATACAGAAGAACCGGTAATATAACTGTTTTATAAATTCTAACTTTCAGATTTTTGGACAGCAGACTGGATGATAAGAGCTTCTCAACCGAATAATAACAGGCATTTCCCATATTTATTCTGCGTTTAATTTCCTCCCGAGTGTCATTTATATTTGTTACTGTTGCTCCAAGATATTTGGATATTCTGTAGGACTAAAAAGTTAATCTTTACGTAGATACAGTTACTACGTTTTCATGGAGTATTCAAATCGATTTGAATACGTTTACCGTACAGAATACGATTCCTCCTATCTCTGTTTTCGTGCAATTTTCGATACGTATTGAAAACGATTTGAATACAGAAGCTGAAGTTTCAAAAGTTGCGTAACATGTTAGCATGTTGACTACCCTGCAGGCTGTAGACCAGTCTTGCGATAGTGACTAATAATTTCGAGCGAGAGCTCTTTTATGCCCGCTGCGCGCGCTCGGAGCTCTTTTACCTGTAAACATTGCTAAAGGATGTACAGATCTTAGAACACAGCGCATCATGACGGAACGGAAGCGCTTAAAGCTTTGAAGGAAGAGTGGAAGATACAATATTTATACTTCGAACATGGTGATGAAGTCCAGTATTAGTATTAGTATTTATTTATTTAACCTGGTAGAGATAAGGCCGTCAGGCCTTCTCTGCCCCTCTATCAGGAGATTACAACTATAATATGAACAATAAAATTACAGTTAATATTTGTGTTTGTTGTGTAAAAAAAATATCATTTGCAAAAAAAGCAACATAAAACGGCATTATGAGACTCAACATGAAAAAAAAAATTGGAATTATTCAGGAGAAGAGAGAAATAAATTGATTTTGGAATTGACATCGAAGGTAAATTAATTTACATTTGGGTCAGTAGATTGTATCTAGATTCCTTTTATTTCTTTATTTTAAATGTATTGTTTATGTTTTATTTGTTGCTTGTTTCTGGATATTTACTTTTATTAGACTACGTGTTTCTTTAATTTAGAAATAATATTTTATCTTTGATTGCACTTTAATTTATACTATTACTAAGCTCAAAAAGCTAATTCACTTTTATTCCAATAGCTATTTTCAAGATTTTGAGCAAATATGAACTAAACATTTTGGAAACTTTGATGGAAGGAGCTTTTTTAGTAACGTCAATATAAAATATACTTAAATATATAATTTCAAAACTATTAGACCTAATTGCACCAAATTTTGTACAGATGATATTATTATAGATCTGTTTATATAGTTTAAATTTCACAAATTTTGGCCGAAAATTGTGGAAGCTTTAAAAGTCATACAGATCCCCTTAAATGATTGACCCCAAAAATTACGATGGCTCTCAATATCTTAATTTAATCAATTTGTTTTTTCGTGTTACGTGCATCTCACAAATCACTCTAAGAAAACTCATTACATAATCACGACTGGAGAGTAAGGACTACATTTTCACAATCACACAATCAATATACTCTATTTCAATCAATATTGTCATTATTATTTTTTCAACAAATACTGAAAAGTACTTAGAGTTCACACACGTCGAGCAGGTAGACCCTATTAGTTTCTCCTAACCAATGAAGTGAAGTATTTACATAATAAATAATTACTTTTAACAATAAAATGGTTATATACAATTAACTTTTCCTATTTCTCTTTTTGTTCCTAAAAAACCCTTCCCTTTGCGAGTTGTTCATATATATATATATATATATATATATATATATATATATATATATATATATATATATATACATACATACATACATATTAAACAACTGAATAATTAGCCCTATTACATAGCCAGAAATTTAGTAACGCAAGTTCTTGTAATGATTGCTGCCTTTATTCGCTGCATGTGCATGTACATCCCTGTGTCTACGTTACAACGCTATATAGTGGATGCGCTATGCGCTCGTGATCAAGTACGAGCTCTTCTACCATGATTGGGAGCTAATATCGTCTCATCCCTGCTGTAGACTATGTTGACTTTCTTAATGAGGCGCATGACAATTTAATATTCTGTCTGTTCATGAAGAATGGTAATAATGACTTTCAGGGAAATACAAAATATTACGTATTATAACACGACTTTTCAACATACAAAATTACGCTCGCGCTTGATAAAACAGATGACACATCAAACAAATGACGATCGTTGCATATTGAGATACTTTTGACTATGATATGCGTTTTCGTGCAACTAAATCCGTATTGAATAAGATCCGATCTCAGTTTTAGGTGTATCTATCTTGAGACTCAAATCGTTTTGAATCTCCGTTTTCATGAAAGTTTCAATACTCTAAGCTTATTCAAATCGGTTTGAATACTCCATGAAAACGTAATAAGTTTTAGGATACTTCTGTTGGTAAAGGCATTTCGGAATTACTTTTATCTTCGTCTTCATCTTCTTGTGTCGTCAGATGGGGAGTAATTTATTGTTTTGGGTGCTCTACCAATGCCAGTAGTGTTTCAAGCTCTGAAAAGACGTGGTCGAGTATAAAGGACATGTCTAGCAATAATTGGCTGCCATAGCCGCCACAGCTGACTGCGGTTGCAATTTCTGTAGCGGAAGTTACATCTAGTCCTCCAGTAATATTATTTACCTCGATAATCACACCAAATACCAATGATGATAATTGTTTTAATCATATTACATTTGGGATGACTGTGCACTTACACGAAAGGTTCTTTCATCAAAAAGCCTTGAATTCGTCATCCTTGCTACTACAGGAAACATTCTGTAGACAAAAGTAGTAATGGTTAACATGTCTGACCGTGAAACGAGCGGACCCGGGTTCCAATCCTGGTTGGAACAATTTACCTGGTTGTGTTTTTCCCCGGAGTTTTCCCTCAACCCGTTAAGGACAAATGCTAGGTAACTTTCGGCGCTGGACCTTGCACTTATTTCACTGGCTTTATCAACAGTAATCTGACTAGAGGTTTTGATTTATCTAGAGAAAATCAAAACTCGAGTGGAATTTAATTGACTGTTACACGATTAGAAGAAAGTATATAAAGATTAGAAGAAATAAAGTACTCTAATATGTATAATAAAATATTAATTGATGTACTGAAATTCTATTTCACTAATGTTAGCTTCACCAAAACGTTTGAACGGAGCCGCCATTTTCAGTTGACTGTCTTTGCTGTAAACAAATGACGATCGCAAAGCATGTTTTATGATACCTTAAAGAATTTGCAATTTGAAATGTTGGCAAACAAAGAAACAAACGGTAGGAAGGTGATAAAAACAGGAGAAGGTATATAAAGATTAGAAGAAATAAAGTACTCTAATACAATAAAATAGATATTAATTGACTTATTAAAATTCTATTTCACTTATGTTATCTTCACAAAAATGTTTGAACGGAGCCGCCATTTTCAGTCTACTATCTATATGGGAATCAAATTACGATCGAAAAGCATGTTTTATAGTACTGTAAAGAATTTGCAGTTTGAAATATTGGCAAACAAAGAAATAAATGATAGGGTAGTGATAAAAACAAAGAAATGCTAGAAAAGGGATAAAATTGTTTTTAAATAGTCCTTTCGTACCGTTTTATTGGTCAAAGGTAGTATGACGTAGTAAAAATTAATAGTTACCTTCATCTCACTCATTGTCAGAAGCTAGGTAACCATCGCAGTTGATAAAGCGTCGTAAAATAAACCAATTAAAATTAAGAACCACACCTTTCTCAGACCACTGACCCGTCATTGAGTAGCCGTTTTACCTCTAAGAGACCAGATTTAAAAATTACAGTTATTATATTATAATAAAATTTTACAATGCAGTAGTTCAATACATTAAACACGTTCTGAGAACTTGATAAGAATACCGGTACTTCACTTTATCTTTCAGGAGTGAAATGAAATTTAGGAACATACAACCGAGTGGAATTCCATTGAAATACTGTGGAACTGGAGAACATACCAATTAACTTCAATAGGTTGAAGGATAGTTTAGAAAATGAAATACAGTAATAAAAAAAAATAACAAAATCACGCTGAGTTCAATTTATGATTTTCTAAAGCAGAAATAATGAGTTACAGAATAAAGTAATAATAAAGTTCTTTACACAAGTCATAATTAATTATACATTTCTAGCTCTTATATTTTATACAGGATGTACCATAAGTAATGTCATTAATTTCAGGAGGTTATTCTTTGAGATATTTCGAACAAAAAAGTGTAATACAATTTTGCTCGTTTTTCTTCCTTTTCAAGATAAAATTATTTTATATGAAACATTTCATAGTGTGTTTTGGGAAAGCCATTGAATTAATTCCCAATATGCTCAGTCAATTTAAGAGAACAGTGTATAATAATAATAATAATAATAATAATAATAATAATAATAATAATAATTTATTGAAATAGTGTTAGTTTTGTTCTTTAAATGTGCAGAAATTTGATCCAAACAAATGTAACTTTTCATACCGATAAGGAATTTTAAAATGTTACGTTTGTTCGGATCAAATTTCTGCACATTTAAAGAATAAAACTAAAATTGTTTCAATCTTTGATCAATAGTACAGTTCTCTCTTAAATTCACTGAGCATATTGGGAATTAAATCAATGACTTTCCCAAAACACACCATGAAATGTTTCATATGAAACCATTTTTATCTCGAAAAGGGAGCAAAAATTAGCAAATAAACTTTTTTGTTTGAAATAGTATATCTCAAATAATAACCCCTTGAAATTAATGATATTACTTACGGTTCATTCTGTATATCTACCTAAGTATAGTAGTTTGTCATTATTTTTTTGTAAAAAAGAAAAAAAAAAAGAGAAAAGAAAACCTCCTCCTGTCAAGCGACCATTCCTTTCAAAGATCAATTTTATATGAACTGACAATGGCTGTTCAATACAGGTCCCACTATATATTAACTAATATATTAGTAAATAAAATTTTAGTGAGACACTGAGGACAACGAGAGATACTAAATATGAAGTTATCATAGTTGCAAGCGCTGCTAAATCTACATTTAACTCCGGAAAACTCTCGATTAAAGTTATCAGTGTACTTGATTTATAAGAGCAGTTACGTAATTCACTGTTAACTGAGGTGTATAAGCCGAATTTATGAGCGATATTCGTGATTCTTTTTCTTCTCTTCCTTGTACGTTCTCCCATTTCACATACAATATTGTTACATTGTATTTAATCTTGTTCTTTTTTGTGTATCGAATTTTCCTTCAGTATACTCTCCAGTTCTCACACTATTTTCGAAGAAATAGAATGAAACAGAATTTTTTCAAATTTTTTTCTACTCTGAAAGGGTAAAGTAGAAATTGTGGAGGAATGATATAGGGAAAGAATTTGTTTGAAGAAAATTTGTCCCAAAATCTTAGTCACATATTCCAACTGTTCGTAGTTATGCCTCTTGACGTGAAGGACTTGATGCAGTAGACATCCGGCTGATGTTAAACGATACTCCATAGCTACTGGAATTTAGTACGATTAAAGGTCTGTCTTTAATTTGTAAGATCGGTTCGAAGTCTTTAATCTCTCTCGGTGAAGGGGCTTATCCAAGCACTTGTAAATTTCTGTCCGCACTTTCGACTTTGGAGCTGCATGGCAACACTCACTCTTCATTAATCACGAGGAGAATTCGTGTCTTAAAAATGAACTCCTTGTCTTGATTAACAGGTCCATGACATAATATGACTCGAAACTCCTCTCGGGCGTGGGTTCGATTCCCGCTTGGGCTGATTACCTTGTTGGGTTTTTTCCAATCTTTTCCCCAACTGTAAGACGAATTTCAGGTAATTATGCGATTCCTCGGCTTCATCCCACCAAATACCATCTTGCTAAAACAAATTCCATCGGCGGTAAATAACCTAGTACAGTGAAACTTCTCAAAAGCGGACACTTCCCGGGAATTAAAAAATGTCCGGTATCAAGAAGTGTCCGCTATTGGGAAAATAACATACAATGAAACTAAGGTCTTTTAGTAGTTGTTAATTTTGAATACAGAATGTTTATATAGTAAATAAATATATTAAAAGGATTGAATATTGCACAGTAATTTACATTATGAAAATAAAGAAAACCTAGATGAATAATTTTTCTGAAATATTTAACATCAGTTCTATGTATCTGAATTTTAGTTTCTATTTATGCATTTCTACTTCAGAAGTGAATTTAGGTTCTTGGGAATCACCTTAGTATTTAATATATAAGACAACATAGGTTATCGGAACGACTCTATCGACAAATTGGAGGCCATTCACACGGTACGGGAATTTCTAAACGAGTATTTATTTGAATCGATTTTGTGCGGATAGCAGTGTATACACGGTTCGATTTTTTCCCGTGCATAATGAAATTTAAGTTATGCGGGGGAAAAAATCGAAACTTGTGTACACTGTTGTCTGCACAAAATCGATTCAAACAAATGCCCGTTTCTAGCAATTCGCGTACCGTGAGAACGGGTCCTTACAGTCGTCCCAAAACGTGACCGACACTGGCATGGCGCGTCAAGGGAAGGTACGGGCATTGGTTGTGACGGTAACGCGTTTGCCTGCTGATTTGGAGTTGCGCTCGGGCGTGAATTCGATTTCCGCTTGGTCTGATTACCTGATTGAGTTTTTTCCGGGGTTTTCCCCAACTGTAAGGGAATGTCGGGTAATCTATGGCGAATCCTCGACCTCGCCTCGCCAAAGACCATTTCGCTATCACCAATTCAATCGACGCTAAATAACCCAGTAGTTAATACAGCGTCGTTAAGTAACCAAGTAAAAAAATAGTGTCGAATAGAGTCCACTGGATTCTCAGAAGAAACGAATTCCCATAGTCTCCTGCTATCTGATACAGGAAGTTGTGGCTAGACACTTCCTTCCGGGTCCAGTTAGCGTATACTTCGGTTGCTAAGTTCACAGGTTAAATGTTCGTCACAAGGAATGAATAATCATTTCTTTTTCGTCCATCTCTCAATCCATATGATCGTTCACCCATCTGTTTCTCTCTCCATATATTTATCCACATATCCATCCGTCCGTCCTTCCATATAACGGGAGATTTATAAGTAAGCGTAAATATTAAGTTGTGATATATCTTTAAAAACACGACTAAAACGATCTCAATCACTTTTTCTTAAAGTGTTTATTTCATAGTTATATAGCAAAGAAGGAAACACAATTTCAACACAAACTGAAAATAATTTCTCTCAAGAATTCTGTAAAAATTACAATGCCCCTCATGCTCAGAAATTATCTGAAAATATAAACATCACTTGCGCTCCAGGCTTTCTGTTTGAGACAGAACACGCCCGCGGTTATTCTTATATCATAAGTAAACACGGCAGACGCAGTAGCGGACAGTAGGAAAGGTGTTAGTCTTTGTGTATTACCAGTTCAAAGACTAACTCCTTTTCTACTATCAGCCGCAGAGTCTCCCGTGTTTACTTATCAGCATAAAAGGGGTGTGTTCTGTCTGAAACAGTTAAGCTTGGAGCGCAAGGATCTGTTTACATTTTTCGGCCATTGCTGAGCATGAGGGCACATAAATGTAATAAGTGTTCGAAGTTATTTTCCTGTTCTCTTAGACACTCGCTCCGAAAACTTTCACAGCTATGTTCAATTTGTCGCTGAGCTTTTTTCTGTCCGGAATATCAGTGACTCAGACTAGTGAATTCAGATGACTCTGCAAGTGGAAGTACAGGGCGGTCGTCCGGTGATCTGGCTGGCCAACCAGCTGGTCCTCCACGACCTATCCATTTCATTGTGACATAATTCTGAAATAAGGAACTTCCAGAAAAAGTGTTACATGATATTTTAGTCTTGTTCTTACTGCTACATTACACCCATTTAATATTTTCATTTACGAATCACTCTGTATACAGGCGTCTGTCCGTCCGACTATCTCTCGATTCAGAATCCATCCTTTCAGACATCGCTCGCTGTATCCGACTTCTGAACCATTTAGATCGCTTTTGAATAGTCTTTTTTGAAAATTGTCGTTGAATAAGAATTGCTGTCATTGTTTCTAGGACCTGTATGTGAGAATGAAGGACTTCGCACTGATTGTGGGAGAAGGCCGATAAATCACCTGCGTCACTAGTCGACCGATAAGAAATCAATGACCGATAAGTTTCGAAAACAAATTGCTTATTGTCCCATTGAGATTAGCGGTCTTGGCTTTGTAGTCACGCAGTCGAAATGATAAAACAAAGAGCTTCTAATTCTGTTTAACGCAATTATTATTGTGTACAGTAGCCTAAATATAGTGCAATTACAACATGTATTTAACTTTATTTTCAAATTATGAAGAATAGTTTAGAGAAGATAAGATGATAGGACGGAAATGGAATAGTGGTATTAATGTCAGAATTAGTACAGGATATGCAAAGAAATAGTCCATATTGCTTATAGATGAGCCTCGTTAAGACATCTTTGGAGATGTACCAAAGTCCTTTCCACTGTTCATCTGACAGCTGTTGTCCTCCGTGGTCTCGCGGTTAAAGTACTAACCGTTGGATCCGTGTTTGTGGGTTCAGATCCAGTCGATGGTGATGGATTTTAAAGGACAATAAATCCTTGGAATGACTTCCTCTGGAAAGAAAGTGAAACTGTGAAGTAGATTTACGGCACGTAAAAGAGTCCTATTCTTTATAGAGAGCTTCAGACAAAATTCGTCGACCATTTTTTGCCCACATTGAACTTCTACGATGAATAACTTTTGCAGGCCAAAACATCCTGAACTACATTGCTGCTACTCTTATTACTGGTGCTGCTATTATTACAGCTGTCGCAAGCAAATAATCGATTTTCGACAATTTCGTATATTTTAGAACAGTGGTATTAAAACCTGTTTTGCTTGCGTATCCCCCAAAATACAATTTTTTCTACCTTCGTACCCCCAAACTGCATTGCAATTATATAAGAAATAACTAAACACTAGGGGCCGTATTCATAGACATTTTTAGCGCGGGCTTCCGGTAGATGATCAGCGTTTTTCGTATTCATAAACCAGTGTTAGCGATAGGATATGATTTGAATTCTGTACTAGTAACCAGTGGATAGCCGGGGCTAGCTTAGTACGCTCGTACCGCGTGCTGCGAAATGTCTATGACTAGCACTCTAGGAGTGCAAATTAAATTATGATTATTATTTATTTACTTATATTATTGCTAGCAAGTTTGAACTGAATACTAATACAATGTAAGATAAACTATCCCACTCCTGAATGAGTAAGACTCGTGCTCAGAAGGGGATTCCAATACAGATAAAAATAAAATAAAAATTGAGAGTGAATACAGATTAAAAAGTGTTTAATATGTTTAAACCCAAACTATAAATCCAATACAATTTTTTATATATTTTTTTATTAATTTGGAGAGGATTCGTGGTTAAAATATTATTAGAATAAAATTCGTTTAATAATCTGGGACCTTGACTCATGCTATGATAAAAAGCTGCATTGGTTTTACATTTAGGTTCAGACAAACGCAGAGAATTCGTATTTTTAGTTCTATATTTATGTTTATGCCTTTCAAAGTTATTAAGATTTCTGTGAAAATAACAAATTTTTAATACTTTTTTCTTTAGTAAAATTAACGGATATAGGTTGGATTTATAAGTTCCATCCCAACTTATAATACCATACATAAATATAGATTGAAATAATTCTAAGTAAGTTATACATAAACAGTTAATTGACAAAATATTTCTTAGAACAAGAAAGTAATACAATGTTTACCTAAATTATTATTATTATTATTATTATTATTATTATTATTATTATTATTATTATTATTATTATTATTATTATTATTGGTCGATTCACGAGGATTTACCGTCCTTTACGGAGCTTATTTCTGAAGACTTTTAAGCAAAAAATTTCATATAAACATATTCCTATTCTCAATATTTTCAGAGTTACATTAATTTAAAGTTTTTTTTAAAATACGTTTTTTCATTAGTTTGAAGGTGAAAGAATAATACAAATAGAGAATGAACCATTCAGAAGTATCATTTCTTTAATTGACAAGTATTATGAAGCTAAAAATGTGCTGTGAACTCCTTAGTTGCTTCATACAGACATCTTTTTCTATTTTTAACTAGAAAATTACATTATTCTTACGCACTAATCACAACAATTATTACAAATCACATCGCTTCCACCGACTTATTTATTTTCAGTTCAATTTTGCATCCTAATTTAGTCTTGGAGAGTTTACAACACAGTTTAAAAAATGTCGCCGTCCGCTTGGGTACACTTGGCCGCACGCTTGTGAACGGCACTCGTCGCTCTACCTAACTCCATACAGCTACCTTTGATTTCCGTAGCGCTCACGCTGACCAAGATCACGCGCTCAGCAATGCGTTCCAATAACGAAATGTAACTCTGTAAATATTGAGAATAGGACCCATGTTTATATGACATTTTTTGCTCAGAATATCTTCGGAAATAAGCTCCGTAAAAGATGATAAATCCTCGTGAATCACTCTGTATAGTAGTTATTGAAGCAACCATATTAGTAATGAATTATGTAAAATGTTATAAGCAAAGAAAACAAGAGTTGATATTGTAAAAGGAAATATATAAATTGCAATAATTATCAACAAGTATAATAAAATGAATATGTCAGCATTTTTACATACCTAGTCAGTGGGGTGCGTACTCCTTGAGGCGATCTCGTGTACCCCTGGGGGTACGCGTACCTCAGATTGAATACTAATGTTTTAGAACACTCTTCTACCCACTGCTCGCTTATAACAGTGTATAGAAACTGAATCCATCACTCGGCTTTCCAGTATCACACGATAAGTGAAGGTGGCGTTGTCACATAGGTCTTCAACTCTGTTTCCATTTTACTAGTAGTATAAACAACACTTGCATCGTACTTAACTGTAATGCCCGTTTACTGTCCGTGCTCTGGCCCTGTACATTTCACGTTCTTCACTAGAGACGTCAGAAGTCGCTTCTTTCGAATGTGTTCACCTCAGAAGTACTGCTAACCTTACCCCCTATTCAGTTATCGTCCCTTAACATCTTTAGTTCCAGGCTCGATTAATTGTCATAATACTGCTATACTAGAATAGCTTTGGTTTCCGCTGCTGCTGCTGCTGCTACTATTGTAGTTTTGGCAAAAGAAGAGCACGATCAGAGTCGTTCAACAAAAAGACGAATATGGAGTAAAGATTGGCTGCAAAAGAGGGCGAATTTTCCCATCTCAATCTGCTGCGTGAAATTGAAGCCAGTCACAGATGACCTAAACATTAATACATCCGTATGATAAAATACAGTATTGGGTTGTAAAACAATGATTTAGATATTTTCGTGAAAATGCAAGTTTTCAGCATTCCTGGTAACCAAAAAAGTTTTTTTTTTTCTTTTCCCATTTGCCTTTCCGTGTACAGCGATTTCCGCTCAATTATTTTGTTTACATTAAGTAGTCATGAACAATATATCCGGTAAGTACGAACATATCTTAAACAATATACCGATGTTAGTAAACAAAATTATTATAAATCAAAAACACAATATGGCGCACTGGAAATCCTAAATTCTAAAGTGAAGAGGTAAATGAAATGAGCTGGCTATTATGGTCAGAAGTCCTTATGTTTCCGATAAAACGATTTCTTCTTGCCACCAGCCTGTCTGCTAATCGGGAATTGCACTCAGACGTGGGATTGAATTCCTCTTGTGCTGATTGCCTATTTGGGTTTTTTTCCTCCCAGATGTTTTTCCCAACTGCAAAGCGAATGTCAGATAATCTTTGCGAATCCTCGACCTCATCTCTCCAATATTCATCTATCACCAATTCAATCGACCCTAAATAACCTAGTAGTTGATACAATGTTGTTAAACAACCAACTAAAACAATTCTTTTTGCAGAATTGTTTATACTTTTCATAAACCATAGAAGGTAGCCTCTACCCATTGTACGTGGTATATGCGATAATCTTTTTCAGTCCGACAGGTAGCCTCGATAGTATTTGTGAATCCGATGCTGAGAGGCAGCCATCCTGCCTCAACTTTGACAGCCAGATCCCATTCCTAGACGAGTAGGTATCTGATAAACCCCAAGGCGCTGAGCTCAAAGATCTTAAATTCTATATCAGTATTGAGGACCTATAATACTAATCCGAAGACTTCACCCGAACTTATTTTTACTATTGCGGATTATAGAGGAAATGAAGACGAGGTGGAATATGTTGGTGCAAAAAGAGGGAAACGAGAGTATCCGTAGAAATTCCTTCTGCAATGTCTGCTTTGTCCACCACGGACTCTGTCGTCTCATGACCAAGCCGTGAATAGAACTCAGGCCGCCTGAATGGATGACCAGAGCGGTCTCGCTGTCATGCGGCACTTCAGTTCAAATATGATCCATGCCGACTACTGTATTAGAATAGATTCAATTTCTGTTCAGTTCTATTCAGTAGACGATTAGAGCCAGAATTGGATGGAAGACTCGACCGGCATGTGTGACGAAATTTCTATTCAGTTCTATTCGATAGACGATTAGAGCCAGAATTGGATGAACGACTCGGCCGGCACGTGTGACGCACGAGAAGGTGCACATCTTCAGTGATGACGCAATCAGCGGGCGGAGAACTCTGACCAGCGTGTATCGAGCAGCGAGCACTTCTCTTCTCAGCTGTCAGACGCATTTGCGAGAAAGGAAAGTCAAGGAAACGTGTAGTTCAAGGTGAAGTACTGAAGTACGGACTACACGCCTTCCTCGTCTCCGACTGGACTCGTTCGTTAGTTGGTAAAAAATCATTACATTCTGCCACCATTCTCATACTCTGGAAATCACCTGTAGTTGGAAACGCACTTCAAGAATCATTAATTATATTACAAATTCTCAGCCACCGACATAGCTCACGCTTGCCTGCTGATCCGGAGTTGCGCTCGGGTGCGGGTTCTATTCCTGCTTAGGCTGATTACCTGGATGAGTTTTTCCAGATCTATCTTCGAACAGTTGATTAAACGAAACAACATAATTAGAAACTCTGAGGCTATTTCTGTTTTAATTTAAAGCTTTGCAAGAGCTTGTTTCTGTGGAAATTCACCCACGCATTACATGGGAAGTTAACAACTAGCGAGTGATCGACTTTTTTTTTAAAGAGCTTCTTTACTACTAGCGCAGTCGTGTGTACGAAAGGGCTAAAAATTCGGACTAATATTACAATAGAAAGTAGAAGCATTTGTGTATAATTATTGTATAATTATTCCCATTAGTAATTTATTACATGAATTAATATCTTTTGAGTATGCCATTTGTCCACACCTGTGGAGTAACGGTTAGCGCGTCTGGCCGCGAAACCAGGTGGTCCGGGTTCGATTCCCGGTTGGGGCAAGTTACCTGGTTGAGGTTTTTTCCGGGGTTTTCCCTCAACCCAAATATGAGCAAATGCTGGGTAACTTTCGGTGCTGGACCCCGGACTCATTTTACCGGCATTATCACCATCTCATTCAGACGCTAAATAACCTCAGATGTTGATAAAGCGTCGTAAAATAACCTACTAAAAAAAGTATTTTATTTTATTTTGCATGACATAGGTACAATATAACGAAGAAAATAATCCGATGTTTCTTGGCTTGGATCGCCGTTGTGTATTTTTTTCATTTCAAATGAAGAATAATAATGTATTTTCACTAACGTGATGTTATTATGTGCATAGCACCTGGATATATTGATTCGTAGATAGATTCTACATTTTAATGTTATTGTATCAAAATTTTATTACAGCTTTTATAGTTAGTAGGCTATAGTTTCCAAGTTAGTACTTATCGTCTTCATGTTAATTAGTTAAATTAAATTCGTGTGTTGTAATCTGGATCTAAATGGTCACCTGGTATGTCAGGCAGATGTTTCCCTTTCTTTGTGTAAAGTTATTATTATTGAAGAAAATGAACCATTAGTTCACAAAAAATCGCTGCACACAGAGACGGCAAAACAAAACCCATGTTTTCTATGCTGTTAGTGCAGATTTCCGTAAAAAATATGTATTTTTTATTAGCAGCATCATTTCGTGCGTTGTATACTTTGAGTCTCTTGAAGACGAACCATGAGGAGAAAAGTCTTCATTGACGACTAATCGAACGCGTCATTGAGTAAAATTCATTCAGAACATGTCGGCATTCGTAGAGAGAAGTTCAGAGTGAGTAGTCATTTACATCTGAATTTAGGAAGACATACATACAGCTCGAGGAAGTGGATGATGCAACCGAACTGAATGAGAACTGTGTCAGCGTCTCCATGCCTGCTTGCTCTTTCTCGTCACAATACAGTAATGAATAGGCCTTGAACAGAAGACTGACATGTGACGAGAACAGGATTAGTTACTGCAACTCCAAACGACCACACAGTAGTGGAAAACACATTTTTTATCCTGTAACAATATTTGCTTAATGAAATTTTATTTATTTATTTATTTATTTTTTTCATTTAATAAATGCTTTGTTTCAGGTTCAATTGTTTATATTACAGCTTATGCCAGGAATTCGTTACGGCTTTATTATATCAAGGTTATCCATCTGTAAAACAGAGTGGTCAGCTGGATTTTGTAAATTTAATTTAAATATGGGTCAGAAGTTTGTACAGAGTCCGGTAGCATGATCTCCCCGATTGGAAACATAAATAACAAGAGTAACATAGATACTATTCAGAGTTTTTATTTTACAGAACAATGTTTGCCATTTTGATATCACTTTGTTTTAAAGATAATACCGTCCAAATACTTGGCCTCACGAGCTGTACACTGCTCAAACAGTGACTGTGGGTCCTTCTCAAAAAAAGCATGGCTCTAATATTCCGAATTGTGCAACAGCATACCAATCAGTAACACGCTCGCTTT
Source organism: Periplaneta americana (assembly GCF_040183065.1). NCBI lineage: Eukaryota > Metazoa > Arthropoda > Insecta > Blattodea > Blattidae > Periplaneta > Periplaneta americana. Next base: position 69,806,645 of record NC_091118.1, read on the forward strand.
GGAGAGGTCGCTGATGTATGTCTCGAGAGTTTTCTGGGGACCAATATGGAATGTTATGTTTATTGACGCAGCCCGACAAAATGTAAATGAGCTTACAAGCAAACATTCTGATGGGGGCAGATAAAAATGTTAATTTTTTTTCTTCCACCACATCTTAATAATGTCAGAAGAAGTGCTTATAACAATTTTGGTCACTCGACCGCAATTACGAGGCCGTCCAGAAAGTGATTTTCCCTGGGGCCGTTTACAGAAAAAAGCACAATTTCATGGAAAGATTTATTGAAACAAATACAGCAATTTTTGCGCTATATGTCAACATTTGAGACAGCTGTCATACTAAGGGATCAATTTTTGTATCCTTGTGTCGTAGAAGTCAGCCGCCTGGGATCGGAACCAGCGTTTGACCTCTGTCAATCCCATGATGTGACAAATATGTCTCATTTCCGGGGGGAGTATGTTGAAAAAATAGCTGAACAATTACTGTGTCTGTTCCAATAAATTTTTCCATTGAAATCATGTTTCCTTTCTGTTAACGGCCCCTAGCGAACTTATTTTTTCACGGCCCTCGTAATTGCGATCGAGTGGCCAAAATTTGTATAAGCACTTTTTTGACATTATTAACATGATGGAAGAAAAATTTTAACATTTTTATCTGTCCCCATCAGAATGTTTGCTTGTTAGTCGCTACTGAGCGCAACAGCATCGCCTGGACCATTTTCCTTTCCTATAAGGTCTCGCAAACGTCTTGGCGGTTGAGCCAGTCACGTTGCCGAAGTTCCTGAACCATCATAACTTTGTAGGGATGGAACTTGAGGTATAGGTGTAATATTTCTGTAACACTCCAAGTAGATATTCCCAATACCAGAGCATGTTTAATGGCTGAATGTCGATGGAGATGTGGTAACAGTAACAGCATGCCTCAATGCTGTGATATTCTCGGGAGCCCGAACGTTGCGACATCTACGAACGATCTCTGTTTGAAAGTTTGAACTGTCTGATATTTCTCACCCATATCAGTAGGATTTTCTTATCAGGAATTCTTTCGTATCGACCTACTATAAAATGGGTACGAAATTGCCACAGTGTTGCATTCACAATCACCATTTTTTAAATGCTCAACAATAAAATTCACGATGTTCACCTATTTACATCATGATGGTAACTGAAATGGCATGACTTGTGCCCTACATCATATATGTAACAGATAACTCATCGCTATCTTAAAATCGGCAGCACTTTGAAGAGAACAACCGCCAGGATCGCCATCCGTCCGCCGTAAACGAACACGAGATGGCAGTGCAGCCGCTAATGCAATTCAAATGGGAATTATGACGTGACTCCTTATGTAACAACTAGATGACAGCGTAGTAAATCTGACAAAAGTTGTTAACGTCAAAGCCTATAAGGCCGACCTATCTTGGTTACATATATGATCTAGGCTTGTACTGCTTAAAGATACAGTATAATAATATGTCACTCAAGCGCTAGTATCAAGAAACCTGTATGGCGGTCAATTCAAATCTGGGAGATCATTCTGCCGGCCGTGTGTAACAGGGCCAACCGCATTACCAGACATTGGACTCATGTTTATAACACATCAGAGAAACTGTAGGTCTATTAGTAATTTTATTACATTGTGGTGACTACTGATGTGACAAGGAACGTTTTCTGAATTTGAAAATTTGCCTCTCTATTTTTCCTGAACATTTTTCAATTGGTTGCTTTCTTTGTTCCTTGCTTACAACCTAAAGAAATGCACATGTATTCTCATTTAGTACTCTCATTAGCCACTAGCTTATTGAACGTAAGTCGTCTTATAACTTTTGATGGCTGTGTCACTATTGACTCCAAAACAGTTCCATTGTCAAGTTTGTTTACGCTTTACGCTTTACGCTTTTAAGCCAGAGGTCCGGGTTGAAATCCCACTCCACCCTGAGTAACAAGTGTTGATCTAGGCATCAGGGCTTTTCTCCGGGGTACGCCGGTTCTTCTGTGATATCCCAACAATTCTCCATTATCGTCATCATTATCATAATCATCATCATCATAATTATCATTACTCATTCTTTACGAGTGTAAAGGTCCACTTGGGTGGCGCAGTTGGTAGAGTGCTGACCTTCTGTGCCCGATGTTGCGGGTTCGATCCCAGCCTAAGTCGATGGCATTTAAGTGTGCTTACATGCGACAGGCTCATCTCAATAGATTTACTAGCATGTAAAACAACTCCTGCGGGACAAAATTCTGGCACACCGGCGACGCTGATATAACCTCGGCAGTTGCGAGTGTCGTTAAATAAAACATAATTTAAAAAAATTGAGTGTAATGTAGATCCATCGCATGTGGTGCAATCTGGAAAGTCTCTGAAGAACTAAGCGGTCTAACGCTTCTCGACACTAGTGATTTCTAGCCCGGTCGTGAACACAGGGTTAAGCGCTAAGAGATGTTGTATTTCGTTAAAAAAATTAAAATTATTATATCCTCGGTGCGATAGCCCACGGAGGGTCAAGGTGAGCCTTGACTGCTGGCCTCACATCCACATGCATCATCACAGGTCAAAATTATCCATTCAGTACAGGGAAACATAGTAGTGGTAGCCTATTTCATTTAGTTTAAAAGTATTCTGAAAATAAGATTATTTTTTCAAACTAAGATTGCAATATGTGAACATACCAGTTTTTGATCCCTAGGTTGGCCTATCGATATCCATGATCTTCGTAAAGAAGAAAATTATATTCCAAGTGATTGCGATGTACTATTTTATATGAATTTATATAGAATTACATTATATTCATACTTAACTCGTACAAATCATGTACAAAAATAGATACCTTACTTTCTGGGATTGTAATATATATATATATATATATATATATATATATATATATATATATATATATATATATATATATATATTCGGTGAGGAAATAAACATTTATATTTTTACGTAAGCATACAATAAACGATTTCATTTATGGAATTCTTTTGAATTCCGTATCGGGGAAAATAACTATAGGTAAACAGAAATATCGTTGGTAAAATGATAAAAGAATGAATTGTAGCGAAATATGTAAAACGTATAACGGAAAAATACATCATTTTTATAGAACAGCTTTTTTATTATCACTAATTAAATATATAAATTGCGACATTTTGCCTTTAATAGGTTAGGTACAGCTTACAGCAGTAAAAGTTTTGGAAATATTCAACATTCTTTTCCTCCATTACTGTATCTTGTACATAATGAAAATTGGTTTGTGTAAAATACTGTCCTTCTACTATATGGAAAAAAAAATATTGTTACGATTAAAATATATATATATATATATATATATATATATATTTTTTTTTTTTTCAAAATTAAATTCACTGTCCAGTGATGAAGCGTTTCCCTCATAACTCATGAACTTGTCAACTTTTACATGTTGTCTCTCTTTTATTTTATTGCCGAAACTCATGTTTACAATATCATGCTCTTTCAACTACATTCCTTAATAAATAATATTTTTTATTTTGTGTTAGAAGAAAATACTGATATTTGATCATTTTTTTAAAATAATTTCTTTTTTATCAGACAATCTATCAAAGGTAGAGAAGTGATCTTGCATCATATTGTAGATATGCCATGCATACATACACACAAAACGTTTCATCACAGAATGTTGGATATTTTTTGAGTTATGTGGGAAACGCTTCATCACTGCACAGTGAACTGAAGTTTGAAAAAAAATATATAAGTAATTTTTTTAATTTGTAAAAATATTTTTTCACATAGCGGGACAGTGTTTTACACATACTAATTTTCGTTATTGTACAAGATACAGTAATGGAGGAAAAAAATGTTGAATATTTTCAAAATTTTACTGCTGTAAGCTGTACTCAACTTCTTAAGTGAAGAAAAGGAAATGTACTGTACGATACCCTATACAAATACGCATGTGGTTAATTGAAAACTTAGAAAGAAATGTTTTTAGGGCGGCAAATGGTGTCTTAATTCATGACATTACGCAAAGTTGCCATTCCTTGTCGGCTTTTTTTTATCTGTCTAGAGGACAGTATATTAATCAATCGGTGACGTTAAAATGACTACTGGCGTCTGACTGACCGACGACTAAGAACAAGAGGTGAATTACCAGATAAATGAATTCCAGTACACAATGTATGGAAACGATGTAACAAAATATTATTCTTAATCCAACGGCAGGTACTTTATTTGCGTCATTCACCCAAGCGTCCTCATCTAGGAGTGACACGCCGTAATTTTGGATCTTGCCACTGTAGCGTTACCCTCTGTGCACCGTGGCAGGCGAACTACATAGCACCGCATGGCGGATAATGGAGCAATGGTGGAATGCCATTACAGTGAACTGAAGTACCCACCAAGCACCGTCTTTGACCACCACAAATCCACATGGTCTCATAGGGATTCGAACCAGATTTATTAGAGTGGAAAGCCAGCTCTCTAGCCGTTTTCCCATAATAAAATTAATTAAAACTGAAGATTCTGTGTCACATGATAACGATAAGAAGTAGATAAGCGGTCGTTCATGGATCACAGTGTAACAACCTGTTATTGAGAGGATCGTTGTGGATTCGAAATCCTGTCCTTTGTTAAAATGTCCGCTGTGACAAGGCTGGGATTGATGCACAAACTCTGACTTCCATTTTAAACTGTTGCGATTTTTATTTAAAGCTAACTGCTTTGCAGTTCAGAGACTTTAGGCCGTACGAGCCGGAGATATGGCAACGCTGCCCCACTTATTGATCTCTCATCAGTTGTGATCGTCATTGAACTTTCAGTACAGAATTGAGATCATTGGTGATAGTGCCCACTTACTCACTCTCTAAGATCTGAATTCCTGCGCCTTATCTTCCCTTGGAACAATAGCAAGCACAACTGCCTGCAACATATTAAATCCCTGTAAAAGTCGTATTTACTTTACAGATAAAGTGGCACTTGTTGCATCTTATGAAAGATTTGCAATTACTGTACTTGTTTCAACAAATAATAATAATATAATAATAATAATAATAATAATAATAATAATAATAATAATAATATTGCAATAACCATTAACCACTGTTGACTATTTAGCACGTTAATATGCATAATAAATAAATAAACAAACAGTCATTACTAACATTATTACTGTTCTTTGTCGCCTTGACTATGTGAAAGCGTATAATGTATTTTTGTCCAGTGTTGCTTGAAAAATAATACCTTCACCTACACCGCATTGGTCTGTAACAGGATGTAAAATTGACGAAAAATTATTATTATTATTATTATTATTATTATTATTATTATTATTATTATTATTATTATTATTATAACTTATTTATGGCTTTTAAGGAACCCGCAGGTTCATTACCGCCCTCACATAAGCCCGCCATCGGTCCCTATCCTGAGTAAGATTAATCCAGTCTCTACAATCATATCCCACCTCCCTCAAATCCATTTTAATATTGTCTTCCCATCTACGTCTCGGCCTCCCCAAAGGTCTTTTTCCCTCTGGCCTCCCAACTAATACTCTATTTGCATTTCTGGATTCGTCCATATGTAATACATGCTCTGCCCATCTCAAAGATTACGCTCTTGTGCGAATATAGAGTGTCGCACCGTGAACTTAACCCGGACTATAGTAATGATGACAATGACATTTGAATTAATGATGGCGATATGAGTCCAACACCGAAAGTTACCCAATAATTCTGCTTCAATTGGTTGAGGGAATCTTAGGGAAAAATCTCCAACCAGATAACTTGTCCCAACCAGGATTTGAACCCGGGCTCATTTGTTTCACGGTCACATGATAACCGTTACTCCACAGCGGTGGACCAGTCTTTCCTTTACATACCCACGTGAGACTTTTCGAGGGGTATTTCAATGCGATAGGTTGCAAAGAATAGCTGGCTGGATCAGTTGTAATTAGAGTTGGAACAGATAAGGGCTTAAAGTATAACGTAGGTCTAATGTACAGCGTTTGTAATATTACAAATCGAGGGATTCTGGATTCTTTCTAATCAAACGAAATGTTACTGTGCAAAATTTGCGTAAGTTATAGAAGTTGCCGCAAGGATCGTTGTTAAAATTCATTTTTACTAAAGTCTAGTGACTCACTCTAGTCACTGTTCCTTGATACAATATGTGAGCAGCCATTTTGTTTATTTAAAACGTTTTTCTGAGGGTGTTTTATTATTTTTAAGCTATGTGGGTAATTCGGCGCTGTAGTACTGTGTGATTCAGTTGGTAGTGATGTAATTGAGTTGTAAAATGGAAATGGACAATTACAGGAAATTAATAATGGTGGAGAATCGATGTTGTTTTGTAATTATGCATAATGTGAGGTTTGTATTTCATCATATTACGTCATCGTTACGAAAATAGTTTTGCCGGCAGGTGTTTGCCTTCATTCGTCAAGTCCTTTAATTAGTGGTTAAAAATGTCATAACAAGTTTTGCACAATGTTTGTATGTTTTAATTGTTACTACGGACAGAAAGTGAGACATATTAAATTAAATCCACTCTCTGTTATTGTGCAAAATTAAGAAGCTGCTAATATTTGTAATATAATAGTAGTGATTAATAGTAGTACCACAGTCTAGTATATACAGTCATGAAGCTTGAGTTGTGAGGGTGCTAGCAACAATAGACTGTGCAGGTACTATTTCACATTGTATTTAGGCGATAGTAGCGATCCTAGTGGTTAGCAACTATCTGTGGTTGAATATTTACTTCGTGGCTGTATATACTAGACTTTGATAGTACTAATAAAATATAACATTATTAAAACTAGTATATCGTGATTAACAGACAATAAATAGTACTAAATACAGAAAACGAACTGCAAAGGAATATTTTTAAGTTACATACAATTTTGATTATTACGATTATTACTGACTACTCGTTGTCAACCAATCGCGAAGATTACGTGTTCATAATTCTAGTGTTCGCTTCATCTGCAAAGTTCTGACCACATTATCGCATCTTTCCAAAACCTAAACTGGCTTCGGCTAAACGAATGTAGACATTTTCATTCTTAAATTACCTATCATAGTATCACAGTCTCTACACACACGCACGCAAAATAGCCGCTTACTAGCCAAACCAGCGTATGAAACAGCAACGTATTCAAAAATTAAATTATGGTTTATTTAACGACGCTCGCAACTGCAGGTTATATCAGCGACGCCGGTGTGCCGGAATTTTGTCCTGCAGGAGTTATTTTACGTGCCAGTAAATCTACTGACATGAGCCTGTCGCATTTAAACACACTTAAATGCCATTGACCTGGCCCGGGATGGAATCCGCAACCTCGAGCATAGAAATGTTTAAATGTTATGTTTTATTTAATGACGCTCGCAACTGCGAGGTTATATCAGCGTAGACGGTATGCCGGAATTTTGTCCCGCAGGAGTTATTTTACATGCCAGTAAATCTACTGACATGAGCCCGTCGCATGTAAGTACACTTAAATACCATCGACCTGGCCTGGGATCGAACTCGCAACGTCGGGCATAGAAGGCCAGCGCTTTACCAACTGCGCCAACCAGGCCGAATTCGAGCATAGAAGGTCAGCGCTATACCGAGGCTGACTGCAACGTATTCGAGACAATTCACATCTCAATATCGTGCTTGTGGAGTGCCCTACCCAGTGACATCAGAGACTGTCGGAATTTAACAGTATTGAAGAACAAACGTAGTAAGCATCTTCTTCCTCCTGCTGTGGTTGAGTGGTCAGACCTCTGACCTGTCACGCAGGTGGCCCGGTTCGAGTGCCGGTCAGGTCTGGGATTTTTCATTGAAAAATCCATAGTGACACTAGTGGCGGACAAGGTCGCAGTTGGGTTTTTCTCGGAGTTCTCCAGTTTTTCCCCATACTAGGCATTTACATCATTCCGTTACCATTTATCCATTTCGTCATCATTCCATAGCATTCCCGGATCGCCGGCTGGCGACGCACGAGGGGGCTGCCCTAGGGACGAGGAGTGTTGCCTGCTTGACACCTAGGTACGCAGCGAACCTTAGTGTAGTCAGCCAGTGTGGGTTTGGGAATGCGCCTAGCTTAAGGGTTAGCGCAGTAGACCGTAACAGGTCACAGTGCTGGGCCATAGTGCCCCCTCCCGTAAATTCAATTCAAAGCATCTTCTTACTGAGTAGAGTGCAGTGTAGTAAACTGAATATTTTTACTTTATTGTAAATGTTTCGAAATTGTTATGTTTTGTTTCTTTTGAAGTTTGTACAATCAGTTACTTTTTTAATCACTACTATATTAGGCAATTGATATATTAGTACTTTTTAAACCTATTACGATTATATCTTTGTACTTGTATTAGTTTTTCCTCCCCCTTTTTGTATTTGTGTTTTGTATTTTTATTTTCATTTTTATTTATTTTTCTTATTTATTTCTTGTCTCTACATTGTTTTTTTTGTGTAAGGTAATTGTATTCTGGTGGTGTTGTAGGGAAGGCCTTATGGCCTTAACTTCACCAGATTAAATAAATAAATAAATAAATATGTCAACAATATAATTTCAAAATATTCAATGGAAAAAAAAAAAAAGAAACAAGGTTACGGCATTTCAAGACAAATTAGATCCAAAATTGCAGTAGAGAACAAAATCATTGAGCAATTAGGTCATTTTAATTGTCAAGAATATGACATCTTATTTGATTGTGACAGCGATATACAGTACATAATGAATAAGATAGCAAAATTTCATGGATTATATGGAATGATAAAACGATCATTAAATAAAAAAGCAATGAAAAAGAGACAATCGAAATTCTATAAACCATTAGCAGTACCAGTATTGGAATGGAATTTACGAGAGGGGGCACTATGGTCCAGAACTACGACCTGTTACGATCTACTTCGCTAACCCTCAAGCTGGGCGCATTCCCAAACTCACACCGGCTGACTACACTAAGGTTCGCTGCGTACCCAGGTTTCGAGCAGGCCAGCCCCCTCTGTGCGTCGCCAGTCGGCGATTGGTGAATGCTGTAGTATGATGGCGGAATGATGTAGGTGCCTAAATGGGGAAAAACGGGGGGACGTCGAGAAAAACCCCAACTGCGATCTTAGTACCAGTATTACTCTATGGTTATGAATATTGGATACAGAAGCAACAAGATATAAGAAAGAAAACAGTAGCAGAAATGAAATTTTTACGTTCCGTTAAAGGCTGTACAAGAAAAGACAGGATTGAAAATAATTATAGAAATTAGGCAAGACCTTCAAATATTTGCAGTAACAGACTAAATAGAAAAATATATACAAATCTGGAAAGTTCACATAAATTGAATATATAAATAACGATATCCTAAACAAATAGTACGGTACATCCAAGAGGAAGACGAGATGTAGGCAGACCTAGGAAGCGATGGAGTTAAGTCGGAACAGGTCTAATGACCTAACCAGTGAATGAAGGTGGTAAAATATTCTGGTACCGGTATTGCTGTTGCTGCTACTTCTGTACTACAGTATTAGTATGACTACTAGTGCTATTAATAATATAAATAATACAGTATAATAATGATTACTAACGGTTTCCTAGTGTGTCAGCACTCATTTCTATTTCTGGTGTCAGAGATAGGCATTGCTATACAGGGTGATTCACGAGGATTTACCACCACTTACAGAGCTTATTTTCGAAGACATTCCGAGCAAAAAAATGTGATATAAACATGTGTCCTAATCTCAATATTTTCAGAGTTACACTAATTTGAAGTTATTAGTAAAATACCTTTTTTGTTTGGTTTTAAGAGTAAAAGAATACTACAAATAGAGAATAAACTATCCAGAAGTATAATTTCTTTAATTGGGTAGTGTTCTGAAGCAAAAATGTGTTGTTAATTGCTTTATACAGATTTTGTTTTCCAATTTTTAACTAGAAATTACATCATTCTTACGCACTTATCATAAAAATTGTTGCAAATCATACGACTTTGGAAACTTGATTCTTTACACTTTTATTATGCATCCTAATATACAGTCTTAAAGAATTTACAAGAGTGCCGTGATTTGTAACAATAATTGTTGTGATAAATGCGTAAGAAAAATGTAATTTTGTAGTTAAAAATCTGTACGAAGCAGCTATGAAATTCACAACACATTTTTAGCTTCAGAATACTAGCTTATTAAAGAAATGGTACTCCTGGATAGTTAATTCTTTATCTGTAACATTCTTTTACTCTTAAAGCTAAAGGATGATGATATTTTACAAACAACTTCAAATTAGTGTAACTTTGAAAATATTGATTAGGACTCGTGTTTATGAGTTCAGAAATAAGCTTCATATGTGACGGTAAATCCTCGTGAATAACCCTGTATAGTAGCAAAGTAGCAGATCACCCGCTTTCATGGGTGGTGAAAGACTGTTTGTTTCTTGAGCTGTAAGCATGGACGAACTGGGGCGCGGCACCTGTCCATTGTGCCCAAGGTCGCGTCTCTTGTAAACATACTGACGTCACACTGGATGTCGGGTGTGGTGTCCAGAATTAGAACCCTGGCCCGGGTCTTCCTCACAGACCCGCCTCTGAGTCTGGCTCAGGCTTCCTCTTAATTTCACGCTGTATAATTAATTAATGATTATATATTTAAAGTCTCTTTTAAAGAGTAGAGTCTATTCATAGACGATAAGATGGTACCGTAATTGTAATTATGTAATGTCCCCAGTTAAGTACAAACGCCGTAGGTAAACAACGAAGTTTTCAAGACAACAAGTTAGCATTTGTTATGCTAATTAGTGTTGCATCATCAAGTCATGATAACATAATACGCGTGTGTGCGCATGAAACTAGATGTGAAAGTACTGTGGAATACAGTGGAGGGTGTTGGGATAGACAGAAAGGACAAAATAAATGAGAGGAAAAGGAAAAGAATAAAATAGGCGAGTGAAAAAGAAAAGAAAAGGCAAAAGAGACAAGAAGTTAAGGAAAAGAAAGACAAGAGAGGGAGAGGATCGAGAAGTGGAAGAAAGGGAGAGGGGAACGAGAAGTGGAAGAAAAAGAGAGGGTGGGGAACGAGAAGTGGAAGAAAAAGAGAGGGATGGGAACGAGAAGTGGAAGAAAAAGAGAGAGAGGGGAGCGAGAAGTGGAAGAAAGAGAGGGATGGGAACGAGAAGTGGAAGAAAGTGAGGGAGGGGATCGAGAAGTGGAAGAAAAAGAAAGGGAGGGGAACGAGAAATGGAAGAAAAAGAGAGGGAGGGGAACGAGAAGTGAAAGAAAGAGAGAGATGGGAACGAGAAGTGGAAGAAAAAGAGAGGGAGGGGAACGAGAAGTGGAAGAAAAAGAGAGGGAGGGGAACGAGAAGTGGAAGAAAAAGAGAGGGAGGGGAACGAGAAATGGAAGAAAAAGAGAGGGAGGGGAACGAGAAGTGGAAGAAAAAAAAGGGAGTGGAACGAGAAGTGGAAGAAAAAGAGAGGGAGGGAACGAGAAGTGGAAGAAAAAGAGAGGGAAGGGAACGAGAAGTGGAAGAAAAAGAGAGGGATGGGAACGAGAAGTGGAAGGAAAAGAGAGGGAGAGGAACGAGAAGTGGAAGAAAAAGAGAGGGAGTGGAACGAGAAGTGGAAGAAAAAGAGAGGGAGAGGAACGAGAAGTGGAAGAAAAAGAGAGGGAAGGGAACGTGAAGTGGAAGAAAAGGAGAGGGAGGGGAACGAGACGTGGAGGAGAGTGAGAGAAGTGGACGGAAAGGAGAGGATGGGGCGTGAGTGAAGTGGAAAAAGAGAGGGCGAGAGAAAATGTCAAAATATGTGACATAGGATAGAGAGATTGAAGTAAGAGAAAATAGATTTTGATGAAATGGACGAGAGAACGAAGAGAAAAGTGAAATATATTAAGTACAATAAAAAGAGAACGAGAAGAGAGAGAAAAGAACCAACTAGATGAAAGGAAAAGCTGAAGAATAAAAGAAACTAAAGGTGAAAATAGGTCAAAGATCGACCGAGCATCTCGACTTTAAGTTGAAGGTCACGATGTGCAGCTGACTTGAATCTTATCTGACATGGTAACAGCTGATTGTAATCGCTTCATGTTGACACTAGGACCTCCGCTATCAGAGATGAGTGTGCATAACGTGTACGACAAGGTCGTTCACGAAGAGATTCTCCTTGCAGCTGTTAACTACTACAGTAGTGCGAATGATCCACGCACCTAAAATCACGTTAGGCGTTACACCGTTAGGGAAATGGATCGAACTAGGGCAGATGCCGCGAGTCTGAACTGCGGGACAAGTCTTCTCATATTACGTCTCTTTCAATTCCTTCACCTATTTTCATATCGCCTCTGAGTAACCACATAGTTTAAAAGTGACGTTAAATAAAGAATTACAATTATAATTATCATCTCATCGGCTCTGAATAGCCTTGTACTTCGAAGGTTAGGTTAATGAAGATTTGTGAACTTAAAGCATAGGGTGAGTTAGAATAATTTGGGTATAAAAACAGCCTTTTTTTAAAGTATACAGACGCATAGCCGTTACCATGACTATTATACTTTTACTACGTCATACTACTTTTGACCAATACAACGGTACGAAAGGATGTGTTACAACCAATCATAGCCGTTTATCGCTACAATTTTATCACTTCCCTAGCATTTGTTTTTATCACTTCCCTAGCATTTATTTCTTTGCAAACTGCAGATTCTTTATGGTACTATAAAACATGCTTTGCGATCGTCATTTGTTTCCCGCATAGATAGTCAACTGAAAATAGCGGCTCCGTTCAAACGTTTTAGTGAAGGTGACATTAGTGAAATATAATTTTAGTAACTCAATTAATACCTATTTAATTGTATTAGAGTACTTTATTTCTTCTAATTGTTATATACTTCTGTTTTTATCACCTCCCTTTGTTTCTTTATTTGTCAACATTTCAAACTGCAAATTCTTCACGGCACTATAAAACATGCTTTGCAATCGTCATTTGTTTACCGCCTATATAGCCAACTGAAAATGGCGGCTCCATTCAAACGTTTTGGTGAAGCTAACTTAATGAAATAGAATTTTAGTAAGTCAATTAATATTTTATTGTATTACAATACTTTATTTCTTCTAATTGTGTAATAGTCAATTAAATCCCACTCGAGTTTTGATTTTCTCTAGATAAATCAAAACCTCTAGTGAGATTGCTGTTGATAAAATTTTCCAGTCAGTTTTTATATGTTAGCACTGCGACCTTATTTAATAATTCCATTGCATTTTCAAGTGTGTTGGTCTCTTCTTATAATAATAGCCCTAAGTTTAACTATACTCAGTTTATCCCATGGATAGGAAAATTTGGGTATAATATGTATTATTGAAGTAAAACATGCTTCGAAGTCCTCACAAAATCGAATTATCCAAACCATAGGTTAGTGCATGTTTCCTAGAACAGAATGTAGAGGTTAGGTAGGCATTAAACATTTTTAATTAGACCTAACAAGATAAAAAAATTTCAGCCAATTTAAGTTCTTGATAGGACTTATTTTGTAAACTTAAAATATCTCCCATTAAAATCAGAGACAGAAAACACTTCGGATATTTGTCTTCCGCCAATCAATAATATGCGTACGTGGCATGATCTGAAACAAAAACTATGTTAGCTACCAATTAACCTAGAATTGTGCTTAAATTACCCCATGTTTGTAAATTGTAAATAACTAACAAAATATTAAAAGTACTCGTATGTTCTAAATATATGTAATGTGCACATGCATTAATTTGGTTACTGTATCACAGCTGGTTCCCCAACAATACTGCTTTGAATGTGACGGGTTATTTCATAGACTGGTAAATAAAAAAAAGTTTTTTACAGGCAGTATCAGTGTGATCAACACACATTTTTAAGACTCTATGATAGACAATAGTATATTAAATTGGTAATGTCTTATACTCAAATTACCTCACTATACCCAAATTACCCCGTCCCACCCTAATAATACAATTATCATCTCACTCTCTCTGAATGGGATCTATAGTTCACAAATGAAGTTAACTAAGAAATTACATTTACAAACACATAGGCCTAATCTGCAACTCGCTCCTCCCTTGGAATTCAGCAGCAAGTTACCAGTCTTATGATTTATAATATAATGTTTGCGTCGCGAGAAAACGAGGGGTAAACAGAACATGGTTCCCGTTACAATATTGATAACTTCAATTAGAAAAATTCCCCGCAATTTCGTCTTGCGCTGCAGCCATGTGATTCTCAAGAACAATAAGCAAAATACTGTATAAAACATAACGAGGAATTATTAAATAATACAAACAATGTTCAATTGGTCAGTCATATGACTTACCACTTTTGTGGTTTATTAACATGCGTTAACACATTGAATAATTTCTATGAACGTTTTCGCCTTTTTTGGCATCATCAGATACATTCATATGGCGATATCTAATTGTGCTAAGTTATAATGTTATTCAGACTGAAGGTGACCATTTTCATCGCTTCCTGTAACAGTAAGCAGCTTCACATCTCTTGTGAACAAACATAACTGTAACTTGTAACCAAGATCAGATGAGACAAATGTTATGTGAATTTTTTACGTTGTTTTTTGTCTCCTGTCCACCGGTGAAGTAGTTCCCTCTTACACCTCATTACATAGGCCTATATATGTCAGATTGGCCATTCCCATGTTATGAAATGACAACATATAAAAAAGAACAACCACTAGGATCTCCACTGTCTAAAACAGGGCTCCTCAACCTTTTTAAGATTATGAGCATCGCCACATGTAACACTAAGTGAGCGAGCACCATGGTGATCAGGGTTCATATGAAATAGGCTGTATACTGGATATGAACAAAAAAATTCCCAACAGTTCCAGAAATCGCTGTTCACATAGATCACTTTCGGTTAAGACATTAAAAATGTGTATTTCCGTAATATTCTGGAAATTGACTTTTTCCAATATCGAAGTACTTTGTATTCATGAAGAGAGAAAACAATATTGTTGAATCGTTTCTATGTGAAATGTTCAACCCATTTTCATATGCAACAAAAATGCTTCTTACAACCCAATTCTGTCGCACCTAAACAAATGTTGTAACCCATTTTGTAGTATACGTGTAGAAATTTCCGTACGCGCGACTGAATAGTCATTTATTTATCGCATCACAACTGCTGAACAGTTGCCATAGCGACCATTCATCACAGGGGAGAATAGTCTCCTTACACTTTCTGTGTTCTAAATTAGAATCTGAAGAATTGTTCTGGAAATCTTCCAGATAGGTGGCAGCACAAGATGCGGTGCCATGTCACCTTTATTGTTCGCGAGAATCAAGCGGATTGCTCATTGCAGTTTCAGAAGAATTGGCTCTGGCTTGGTTCTTTCTTGAGAACTGTTGCGTGCTGTTGTTCCAGATTTGGTTGGTCTAGTTATCTTGATTTATCTCATCTTTATAATCGCTGTTTAACCTACACCAACATCACTAATCATGGCTTATGCAGGGATCTCTACTTCGTTTTTAGCGTCTTTCGTAAGGATTCTTTGTGTGTGCTTCCAAGTCACCACACTGCCGGCTGCGCAGAAGATACGACTGGACCCAAATTGAAGTGATCGCTCGCCGCCATCTTGAGGCGGACGGAAAGCAATGCTGATAGAACGCAATCGTAAAACAAACTAAGATTTATTACTATACAACATAAAAACAACCAAACATGAGCCTAAGAGTAACAAGGATAAAGACAAATATAAATAGTAAAACGTAATTACCTGCATTCTTGTGGTATAACATCAAATAATCAAAGATATTAATCCTGCAACTGTCAGTCAATAATCGTCGTCGTCTTTGTGACTTGGGGGTATTTATATTTACATAATTCATCATATCCGTAGGATGGGCTTCCTGAAATATATTTCAATAACCGAGTGAGAACATTAACTTAATCTTGCACATTGTGTGCATCTTGCAGTCGTGAAAAATAGCGGACGAAAAGTAATGCTGATAGAACGCAACCGCAAAAGACACTAATGGCCGGTTTGTCCAAGTATTGTTAGAACACTTAACGACTGTTAAACCTTCAACAGTTTGTTAAATACGGTTTTTCCATTTGTTCAACACCAGTTTGGCTTAACAGATTCTTAACCGTTTGTTAACTTTAAATGTAGGATTTCAGGCCGTTAACTCATTTAACAGACAGTTAAACATGGCGGATAACACCACAGCTGTTCAGACAAAAGTTGTGAAAATAACATGTTATGTTTCTCTTTGAGGAATGTTTAGAGTAAGGGGCGGTTTCACCAAGCTTCAGTAAATCAGTCCAAATGAAACATTAACTAGTACTGAACATTGAAATATTTACACGATTACGTTTGTATGTGAGCTGTGTCCGTAGACTTCAAGCCTAGCAGTTATATGTCCCTCGTCGCGCTGTTTACGTCATGACACCCCGATGGAGTAGTCAGTAGCGTGTTGATTTGCCATCCCAGGGGACCGTGTTCGATTCTCGGCGATAACTTTTTTTTTTTTTTTTTTTTTTTTATTAACGTAACTAATTTTTATACATGTTACCTTTCTTCATTTTTATAATTTTGTGTAGTGGAACTTACTATTTCGCAACTCTGGCTCCACTAGGAGAATTTAAAAAACTCTTGGGAGATCAATTTTCTTCCCGAAATAAAACAAAGATAAACAAACAAATTAAAGAAAAATAAAAGAAATACACATGTGGATCTAATACATTGTCCACATGCCACCGGCGTCTATCACTGCCTGGCATTTTCGGGACATTGAGTCCACCAGATCGCGGAAATAGTTCTGGTTCTTAGCGAAATCTTCCCAGGTAACCAGAACTTGATCCCAGAACTCATCTGGATTTTGAGGTGGGATGTCTCGATATTTGTCAATCCTCCTCTGTTTCATGCTTTTCCGTGAACCGTCTTTGAACGTTTATGGCGGTGTGCGCGGGGTGATTATCCTGCTGGAAAATTAAATTTCCATCGGAAAGAAAACGATTATAAATTCCAAGAATCCAGCTCTTTCGCTTCTGTTTTAAAGCCAGTGCAAACATATCTTATCGCTAGCTATAATATAATTCTGATAAATGAAAGTTAATATACCAATTAAGTTTTGTTATGTTTGAATGCACATTATGTATTAATTTACTAATATTTCTTAGGTACCGGTATGTAGTTATAATAATCACTTTCATGTCTTAAAATAAAACTCAGTTGCATGTTACCTAGTTGAAATAGGCCACTTGTTCCAATTCACCAGCTACTATTAACTCTAGATTCTATGTTACTAGCTCTTCAACTATAGCCGATGTCAATAGTGCTTCAAAATACGCATTGAGTAAATAATAAAATGTTTCAGCAGCAATTGCTTCTTTAGGACGAAATTACATATAATTTATACATGGACCTGAATTAGAGAATTTTATGATACGGAATTCTCCTCGGGGTTTTGTGTACAGTTGACTACACACACATTCGTGTAATTATTGTCACCTGGTGGTCATAATGCTGAGATTTTTCTAAACAGAAATTCATATTTAGCGTTATAAAATATAACCATACTTATTATTCAATAGCAGTCAATGCAACTTTCATTTATCAACTCTCTGTACTGTATGAATCATGGCTACTGTAATAGGTTACGATTTTACACATGTTTCATGACTTACTCCACAGTACAGAATTTAAATAATAATATCAGCCAATAAGAAGTTGTCTTATATATGCAAAATCATTACCAACTGCTGTTGAGTAGTTAAAATAGAATTAACGACAGTTAAAGTTAAGTGTTGGTTATTTTAAACAAAATAATTTGGAAAAATGGAAAACATCTTAACAAAACGTTAAAAATAAACCAGCTGTTAATTTAACATTGGTTAAGCCAAATTAAACATTACTTGGAAAAACTGACCATAAGATTTATTACTATACCATAAAAAACAACCAAATATAAGCTAAAAGAGTAACAAGGATAAAAACAAATATAAACAGTGAAACGTAATCACCTGCATACCTATAGTAGTCTACAACAGCAAATAATTGGAGAAACTGGAACTGTCAGTCAGTAATCGTCATCTTTGTGAACAACAAATATTAAGGTGTTATGCTAAAACTGTCAATTAAAAATTCTTGTCTTCGTGATTGGGCCTATTCATATTTACACAATTCATCAAATCTGTACCGATGGAGTTCCTGAAATATTTAATTAATCGAGTTAGGACATTAACTTAATCTTGCACACTGTGTGCATTTTGCTTAGGCCTAATAATAAATATTTCAATAAACAAGGAAATGCATCAACTGTTATTATTAAATCGAATATGTGCAAGAATGTCAAAATATTGTAACTAGGCCATATCTAGATAGTATGAAAATACTTAACCAGATTTATTTTGCACTCACTTATTGATTCATAAATAAAATTGAGGATAAACTCCAGAACACGGACTGCGCCCTTTCCTTCTTACTTCAAAATTCCAACCTTGTGCACACAAAATAAATTATTGGCACTGAAAAGTGCCTTTTCGTAAATATAATGATGCGCATTCGACAAACGCAGACAAATGTGCTCTTTTTAGTATATTAAGACATAATTTGGTAGGTGCAGTCCGTGTTCTAAAATTTTCCCAAAATTGATTTAGAGAGGTGCTGTCTAACTATCTTCTTGTGCAAAGCAATACTGGTGGTGAATTGATGGTATAAATTTATCGCGTGTAACAGCAGATAACCATTTACAGAGAAGCTCAGACTTTTGCAATGGAAACCTAAAAAGAAAGTTTGCGCTTACTCCTATAAAACATTCTCTTCTATTAACACAATAAGTATGTACTAATGTTCTCAGTCATTTTACAATATCCTAATACAATATATGTAACTAACTTAGTTGTGAAAAGAAATTTCCTAATCCTTCTTACGTCGATTCGTACAGTTGTATGCGGCACAACTATGCACCATGATTCCACTTACGGAATTTATATAGGAGTACGATGAAAATAAATGATAAAAGAACACTATTTGTACAGTTGTATGCAGCACAATAGCACACGATGGTTTCACTTATAACAAAGAAATATGATTAAAATGCTATTTGTATAGGCCTCATATGTAGCACAATAGTAGGCCTACACTGTGATTTCACGTATATCACAGGAGAACGATTCATTTAAACTATATAAACACTATATACACACACACACACACACACACACTATTGATTAAATTAATACGCACTTACTCCTAACACATTCAATAATACTGAATAACCTTCTATGTTATTTCAAATTAAGCGGAATTGTGATGTAAACATATTGTAATCACATGGCTCTCTGCCCCAAGATGGAGATGCGTGAAAGTGTTCAATTTTTGGTCGAGGAACAGCGCTCGTAGTGAGTCTAGGTTAAACTATAAAACGTCTTTGTGCTTCTCAACATTTTTGTCCGCTGTTCCAATGAACCTATTGTATTTTCACTCGGTGAGAGAAACTGGATATATGACGTGTGCTGTTACATATTTTATGTATTACATTTTGAAACGATGGAAATTCGGAAATATTTGCTTTATAGCAATACACAGTATGTTCTAAAAAAAAAAAGGTTTCAGTATTTAGAGAGGAGGTAGTATAAGTTACGTCAAAATAAAAAATAAAATTTCTACAAATATAGGTCCAAAAATTAATATCTTCTGAGAAATGAGCATATCTTCCACTGTGAGCTCTTTGATATGTTACAGTAATACCACAGTCTAGTATATACAGTCACGAAGCTTGAGTTTATGAGGGCACTAGAAACAATAGACTGTGGCAGGTACTATTTCGCATTGTCTGTAATGAGGCGATAGTAGCGATCCTAGTGGTTAGCAACAGCTATGGATGCATATTTACTACGTATTGAGCTTCGTGACTGTATATACTAGACTGTGGTACTACTACTGCAATAGTACGATTACGAACTAACGTACTGCCCCTTGCTTAAGCGTCATCTTGATACAAACACCAACAGTGTAATACATTGTAAAATTCCTCTGTAGAACGAAAGAATTTTAGTTTCGTTCATTAAATGTGCAGAAATTTGATCAGGACAAATGTTACGTTTTAACATTTCTTTTCAGAACAGAAAGTTACATTTGTTCACATCAAATTTCTGCTCATTTAAGGCACAAAATTAAAATTCTTTCAATAATTTATTAATGGCTTTCCCCAAAACGCTGTGAAATGCTTTATGTAGAACAATTTTTAATTCGAAAAGTAAACAAAAACGAGCAGAATTGCATTAAACTTTTTTGTTTGAAATATATCAAAGAGTAACTCCCTGAAATTAATGACATTACTTATGGTTCACTCTGTATTTTTTTATGGAAACTGAAACTTTGTCAAAACATTACGAAATGCGATTTTTTTTGGCGTTAATTCCATTTCACTCATCGTAACTCGTGAAAATACTTGTACCCACACAACTAGCAGGAATGGTTTAGAACAGCGGTCATCAGCACAGAGCACCCTCGGGCTAGCGTCTCTTACCGCGGATAAGAGACTGGACTATGGTGCGTCCGTAGCTGCTGGCGAGTATGTTTTCACCCTCTCTGCCTGCTGCACGAAGGGCATATGATGTTGCACCGAATACCCTTTACCCATTTCGACGACCACTGGTTTTGAATATGAAATTTCATATTTTGCGTCACTGGTGATGAGTGAAAAATACACGTAAAGCCTTCGAGTCTGTCAGAAAAAGAGCAAAGCAAGCAATATTTTGATCGGGCTAAAATTTTTCGGGAAAAGTATGAGGGAAAATTTTTCTTCTCGTATCACATCTCATCATGTACCTACACGACCAAATGTAATGGAGGAAGCCATTCTTATTGTTTGTACAACATTTTTGACATTCTTTAATGGTTTTGGCAGAGGTTAACTTTATGTAACAGTAAGTAGGCCTATCAAAATAAGTTTGAAGCAGAGAGGCGAGGCGTATAAATAGCATCGCATTCATTCTTATTTTGATAAAAAGACCGCAGGTGTTATTGACTCTAAAGTTGTGGTGGACAGCAATAATAATAATAATGAAGGTAATAAAGTAATAATAGCGAACTCACCGCAGTGTAGATCGGTAATTAGAATGTAATACAATGTTATGACAGAAGAAAGTGGCACATTCTCTGCGATACATGACAGTAAAAGTTTTATTATGCTGTGAGGTGCTGCACGCCAGAATGACATTGCCCAACACGAAAACTGTCGCAAGCTCAATGGCCTCATTTAACGAATTAGCGACCGGAAATAACGATTAGTTGACGAAATTAGTGCACAGATTGGAAACACTGGGCAGTACAGTAAGATGCATTCCTTTGTTGACATCTGATCAGGAATTTTCTAGTTCACACCTCGTCGAGGGCAAGAAGTTTTTTTTTTTTTTTTTTTTTTTTTTTTTTTTTTTTTTTTTTTTTTTTTTTTCCGCGCGGGCTCTTTGTTACATATTTAAATTTGTTCCGATTCCTTTGTTAAAATAGCTCGCGAAGAAAAATCAATAAAGCACTTTTCTAATTTAACCATCTCCTATTCTACATTGTGCTAAAGCGATCGATTGGAAATACAGGAATTTAGCGCCTTTTGCTCTGCTTGCTGAGATATTTTCTATTGTTATGGTTTCCGAGATTTCGTGGAGGATAACGCAACAGGGAATAATAACGCCTCTTTACCATTAACTATAACCAAAGCCAAAAAATCGCGAATTCTATCACCATTAGCAGCACGGAAGCTGAAAAAGGATTTAGTGCAATGAATGATATTGCCACTAACTTTTGATACTAGTAGTCTAAGGTTACAGTCTCCCATTTGTGCAGTTTATTAATTCATTCATAGTGTTCTGTCCAAGGGCAGGTCTTTCACTGCAAACCCATCATTCTCTAATATTTCCTAATTTCCGCCTTCCTCTTAATCTCATCATATGATCCATGTCTCTTAATGTTGTCTATCATTTGGTATCTTCCGTCCCGAACTATACTTCCGTTCACTATTCCTTCCAGTGCATCTTTCAGTAGGCACTTTCTTCTTAGCCAATGACCCAGCCAATTTCTTTTTCTGTTACTGTTCAGTTTCAGCATTATTTTTTCTTCACCCACTCTTTCCAGCACAGCGTCATTTCTTGTTCTCCCTGTCCGTTTCACATGTGTCCAGTGTATTGATTATTAAAATTATCGGCAAACCTGTGAAAGAACGGAACGTAGCCTCGTTTGTGCTGTCGTGATTGAGAAATCGTCTCCTCGCTACTGAAACTTCGTTTTTCGCAGCTGAGCTGAACCATCGGTGAAAGTTGTTGTTGTCATTATTGGTATTATTATTATTGTTATTATTATTATTATTGTTTTTGCTGTAGTAAAGTAACCATAATCTTCCCCTTCCTTTCCTCCGTATGTCTCCGCTGGCCGCCTGACACTTCTTATTTTTTTTTGCGAGCCCTTTGTTCAACTATTGCAAGCACACCCCTGAGTTTAGAGTACTGTTATCTTAGATTTGTAGGTCACTTAGTGACGTAAAAAAACTGTTTTAATCCGTTTAAATAGGTATACATCGGTTTTTATGGGCTCAAAACCCTGTTTACTAGGATTAATTGGATTTATTGAATGCAACCCAAACATCATGTATGCATCCATTTTGCATATACATCCGGGCGTTTTACTTCTGTGTGCTAGGCGCTAGGGTTGTTGGTGTATGCTGGTGGTTGTTGGATGTCTTGTTTGTACACAAATTCATAATACAGCTGATTGATCAGTTCAGTGCGCGCTTGTAGTCCGTAACCAGTCGTGCTGTGTAAGCTCGTGAGTACAATGAGACCTCGTTCAAGCATTTGGTGTCATTATGAAACAGCAGTCTGTAGTGGAAAGGCTTATGTTCTGGACAGGCTTTATATTCAATTGATTCGCGAATATTAAATGTGCCACCTTCTTCGGCTGCATGCGAAAGAAACTGGTCCGCTCATGGCAACATTCATACAAAACTCGGAAATAGGCTGTGTCCTGAAAGATTGGAGGAACTTGTAATGGTAAGATGGAATCTTAAGTTCACTAGTTCTGAACCAGCGAATGCAGAGCCTACAATATCTGATGAAGCAACTACTGAGGAAGATTAGTGTAGCAGCAAGAAATGAGGAAGATATTTGTTTTCTAGTTTAACTAACTATGCTAGTTTTCAAAATGACAAGAGAAAAGGTGTTTATTATTTTAAAGTTTTATCCCTCTTGTTATTAGTGTTGCTATATTACATTTGTAGCATGTATTGTGAAGAAAATTTACTAGCAGTCTTTCTAGCTCTAAAGTATTTAATTTTAAAAAGACTAAAAATATGAGTTAAGTTATTATTATTATTATTATTATTATTATTATTATTATTATTATTATTATTATTATTATTATTATTATTATCTGTTTGTATTCTCATTTTTGTTATTAATATCTGTGTCAAGAATCTTTTTAATTTGATAATAAAACCAATTAATCCAATAAAACGTGATAAAAAAACATTTTAAACATCGTTGTGGTTTAAATTGATCCTGTTTAAAACTTACAGACATGACTAAGGTCACTAAGAACCCTGTCCCTGTTTGGGAGGTTTTGAGAAATAATTTGCCAACCGCTAGTTTGTTGCAGTGCTTTTGAGTCGCTACACAAAACTTACGGTTTTGACTTCTTCGCAAAAGCTCAACACGATTATAGTTTGGTCGTTCTTATTTACGATATGGCACTGGCGTAGCTCAGGTGGTAGCTCGTTTGCCTGCTGATAGGGGGCTGCTCTTGAGCGTGGGTCCGATTCCCGTTTGGGCTGATAATCTGGTTTAGTTTTTTCCGAGGTTTTCTCCAACTGATGTGAATGTCAGGTAATCTATGGCGATTCCTCAGCCTCATCTCGCCAAATATAATCTTGCTATCACTAATTCCATCGACTCTAAATAAAATTATCCAGTACAGCGGTTACCAACCTGTGGTCCTCGGAAACAAGGTGTTTCCAAGCTATTTTAATTATTAAACTTAACTTTATCACGTTTTCTGATTTTTCTCAGAATGTTGGAATATGTTTTGCTTGTATCTCAGGCTTTTTATAACAATCAAATGAACGTTCAGTTGACGCCCGTCGTTTTGTTTTAGTCTCAGATGTTCTTTATTCTTGATAACAATATTTGGACACTGTAGGCCTATCACGTTCCTCTCAATCTACTCTCACATTATAAAATTTGCAAATTAATGTATTTGCCATTAATACATTAATTTATTTACTGTATTTGCTATGGACTGTATTTGCAGTGGTGCGACCCATTTTCTTAACTGAAATTTTGGATTTGGCCCAAAACTAGAAAATCCCTCATGCACCTGGTGTTTGGTAGGTGTGAGCTGTTAAATCCTTCTGTTTGACAGTGCAGTGCGTATTTTTAATTCTAGTTTCCATCTGCTAAGAAAGAATTGTCACTTTTTTTCCTTCACAAAATGTCTTATTTGGCTGCAAAACATATTTGTCGCTTATATTGGTGTATTATGTTATTACATACTGTACACATTCACAAAGAAAACCCTTTTCACCTTTAGTCCATGATTATAGTTAATGCGAAAATCTATTGCTTCTAATAATGGTAAGTAGTACTGTACGACATTCCATCACAATCACATAAACCATAGGGTTACCTCTTATGTAGGCTATATAACCTATATTTAACTGTACTGATAAGTCAAATGGTTATTGTAGATTTCTCGTAAAGCAGAAATCTGTTCTGAAATAAATTTTATTGGAAACTAATATTGTATATCAAAGTCGGACTCGAAATCTGTATATTTTTACCAGCTCCGTATTCTTCTAGAAATTGCATTCGACTCTTGAGCATAGTCAAATTCTCTTATCCCATGAGTTCCCTGTTTTGCGGACTATTGTTTATGGGGGCCAACGTCTCGATTGACACTGCAAAGTTTCTCTCGAAGAATCTTGTCTAAATTGAGGCCACTCATCCTGCCTGTGCTTTTCTCATGGTTTCCATAAGGCTGTAAGACATATCAGGATGAGCCCTAGACGAAGTGGACCACGGACCAACTTGTCCTTCCCGTAATTTTCGGATTTCCAAATTCTGTCGTTCGTTTAACTTTGTCTGGAAACGGAGATTACATTTGTGGTGCTTCTTTCTTAATCCGGTCGGTTGCTGTGGTGGGGCGCGGCGGTAGTCGTATGTGTTGTTGAGGGTGACTACTTACCTGGCTTCCCCTAATCATTAACCAGAGTTCTTTTGTAAGGAATGTAGAGTAAGATAATATGACCACGTTTCATTTGCATTTAGTCGTAAACAGCATATATTTCGAAAACCGGTATTACTACCCTCCGTTTCTGAACTCTGTGGAGTAAATCGATGCATTTGAGTGGAATCTACGACAAGCGAATAGACAGAGCCTATCAGTGCGGGAGTGTATTGCGGGTAAGGGACAAGATGCGCGTAACAAAAGGTGATATGTAGAGGTGGCATTTTAGACGCTCGTCTTCAATCAATGCTTTCCCCCAGAGCGGTCATTGGACTAGTCCCCTCCATTCACCACTTGCGCAAAGGACTTGTTTCGGTTCCTAAATTCCACAGATTCTAGAAACGGATTATACAGTCATGGTACCTCAAGTAGAATTACACTTAGACTATCCCTTTCTCAATACTGTATATAGATTACCTATTGGTCGTACAAAAGCATTTGACAAAATTTTCTCATCTAGGCCTATAACTGTGCAAATTAATGTAGTACGTTTCCTTACACACTGTGTAATACATAAAATATATCCCATAGTTTAATATAAAATAATGTTTTGTAATAATAATAATAATAATAATAATAATAATAATAATAATAATAATAATAATAATAAAGTAGTGTGTATTATAAAAAAATTGGATTCCAAATTCTCTATGTAATTGCTAGTATTTATTTAATTAATGGCTGAGTTTTAACACATGTATAATTACATTTTTGAAATAAATGAACATTGCATAACTCATTAAGATGAATAAACAAAAAAAAAAAAGTCAAAATTAAGTTTTTTAAAATTGTATAACTCATTAAAATAAATAAGTCAAAATTTATATTTAAACAAAGAAATACGGAAATATATAAATACTCCTTTAAGTAAACACATACGCAAATGGATAGAATGTTCGCTTGGGGTCTGGGCTGAGAGAGAGTGGGTCGAATCACAATCTACTGATATCACATCACATCAAGGCCACTTACTTCGCATGTATACAGTATGCAGTGTGATAAGACTCTTGAAATTAAAGACGTGTCGTGCATTGTGATAAGTCCCTTAAAGTTCAAGACATTTCGGTATTTTGTGTTAGTTCTTTGAAATGTAATTTCTCTGTGTGTTTGTGTAATTAGATTGTTAGACCATAGAAATGCCAGCCGAAAAGTATACACTACAATAAAGAATTTTTATGTACCGGTATGACATTTACGTGTAAACACTGATGTCGAGAATTTAGAGATTTCCTGACGTTGCAGTTAGATATTACTACTGTCTACGCCTCGCTATGCTAACAACGTATGCCCATACCCAAACCGATCGCTCTACATAAAACTATAAAATGCAGGTATATGGAAGTGTTTAAGTATTCATTCATTCAAAATGTTGTTCCCAAGAGCAGGTCTTTCACTGCAAACTTAGCACTCTCCAATATTTCCTATTTTCCACTCCTATTTTTACTCTCCGCATGGATTCATATGGATATATGTTGTCTATTGTCTGATATCTTCTTCTATCCCGAACGCTCCCGTTTACCATTCCTTTCAGTGTATCCTTCAGTAGGCACTTTTATTCTTAGCCAGTGACCCAGCCAATTTCTTTTTCTCTTCCTGATCAGTTTCAGCATTATTCTTTCTTGACACTCTTTCTAGCACAGCTTCATTTCTTATTCCGTCTGTCCATTTCACTCGCTCCAATCTTCTACATATCCATATTTAAAAATTCAAATTCTTCTAGTCGTTTCTCTTCACTTTATTGTAATGTCCATGTTTCTGCCCCATTCAATGCTACATTCCACATAAAACATTTCACTAATCTCTTCCTTAGTTCTTTATATAGAGGTCCGCAGAAGATGCTCCTCTTTCTATTAAAAGTTTCCTTTACCATTGCCATCCTCCTCTTGACTTACTGGCAGCAGCTCATGGTACTGCTTATAGTACACCTCAAGTATTTGAAGCTGTTCACTTGCTCTACTGCCTCATTTGACTAAGCAAATAGTATAAGTGCAGACAGTATAATAAGTACTTAAATAAAGTGTCTCTTTGGGCATTGAAATAAATAAAATGAGAAAGTCGTTTTAAGTAAGTGAAAAAGTAATTAGGATTTTTATTGTTTCCTTCGGACTTTTCCCATTGCTGTTTATGGAATGATTAACAACTTTCCGAAGGTTGGTCCTATCTTTCTCTTCAGATTCAGGCAGAACCTCTTCTAAATAATGTTTAAAACAAAGTTTCCAGTAAACAAATTTGTATGCAAATAATCATGTAGGTGAAAATTTTAACCGATAAAAGTAAATATACAAGCAAATAGATAATCGCTAGAAAGTTTTCAAGTGAACGCGCGAGTAAACAGATAAGTACGTATATAAATACTTTATCCATTATTTTGTATCTTATCTTATAACAAACTGCTTTGCAACAAGTATCGTAAAATATATTTAAAGCTTGAACAGAATACTAACAAGATGATATAGTCGTGTATTTTTAAGAGTCATTTGTAATAAACTCGTAACCAAAGAAAATAAATAGGCCTACATTTTATGGAGGATGTGTTCGAAAGCTTTCGGTAGTATATTTGTTTTCTATACAAACTCTTATTACACTTTTATAAAAGAAACTGTCCCTTGTAGGGGTGAATTTAGGTAAAATTAGTAGCTTTTCTCATACGAAACAGATTTTCATCAAAATTATACAGTAACAGGTAACATATTTGTTTTGTATACAAGCTCTAGGTAATTATATTTGTGTAAAGGAAACTACCCCATTATAGGGGCGAATTTAGACAAATTTAATAAGTTATCTTCTAACAGATTTTGATCAAACTTTGTACAGTAGTTAGAGGTCACATATTTCTTTTGTAACAAGAGGCAAAGCTTTCTCAGGAGTTAGTGGAATAGGCTTTATGGCAGCTGACATGTACGCTCTTTCTATTTTGTGGCACGTCTTGATGTAGTAATTGTAATTTCCTTGATAAAATTAGCAGCATCTTTCACTAATCTGTCAAGCTTATCCGTGTAATGATGGAAGAGTGGAACAGAGAAAAAATTTTCTCCGGCACCGGGATTTGAATCCGGGTTTTCAGCTCTGCGTGCTGACGCTCAACCCACTAAGCCACACCGGATTCTCATTCCGGTGTCGGATCGAATCCTCTCAGTTTAAGTTCCACCTCTTGGATTCCCTCTAGTAACCTACCCTCATGCACTGCGTCATAGATGTATGACCGTTGGCACAAATGTCCACACATGTGCTGAGGTTCACTCGTTACGAGTGACTAAGTGGCCAGGATCTTTGTTCCACTTTTCCATCATCATATGATGACGCAGAATTTTTGCACTGAAATATCGTATGTACTTCGGTACATCGTAATATATTATCTTGTAAGAAAGGGAAATTACTCGTTTTGAAACTGCAGTGTGTTTTAGTTGGTTATTTAACGACGCTGTATCAACTAATAGGTCATTTAGCGTCGATGAGATTGGTGACAGCGAGATATTATTTGGTGAGATGAGACCAAAGACGTTGTAGTTATATATCTAGACACACAATTGGCGCTGGTGTCGTGTACAAATTTGAAACCTCTCGCGCAGGTTCGCGCGATGCCATGTTTTGGGAGCACGAATGATTGTTTCTATAAAGCATTCGGAGTTTAGAAAATGCCATTGAGTATATAGGCGTTTTCTTAGTGGATATCCTCCTTCACTGTAATATAACTAAACTGACTTACGTATTTTCTAACGTATAATATAAAATAACAGAAGTAAATCTAAATATTGTAACTAAGCATTGTTTTAAATATAAACGCCTTATATTGCTCATAAATAGACTTATTAGTTTATTTCTATTTCCTATGACCGAATACATGGAATATTTTTACTTACGTTATTTTATATACGTTAGAAAATACGTAAATAATTTATTTAAATTATATTACAAAGAGAGGGTTGTCCGCTAAAAAGTCTATATACCCAATGATATTTTCCAAACACCTAATGCTCTGTAATAATAATTCTCAGTGTTTTGAGAATCAGAGGCGGCATGACTCTTCCACTGCAGACATTGATTCCAATTCCCCCATTCTTACATCATTCTCAATGACACAATATTGTCAAAATGTGATTGTATTCATTGCTGGCTTAGTTGTTAAATCATTAAGAAAAATATGGTGTAATAAATCTAAAGACCCAATTTATGGAACGTAGCCTACCAGCAGTAAACAAAATCTCTTTTATTTTTTTAACGAAAGACTAATGGGAGTCTTATCATACCATCATCTGAGATTATAGAAATATGTCGCTTAAGTGAAAGAGCGATTATACAGATGTTGACAGTTCAATGGCATATTACCACATCGTGTGAAAACAATGTGCTCTAGAAGTAAAACACTTGTACAATCTTTCTACACTTAGGGCCTAGGAACATATATCTTAGAAAATGAATCCCAGATTCCTCCCGAGAATCATATTTTAAAATTGTTAAACTGACCATAAAAGTACATAAAGATCTATTGACGTAGCTCAGTGGGCTAAGGACTGTCGGTCCGGAGTCGCGCTCCGTCGTAGGTTCGATTCCCACTGATTTCCTGGTTGGGTTTTTCTTATATCCCCAATGGTAAGGTGAATGTCAGGTAATCTATGGCAGATCCTTGGCCTCGTCTCGCCAAATATCATCTCGCTATCATCAATACCATCGATGCTACAGTCCACACCTGTGGAGTAGCGGTTAGCGCGTCTAGCCGCAAAACCAGGTGGCCCGGGTTCGATTCCCGGTTGGGGCAAGTTATCTGGTTGAGGTTTTTCCGGGGTTTTCCCTCAACCCAATATGAGCAAATGCTGGGTAACTTTCGGTGTTGGACCCCGGACTCATTTCACCGGCATTATCACCTTCATCTCATTTAGACGCTAAATAACCTAAGCTGTTGATAAAAGCGTCGTAAAATAACCTACTACTCGATGCTATATAATCTAGTAGTTGATACAGCGTCATTAAATAACCAAATAAAAGAAAGTACTACATAAGGAGCAGATGTTAGAACACAGCTTAAGGTTATCAGTACAACATGACTTTACATACAAATGTTGTAAGACAGTATTTAACGAAGTCAATAATAATAATAATAATAATAATAATAATAATAATAATAATAATAATAATAATAATAATAATAATAATAGGCAAGATGTTCTGTACACTAGGCCCGAGTTCTATTATATGACTAATTGACTAATTCATGCTTGTGACGTTCATTTCATACTACAGCTGTGATAATAAGCTATTGCACGGTAGGCCTACTTATATTTCTAACTAAAACATTAGGTACGTGTTTCTATTTTACAGGTGTAAGCCTATATTATGTGATATGGAAGCGAATAAATAATAATTGTTCATTTCTCGTCCACATCAAAGCAAACGTGTTTACAATATAGGCCTAATGTAACGTCTTACACAGGCAGTGTTTTGTTAATAATAGTTAATACTAATAATTTTCTTTTCATCTGAACTATTACTACAATATGCATTTGTATTTCTGTTCGCTCTATATGTTGTCAAATAACTATACAACATCTTTAGTTACGGTATCAAATTGTTACAGTTTTCTTTCGTTTCATGTCAAAATAACGATAAATAAGCTTGATTATATCTTTAACGTGGTCGCTTTAAATGTTAATAAGATTTTTTTTTCATATATCCATTCAGATTGATTTATAAGAGATACCAAACATATATATTAAACAATCAGCATTGTATAGTGCAGCCGTCTGCTAGCCGGTGCTTCTCCCAAAGCATGGCGGCGGACGCAAGCTTCAATTTGTCCCTACTCTAAACTTCTGCGCGGCCTCGGCTGTAGGGGCTCGGATGAGACCGAGGATTCGTCATAAACTTTGCTTTGGGATAAGGACGGACAGTTGTGGTGCAACTGATGTTTTAGTTTAGGAGACTGTCTTTGGGTTCAGGTATAAATTTAGGAGTAGATTAGTTACATCTGCTGCCGAATGTATTTTTCACAGGTGGTAGTTTAGGTATGCCTTGCTGTCTGCAGAATGTCTTGTTGAAGAGTTAATTTAAATTAAAATGAATTAAGATTGAATGAAAATAAACTAAATTACGATAAATTATAGATCATTCGTTCTCCCGTGAAACCAAATGAATACGTGCGCCGTAGCTCATTGTAAGAACCCTATGGTGGGGATAAGTGAGCTAGCTAGTTGCATGTGGAAGCGTAGCTAGGAAGAGAATTTTCTCTGTCCACTTTCTTCTTTCTCTTACGCGCGAGTAGGTTTCACGAGGTAACGAATTGCCTATAATAAATTAAATTAAAATAAATCAAATTTAAAGAAAATTAATAAATTAAAATATAAAATTAAAGTAAATTAAAAACCTTTTAATAAAAGAATTCATAAATTTAATTAAATTAAAATAATCTTTTGCTGAAGATCAAAGAAAGGCTTTGTCAGCGGAGTTGTAACAATTACGTGCCCAGTGTCTTGTTTTCCTGAAGCAAGAAACAATATTTGTCTTGGAAAGTGATTGAAAGGTGCACTAGTTAATTAGGGAATGTTGTAGATCGATATTGTTTCCTGGATTTTCATAGATCCTCGTTTTTGGAAGTTTGCCTACATCTTGTCTTGAATGGACCAGATGCACTCACAGTGCTAGAGTCTATGGACACAATGAGGCGCAAATGTTGAAAATGCACACCATTTTCTCAACGAAACATTGTAGAGACTTTCATGGTTATCGCATAAAACAGGTTCTGGATTCTTTTTTGACGAATTGTTTATTGGACATAGAAATTTATAAAATTATTCAATTATTCATAATATATAATATTAACAAATGTGGGTATTTTCTTACCTTTTATTTCTGTCGACTATATTCATGTTTTTATTAAATATCACTGGCTTCTGTCTGAGTGTCAATGTATATTAAATGTGTTCTTTTCTCTGTTTTTCTCTTTTTTTTTCGCTCTTGTGTGTTATTTATTGATTTCAATTAAGTTACTTACTGTATTTAGTAAACTGTCCTTGTAAATTTTATGTTATATTATTGGATAAGACCACAACGTACACGAGCCTGGCTCTTAGGGTAGTGACTAGAAACATTTTTGTTTTATAATTTTAATTTGTACTCACTACCTAGCTAGCTAGTTAAAATAAATAAAAATAAAAATAAATTGATCATTTCAAGAAAAAATTATCACCTTAACTGCTGAACTCAACCACTATAAGACTGCTCTTACTATAGGTATCCTACAAACAAAACTCAGCTCAGACTCCCTGCAGAGATCATGCTGAAACGGGAGCATACGTCATCTGCGCGAGGCAGTCACGCCTGTTGGTTTCTGCGCACCGAATTTTCCTTGTTGGATACCTATAACTACTGAATAGAGTAACCTTAAAAAAAAAAAAAAAAACCGACTTTTGACCACATCACACTTTACTCTTCGTCCACTGAGTATTTTCTGCATATTATATAGTCAATTACTGAATCAAATTAAAGACGTAATATGATGGATGCTTTCTGAGAAGTTGAAGTAGAGAACATTGAAAGAGAATTTGTCGCTTTAAGATAATGTTGCTGTCCTCAGCTTACATAATTAAGGAGTAATTCTGAGCATCGTTTGTATGTGTAACATTGGCTGCTGAGAGGAGGAGGAGGAAGAAGAGGAGGAGTTCATGGCTGATTAGGCGGCTCCATCTGGAGTCGTGAAACTTAAGTGAGGAAATTCACTGAAAAATCGAGAAAAGAAACTGTAACATTCAGCGGATTAATTGAGGGCTATTCGTTTACTACTTTTTTGACATAGAACTAAGTCTTTCTCACTATTTATGGGGGTTAACTTGGGAATTGATCATCGACATGAAAATGCAACCCCAATTGTTACCCTTTTATTCCTTTTTATATTTTATATTGACCACGCAGTTTTCTTTCTGTCGACATTGTGCACAATGAACTTTAAATTAGCAACGACCGCGACTGTACGTGGTGAGTAAATACTGTTAAATAGTACGAACGTTCCCCGCGACAACATAACACTTGGTTAGATTATACTAGCGCTCATTTCTTACATTCACGGGACGCAAATTTAACTTCTGGGCGCATGTTATCCTTGTATCCTCCTCGTTATCCTTGTATCCAACTTCTTATCCTTGTATCCACCTTGTTATTCTTGTTTCCCCCTTGTTATTCTTGTTTCCCCCTTGTTATTCTTGTATCCCTCTCGTTATTCTTACATTCCCCTCGTCATCCTTGTCTCCTTGTTATCATTGCATCCCCCGTTCTACTTGTATTCCCCTCGTTCTCCTTGTATTCCCCCGTTTTCTTTGTATTCCCCCATTTCCTTGTATTCCCCTTTTCCTTGTATTCCCTCCGTTCCTCTTGTATTCCCACAATTCTCCTTTTATTCCCTCAATTCTCATTGTATTCCATCCGTTCTCCATGTATTTCCCCATTCTCCTTTCATATCCCTCGTTATCCTTGTATTTCCTCCGTTCTCTTTGTATTCCACGTATACTCCTTGTATTCCCGACATTCTCCTTGTACTCCCGCCATTCTCCTTGTATTCCCGGAATTACTGCAGGGGCAATTGTTCATGCTAATTCAATTATTTGACCTTCCAATAAGAATCGATTAATATATTTATTGAAAACTTATTCCCACCATTCTCCTTGTATTCTCGCCATTCTCCGTTCTCCTTTTATTTTCTCCGTTCTCTTTTTATTCTCTCCGTTCTCTTTTTATTCATTCCGTTCTCCTTGTATTCCCACCATTATCCTTTTATTCCCACCATTCTCCTTGTATTCTCTCCGTTCTCCTTTTATTCCCTCCGTTCTCCATGTACCTATTCCCTCCATTCTCCTTTCATGGCCCATACTATCCTTGTATTCCTCCCGTTCTCCTTCTTCCCCCTCGTTCTCCTTGCATTCCCGTCGTTCTCTTTGCATTCCCCTCCTATTATTTTCATTGTTCTCCTTGTATTCGCCTAGTATCCGCCTTCTCCTTATATTCCCCTTGTTCTCCGCGCATTGTTCGTCAGTAGCCTAACTCTTTTCTACGTAAATGTACTGTATACAGTAAAGCCATGGACCTATCCCCTGAATCGCACCCATACGTAGTTCTACATAAAGATATGCAGTATAATAAAGGTACAGTATGCACCTGTCGACAGCTGATTGCACTCATACGTACAGTAGTTATACGTAAAGATATGCAGCATAGTAAAGTTGTGTATCTGTCGACAGCATTCGCACCCGTACGTAGTTTTACGTAAAGATATGCAGCATAATAAAACTAGCTATGCTGGCTATGTCAATCATTTTATCACACTAATGCTGTATTTCTATTATGCCCTATGAACATATTCAGCCAAAGCGATGGCACTCGTCTGTCTTCGTTTACGTAAACTACTCCGTCTGCATTCTTTCATGCTGTGAATCACGTGTGTCCGAGGAGTAATACAAAAATACAGACTGTGGTTTTGTTTACATTTACCTCGTTCTCTAGTTGGAAGGAGTATAGAGTTGGAAAGGCGTAATGTGCCATTTGAGGATCCGGCGTAAAAAATAATCCCTGTATTTGACACGTGGAATTACGTAGGTATGTGGAAATGCATTTCCTGAGGCATCATTATGTCATCAAAAGTTACGAAATGAACTCGTTTAACAAACACTGTGTGGCAAACCTGCTTTGCTCCAGTTTTTGCAACAAATTACGGACTGCCATTACTCTAGTTACTCTGTTTTCATCATGTTTATGATCCTGTTGGAAGTGACAGTACGATTATTTAGTCCTGACAGTCGCCGGAGATGTGCGCCTGGGACAGGCGAGTCCATTTAGTTACGTCAAGGGGTGTTTGGGTTAGTCACTCGCTTGTCTTCGAAGCGATCTGATGTCATTTGTGCGGTAGAGCGGTATGTTTCTAGTACAATTAAGCTGTACTGCATTCCTTTACCGACCGATCGCCCTTATCTCTACTCAGGAGTTCTGCCCACTACTCCTATTACTATCCGTCTTTCGCGTCGCTGAGCTATCAGGACTAAATAATCGGCCTGTACTGCATTGTTACAGCATGAATTCGTAATAAAATTGTCTAATTTACAATTATTGATTTCATGAAAGCTAGAAGCTAGTTTGTAAATGAAGAACCATTGAAGCTGCTTTTTTTTTGTCTTTTTTATGCTATCCTTTGGTGCTTGTGATATATTTTTGTCAAATTTATTGTGTTGCGATTGTGGCCAAGCTATTTTGGTCTGGTCAACAGCTGTCTCGTGGCACAGCTGAGCGCATTTACGTATTTTGTTCAAAGCCTCGAAATGTGAAAGTTGCTAGCACTATGCCTTGTCACTACCCAGAGGGAAGTGTTTACAAACAATGTTATACATTCTTCGAGACAGAGGTAACTGTTTGGCATTTTGGGGTCATCCGAGACACGGCTGAGTTTAGTGCTTAACGGTATAATGGAGTACACTGCTGTGTCATGCTCATGTAATCAGTTCTGTAGTTGTGGGATTTAAAGAGGATAGAATTTATCAGCTGACAAAGCATTTAATGCTTTGTCAGCTGAGAGAGACATTTAGAATCTGTTAGAGTTAGAAGACGTAAGATGAGTAGCTGTAGATTCGTGCACAAACTCTCTGTAGTATGATTCTTTGTCAACAAATATGAGTAAAATTGCCATGGAGTTGTCATTAGTGTCGTGCATTTCAAGCTCTATGTTCGATTCAAGTTTGTCGAGCGTGACTTCGGTTTGAACAAGCAGATCTGTTCAGTTCGCTCGGATTTACTGTTCTCCAACCAGGAGATAAACCGTGAAGGGAATGTGCTTACTATTGCGTCATCTATTGGAGCGAAGTAGATAGATAATATTAGAGTTATAACGTCAGTTTAAAAATCATGCGCTCTCCTGCATATGTTATTTCCTGTATGGAGGGATTAAAAGACCAGGAGATTAACCGTGATCTAATTTTGTAACTAGGGTATAGTGTTATTGTTTGTGCTGTGAGAGCTAGCCAATAGAGATACGAGTGCCCACGTGTGTGACCTTATGACATCAACATTCATTCACAGCATCACCCAGCTCCTTCTCATTCCCTGGAGACTTTCTCGTGGTTGGAGTACAGTACTCCTTGTGTGATCTGTGCCCTTGAAATTCGTCGGCTTCTCCTACTCTTCCCTTCCATCCCTTCATGCTTTTGGTTGAGTAAGGAAGGATTTTAGAACAAATCTTGTGAAGTTATAGTTAGATATAAGGACAGATAATTTTTATTACAAAATATGATTAATAATAATAATATTTTTATTCTGGTGAAATTTACAGAAATACACGTACACATAGGTACATCATATTAATTTAAAAATATTTGACAGTCTTTACTATACCAATTTCCGGCAGAAAGTAGCTATAATTAGGATACATTGTTCACATAATATTCAAATAACTCACAGTTGCTCGGTGACAATATTTGTGTGATTATACAGATGATGAAAGTATTAGCGACGTGCATTACATACACTATGTTCGATTCAAGTTATTCGAGTGTGGCGAAGTTCGTAGCTTCACCAAAGTTTATTGTATTAATCTATGCATATATTTGACTTCCAATAAGTAGGCATATTTTTGGGACATTCAAATTAAAATTTCGTAAAACAATCCCCTTGAAAAACATTAACTTCGAATAAATTCACGCTAAAACAAAAATTTCACTTATAGAGAAAATGTCACTTTATTATGCGAGTTTAAACTACAATATTTTGACCTGGAAAGGTTTGAACATAAAAGTTTTGCTTTTAATTTCACGAATCCGTGGTTTGTGGAAACTTGATATACGGTTAACTGATTTTCAGGAACTTCACCGCGTGGACCATAGTTGAATTGTGAATTGCAGAAATCCTGCAAGTCACATTTTTTCTCAAATTCAGTTTTTCATACGGTTGTAATATTGATACATAGGTCTTTCAAGTAGTACGGAAATCCCATAGGATCATTTCATTGCGGCAATAAATTACAGTGAATTGTAGGAACACCACAGATCCAGGATATGTGGAATTTTTTAAGAAACTAAAAAACGAAAAATCAGTTTGCTCTTCTTTTCTTTTTGTGTAAGATTAAAGGAATTTTGAGGAACTAAATCTGTTATTCACATAATTTTGCATTGTTGTATGATTGTATTTTTTAAAATTTCTTTGCTTAAATATACATTAGAGCTCTTTATAAAGTAAAGAAAATTGTCCTTCTCCGTATTCTTTACCTAAAAATTATTTTAAAGAAACACAAATATTGTTATTAGTTGTGAATTGCAGAACTCCACATATCCAGGCAATTCAGGTTTTTCCCCAGAAAATATTAAAGAAAAAATGAAGTTCATGTACATCAAACACTAGAACTTATTATGTTTTAATAAAAAAAAATAGTCACTTCAAAATACCAAAATGAAGCTAATAAGTTTTTTGTGCATGCTGAAAAAAATACTTAAATGGACAAGTGGGGTTGCTGCAATTCACGATTCAGTTTAATTCGGGGGTAAGTTATGATCAATTACATTTCTCTTTTATTGTACAAATATACACGGAATTTAGGGTGTGGAGCCTTAAATAATGTTTAAGGGGACACTATGGTGAAATAATGCTGAAAAATTAAGAAAATCCACTTTTTTTTGTTTTATGATCGTAATTAGGCTACATCTGAGACTGTTTTAAAATATCTAAACATATAATCAAATGTAGTGAAACACAGCGCACAAGAGAGTTGAGAGATTTTTTTTTTTTTTTTTTTTTTAACGTTTTCTTGATTTTAAAATTTTAAGCAGTTTATTGAATAAAAAGAGCTCCTTGCGCAGTAGTTATTGTCAGATTGGTCTGAAACTTTTCACAGAGGTCAATTAGGCTACCGTACATGTTTGTAAATAAAATTTAATTAGCGTTTATATGAAATAGTAATATTAATTTCCTTCTGGGCATATTAATGTTACACTTAGATAAAATGTGCTGTAATGGTAAATTCATGAAATTAAACAAAATTGTGACTCTCTATTTAGACTGAGCTCAAAAGCTAATTAATTTTTATTTCCATGACTTCCATGACCGTTTTCAAGCTTTTGAGCAAAAATTAATTAATCATTTTGAAAACTTTGACGCAAGCAGCCTTTTTAATGATGTCGATAAAATATATTTAAAAAATCTAATTTCAAAATTATTATAACTAGTGGCACCAAATTTTGAACAGATGATAGTAGTTGAAATGTCACAAGTTTTGGATGAAAATGGTGGAAGTTTTAAAAATCATACAAGTGTCCTCTTTCAAAATCGCAATCTTTTTTAACGCACTTCAAGTATACAAACAGCGTTCTCCATAATGCGGTTACGTAAGTCTTGACTGCATTCCATCGCCATTGTGGAAATTTCCGCCTTGTGCCATCGCCTTCGGGCCTTCGTTTGACGGTAGACATCTCAATCAAACTCTCCGCCTGCCACAACACGTGTTGCTGTTGTCACTCTTCATAACTCACGTCTTCTACTATTTCATTCTGCAATGATGTCACGTTTTACTTTCACACTATTATGAAGTACAAAGTAGCAGTCTTTTTATTCGGTACCTTTATTCTACAACAACGCTGATGAAACAATCAGCAGATTGTAAGAATATGTGTTAATTTTTTACCTGAATTCTTTTATACTAGTTCTTACTAATAAAAACTAGAACCTCCTACTAATGTTGTCTAGTTGGTTCATCATGCTTGTCAAGTTCGCGATAAAATATTCAGCATGATTCCTTCCGAATGCAAGTGGAGCAAAAATAACTGGCAGATACCTGTAATTCAGTGGTCGGCAAAGATTACGTCATATAAAATGCAGCCCGCAGTACACATAAAAGGGGAAGGTAGGAGGGGATGATACCAAAACTGCTTAACATTGATGGCCGTGTGCACCATTCTCGATCATCTAGCCCGTTTATCAGCAATCACGGAAACATGGTTAATTCTTGACAGTGATCGAGTTACAGATGCGGTGCACCACATTTTCCCTCGATCAACTCAGTACCGTCAGCTGACGGCACGCTCGCTTGAGAAGAATCATCTGAGCGCTAGGTTACCGCGTATAAAACAGCGAACGAACGCACTCTGTCAATTATCGCTTCGTTTTTGTTTGTCGGACTGCTTTCAAACATCCTCGCAGTTTTCAAATAATAAGTTTCAATAATCATGGAAGAAAAAAGAAAAGAGCACCGAACTTCTCACAGCTCGAAGTGGGAATTCCTTTAGAACTCGTCAGCAATTACGCATCCATATTACAGAATGAAGTACTGACGGAAGTTCTCTAAGAGAAAAGCAGGCTACCTGGTTGGATTTAACCTCACAATGAGTTATACGTGTTTACATAATTTCACATAATTTGTAACGTAAATTATACAGTGGTTATTTCATATTATTGATAATAATTGGGAAAATTTCAGTATACGGATACCCCACTGACAATTATCTTGAAATAGGCTACTAAAAAGAGCAGATTTGTATGTGTTTGTCGAATGCTCATCATCTTGCTTACGAAAAGACACATTTCAGTGCCAATAATTTATTTGGGAAAATTTCAGTATACAGATACCTCACTGACAATTATCTTGAAACAGGCTACTAAAAAGAGCAGATTGGTATGTGTTTGTCGAATGCTCATCATCTTGCTTACGAAAAGACACATTTCAGTGCCAATAATTTATTTGGGAAAATTTCAGTATACGGATACCTCACTGACAATTATCTTGAAATAGGCTACTAAAACGAGCAGATTTGTATGTGTTTGTCGAATGTTCATCATCTTGCTTACGAAAAGACATATTTCAGTGCCAATCATTTATTTGGGAAAATTTCAGTATACGGATACCTCGCTAACAATTATATATATATATATATATATATATATATATATAAAGCAATTCGTCTGTGTATGTCGAATACGCATCATCATGCATAACGAAAAGGGTGTTTTTAGTGCCAATTTATTTTGTGTGCACAAGGTTGGAATTTTGGAGTAAGAGGGAAAGGAAAGTATCCTTGTTCTGAAATTTATCCATTTATTTTGTGTTCACAAGGTTGGGATTTTGGAGTAAGAGGGAAAGGAAGGTATCCGTGAAATTTCTCTTAATTCAAGCGTAAATAGCCTAATTGTCCAAAACGTCATGTAGGTCCTAATAGTTTCAAACGGCAAATCTATAGCTAATAAGTGATAATCTCACATTCTACAAAATGGTCATTTAGTTTTGCTATATTATTACCGGCATAGGATAACTACTTTATTATTATGTTAACAAAATTGGACAATTAGGCCTAAATAATATTTTGTCCTCAAGTAAAGTCCCGATCTTCCAAAGCAGAAACATATATAAAACATTAGTCTATTTTGAGAAAAAAGAACATTTCTATTATTCATCTACAAACTTAGCCTGCTCTTTCTACAATAACACCAATTCTGTTATTTCCGCAGTGATTTGCGTGTTCAAGATACATCATTTCATCGTCAATTCCATCAAGTACGTCAAATAGTGCCGTCATTTTGGTTTTCTCGATTTGGCCATGTTCAATTCAAGATAATCGGTCCCAGACCCGTGATCAAATTTAATCATCATCAACTCGCTTGTTTAACTTTGATCGAGATTGATGCTCCGCAAATTGGCGTTGAAGATGGTCAAGTGCCGACTTAACCATGGTCAAATTTTAATCGAGAATGGTGCACACGGGCATGAATGAACGGCCTGATGGCTAAGGGGAGGGAG
The DNA here is from genome assembly GCF_040183065.1 of Periplaneta americana. Classification (NCBI taxonomy): domain Eukaryota; kingdom Metazoa; phylum Arthropoda; class Insecta; order Blattodea; family Blattidae; genus Periplaneta; species Periplaneta americana. The sequence goes on from NC_091118.1 coordinate 69,847,587, forward strand.
ACCACGCCTTACTCCTCCACGCTGCTCGTGTGTCGCGAAATACCACTGCTGTAATGGATTTACGGCAAGTAAATGAATCCTGTCCCTGAATGAAAGAATTATGAAAACAAATTAGAGCTATTTCTCCTTTACGTCACAATTCCATTCTGCAGGTAGCACAGTGGGCACTTAGGATGGCATAAATACACGTAAGTTTGCCTAGCTTATCCATCTGCATTCCACCCATACTTAGGCGTAGTAAGAATAAATTATAAACCACAAGTACCTGTGGATTTTGATTCTGTCAATAGTAGGTCTATTATAATAAACAATGTTAACATTTTAAATGCTTACTAGCGCTTGAAATTTTTACTAACAGAAATAAAGAAGTTATAATTCACGTGTATACCGCAATTTTGTTTTTAGATTGTGTGAAAGCCTATGACAGCATAAACAGGTCTAAATAAGGAAACTATTGGCAAGTTATAACATACAATTGAATTTAATTAATGCTATAACATTTCTGTATGATCGAACATTAATTAACATTAAAACTCAAAATAAAAATAAGTCTGAAGTCAGTCTTCAGTCTAGAAATAAAATACAGGCCGTCGACAAGGTTCTGGCCTCTCTCTTCTAAGATGACTGATTAGGATGAAAAGTAATAGCCGTCATCGGCGTTGCTCAGGCGGTAGCGCATTTGCCTGCTGATCTAGAGTTGCGATCGGGCGTGTGTTCGATTCTCGCTTGGGCTGGTTACTTGGTTGAGTTTATTTCGAGGTTTTCCACAGTCGTAAGGCGAATGTCGGGCAATCTATAGCGAATCTTCTGCTTCATTTCGTCATGTACTATCTCGTTATCACCAATTCCATCGACTCTAAACAACCCGGTAGTTGGTACAACGTTGTTAAATAACCAAGTAAAAAAGTAATAGCCGAAGTAAATATCTCTAGGAAGAAATATGGAAATTAAAACAATGATGTTATTGTATTCTTCATGTTATCTTCATACTCTCCTTGATCTCCTTGTTTCATTTCTCCCACTATCTACACTTAATTCTAAGTAAAGCTATGTACCTGTCATTCATAGGGAAAAATATATGAAAATTGGTTATGAAGAAGTTGTTACAGCATAACAAAAGAAATTGAGTGCATGAACAGATTACAGTATAGTCTCGGTTTAGAAGAGAACATGATGTAAATAAAGAACTGTTTGAAATCTTATATTGCTCTGCCAACTACTTTGCCTAAAATTACGGACTTCACGCAAACATTTAGTTTCCTTTATGTAGGCCTATTGATTCATTAATAGTTTTCTGTGCAAGGGCAGATCCTTCACTGCAAATCCAGCATTCCCCAGTCTCATTCTCCGTCTTCCTCTTCATCTCCGCATACTATCCATATATTTTAATATCTATCATCTGATATCTTCTTCTGCACTGAACATTTTTTTCTCGTTCACTATTACTTCCAGTGCACTCTTCAGCAGGCAGTTTCTTCTTAGCCAATAACCCACCCAATTTCCTTTCCGCTTCCTCATTAGTTTCAGTATTATTCTTTCTTCATCCATTCTTTCTAGAGCAGCTTCATTTCCTATTTTGTGTGTAATTTCACACTCTCCATTCTTCTTCATATCCACAGTTCAAATGCTTCTTAGTCGTTTCTCATCACTTCGTCGTAATGTACAGCTGTCAAAAAAAAAAAAAAAAGTGGCCGCACTCGTGAACAGCGAATATTTTCAAAGTGCACTTCGGGTCGCGGCGATGTTACACGATGCATGTGCTTGTACAAGCAGTTCCGGAACTATGAAAGTGTTCCATATCTACGCCTCGTAGACCAGCGGTAGAGTGCTTGTTTAATGATTCAAAGGTCGTGGGTTCGGGCCTTCTTCAAGTTTTCATTTTATTTTTTAATCTTTCTTTAGCGATGTAAATGATATTCAAATTATCATTTATATCCAGTTATCGTTCTTTATGGATATCACGTTTTTTATATTTTGTTATCGTTCTTTAGAGATATGAACAAAATTCAGGTCATCATTTGTATTCTGTTATCGTATTATAACGATATGAATAATAATTATTATTGTATTTCCAATGGGGGTTAGCCGTATTTTACATATGTATGTTAGGGCTATAGTTTTATACACAAAAAAGATAAGCATAAAGAGAAATGGAAAAGAAAATTAAATTAGCTTACGCGATGTAAACAAAACGTAAACAATCCGTAAATTAGGCATTGCGATTGCAAAACAAATATCAGGTATCAATTTGTAACATACAAAAACATTAACAACACACATACGTAACACTTCTATAACACAAATATGCAGCTTTCCGTACCATACATCATACATTAATACACAATAGTCACACAAACACAATCAAACCATAATTACGACATTGCGACGACATCAAGCATCACATAACTGACTCACATACATAACAAATCAAGCATCCGTTACAACACATACACTTCAACATAGTAACCACACTTTTAAAAGTTACAAATTTGGCTCCAAGAAGAATAAATAGGACACTGTTACTAATTACTATTCTTCTACAATTTCTTAAATACATCTGTAATAAATCTGTGAAATTCCGATATGAATAATATTCACGTTTTTTATATTGTTATCGTTCTTTAGCGATTTAAATAATATTCAAGTTATCATTTATATTCTGTTTTCCTTCATTAGCATTATAAAACAATATTCAAGTTATTTATATTGTTATTGTTCTTTCGCAATATATTAATTAAACAAACCGATATTTATCATTTATATTCTGTTATCGTTCTTTAGTGAGACTGTATAAATAATATTCAAGTTATTTATATTGTAATCGTTCTTTAGCGATATAAATAATATAAATTTAATATTAGGTTTGGAAAAATCCAGTTGCATAATACTGGTATTAGTTTTTCTTTTTGTATTATTACATACAATTGAACCACAATAAAAAGAAAAGGAGTAACGAGGAATTGAACCTGAGACGTTGACATCTAAATTCCGACGTTCGTCCGCTGAGCTACGAGAGCAAAAGTGTGGAAACATTTTTGGAAAAATTGGCCCAATCACACTCTAAGATCTTCTGATGATTCGTAGAAGCTAGTCCAGGATGCTGGGGGCAAAGGCTAATTGAGATTTCCCGGTCTCTGACCGGGTCAAACATCCTGATAGAATTAATATTTAACCCTTGCCGTGACTTTCGGTGAAGTCCGGAGGGCCCAATTAGTCAAATCCACTCTCCTCATCTCCACGCTTGGGCCCCTTGGAATTTAATAAAATGGGAAAGAGATTGTGGTGTGCGGAAAGCAACGGGATGTTACCGCATTTAGGCCTATCCTTCCTAAGAAAACTGCAAACATGAGCAAAGGAAGCTTTTAATAGAAGAAGAAGGATCTTCTGCGGACCTCTGGAAAAAGAACTAAGGAAGAGACTAGCGAAGTGCTTTGTGTGGAGTGTGGGATTATATGGGGAAAGAACATGGACATTACGACGAAATGAAGAGAAACGAATTGAAGCATTTGAAATGTGGATGTGGAGAAGAACTGTGCGTGTAAAGTGGACAGGCAGAATAAGAAATAAAATTGTGTTTGAAAAAGTGAGTGAAGAAAGAATGATGCTGAAACTGATTAGAAAGAGAAAAAGGAATTGGTTGGGTCTCTGGTTGAAAAGAATAATAGACGACATTAGGATATGTGGATCATATGCGGAGACTAAGAGGAAGGCAGAAAATAGGAAAGATTGGAGATTGCTGGGTTTGCAATGTAAGACCTGCCCATGGACAGAACATTTATGTGTGTATGTTCAGAATGCCTGGAATATCGTGTCTCAGAACAGTCGCTATTTGCAAAGACTAGTCAATTCCATGCCCACTCGACTGCAAGTTGATCGAGATAAGAGGAAGATAGACTAAATATTGAATTGTGGCCTTTTGTTTTGTTTTTTGAACGATTAATTGTTTGAATGTTTTAAGGCCGACGCCAGTAAATTTGTTATGTTTATGCCACGAAAGATATTTTATTGAGAATAAAATCTTTTTTCTTTCCATTTGCAGCCACAATATCATAATGATAATGATAAAGTCATGGCATAATATATTAATGAACCTGATGTTAATTATTAAAATAATCATAAAAGAAAAAGGAGCCATTATGTCTAGTTTGTCTCTCTCAAAAACAGAACAAAAAAGGACATAAAAAGCACGAGGTTGTAGTCGAACGCAGGACCTCATGAATAAGACGCCTGAACGCTACCATATGCTATCGAATAACACACAGTATACTTCAATTATAACTGTAGATATCAGGCAACGTGGTCCAACAACATGTAACATCGCCTGTCTCCGAATTGTAGCGAAGATACCCGAAGGGAACATTGATACAGGAGAGCGGCCACTTTTTCTTTTGACAGCTGTACACGTTTCTGCCCCATACAATACCAAACTCCACATGAAATACGTCACTTTAGTCTCTTCCTTAGATATTTTTGAAAGGTCCGTAGAAGATGCTCTTTTTTATTGTAAGTTTTCTGTGCCATTCCTATCCTCCTCTTGACTTGCCGGCAACAGCTCATGTTACTACTAATTGTACTCGTATAGATATGGAATTAAAATTTGGAGCGAGTCTTAATGGGAGTCCACCTGTATATAGGCAATAATTTCGCACGACTGTCCAAAAGTAGCATATCTACAGGGGCTCTTGTTTACTGCACATGCGCAGTGTGTTGTAAGCGAAACTTCTACAATAAGGGAGCTCCGAATTTTATTTCCGTATCCGTACATCCCAAGTCCCGCCAAGTATTTGAAGATGTCCACTTGTTCTATGTAAGTACTGCCTTATTTCGAATTCGCGTGTTTACCTTCTTCATTTTTCTTACGATAGCCATGGTCTTCGCCTTGTTTGAAAAAATCTTCGTCCCCTTTTATTTCGACCTCTTCTACAATATTAACTTCTACAATATTAAATATTTTTTGTTACACACCAGCAACAAGTCAGTGAGGTGGTAGACAGCACGCCAGTTCTAGAGTCGCAAGAGTCAAGGCTGGAAGTTTATACATTAAACATGAGAATCAGGTCGCGTCATAAACAAGTCTATAGGGAGATTCCTTTCACAGGAACCAGGTGTTTTGCCATGTTGTGCATGTTTTTACAATACAATATAAATAATGTTTATATAATGTTATTAGTGTTATTACTCATCTTATTACATATAATACTACATAATATTTTAAGGAAAGTCCGGCCATCAGCGTAGCTCAGGCGGTTGTCTGCGATATATAACTACAACGTCTTTGTTGTCTGCTGATCCGGAGGTGTGCTCGGGCATGGGCTTGATTCCATCTTGGGCTAGTCACCTATTTGATTTTTTCCGAAGTTTTCGCCAACTTTAAGGCGAATCTTAGGTAATTAATTATATCGTGAATCCTCGATCTTACTTCGTCAAATATCACCTTGCTATCACCAATTCATCGACGATAAATAACCTGGTAGTTGATACAACGTCGTTAAATAACCGACTGGAAAGAAGAAGCGTCTGAAAAGGAGTGGAGTAAAATTTCCCTTTTGCGGGGAAATGTTGTCATCGTTTCCACAGAAAAGAAAAAAGGGGAAATATTAAACTGTTTGTCTAAAATTGGGAAAATTTCATGGTTTTAGGGATATATATATATATATATATATATATATATATATAGGCTAAAATTAACAGACAAATTAAAACACACATTCCAGATATCTAGTCTCCCAACAGAGGATAGTACTCAGCACAGCATGCTGTTTATAATGCATAGATACTGCGCTTGAGTTTTTTTTTCCCTCCCACATAAAAACCCTATTTTACATAAAAACTAATCTGGCCTTCAACTGTCTGTGTCTTTCACATTTAAATAAAATTAAAAAGTGATTTATCCTGAAACAATAAATTGAAAATTATAATTTTTTAGCATTTTACCCATTAGCCAGCATAATAAATTATTAAGAGGCAATATTATTTCATTAGTCCCGTTACCGCATGTATGAAATAAATTGATAATAATAGTAATATAATAATAATAATAATAATAATAATAATAATAATAATAATAATAATAATCGGTAATATTAATATAAAATCTCTATTGAGAATTCAAACCACTTTTAGAGACAGATAAATTAAAAATATAATCTTTCTACCACCTTTCTTCTCTAAAGTTATATTTAATAAATTTTATAATTATTTCCATATCTGTTCACCAGATTGAGTCAAATAATCATCACACTAACTTATTTACCTCTGCGAGAAAGATTTTGTTGAATTAATACTCCCTACATGTACTTGTCTTCTTCTACCACAAGGATTCCACTTGCATGGGACCAACATTTAATTGAAGATTCGGGCATTAAAAGATCCATTTCTTGAGAAGAAAAGAGGGGGCGGTAATTTGGCAAAATGACTACCTTTTACTCTCGATAACGATTTCGAGACATTTCAAAGGTTATTTTTGCCTACATGGATACAGACACTGCAGTAGCCTACATTTTCTATACATGAAGAAACAATTTACAAAGTTTGCTTTACTTCAGTGGGCTTGAACTATCTTTCGCAGCTGGGATTACGCGACGTTTCATATCTCGTAGAGATGTTCTGAATTTGATGTACAGCCGATTCTTTACGTACCGGTAACTCTAGAGGAAGAAATCCTCTTGAATTCATCATAGATAACATGAATGAGAGAATGAATGCATGGTATTGGATGAACGGATAAACCTAGAGTGCGCGAGTCGGCGAGCGAAACCGTACATGAATAAATAACTAATAATTATTTTATTATTATTGATCCTTAGCAGATCATGTGCAATTTGTATTTGACAAAACTACTCCTAAGCGATATTTCTTCAGTGCTTCGGTTTTCCTTTTGTTAAGAGTTGCTTTTTTTTTTTTTTTTTTTTTTTTTTTCACTGTTGAAAATTGACTCACTTCATCTTAGCATGCAGTAAATCATACAGCAGGGTTATTATATTTTGAACATGGGATCCATTTGTTGCAGTATGGGCGGGAGAACATCGAGATAGCGAAGAAGGTGCGACTGCACAGCTGCGACAACTCCGAGGACGAAGACGAGGGCGATGACAAAGGACAGGGCGACGCCAAGGAGAATGGCGGAGTGGTGAGAAACCACGTGAGTCATAGCAACCATGTTGGCCAAAAGACGGACAAGAAGCTGAAAAACGGCGTTCTGGCGAACAACAGCACCAGCCTCATCAGCAGAGATGACCTGATACTGGTGCCGGACCCCGAGCAGAACTACACTAGCGCCAGCAACCATCTGGCCGAGGAGGATCATGCGACTGTTACGCATGTGAGTTACTATAGGCTACTTGTTTTTTTGAAAGATGGGACATGACAGTTAAGCGGCCGAGCTTGGAACTACAGTGCTATGTTGCCAATATCGACTACCACGCTGCCAGCTGATGGAAGCTAGCAATTGACGTTAAGCTGGCTGACGTTAAAACATTCATTGACAATTGACGTGAAGTTAAGAAGACAATACAGAAATCGATAGAGAATCAAAGACGAAATGTACCAATGCTAACATTGTGTGCACAATAAATGTCGCCAAGAGAGCTATTAAGCACTTGCCACATGGGAACGACAAGTTTGGCAACTCAACCGTTGTTACCATAGCAACAGGCCTACCATGCTATGTGATATTCAGTTGTTTTTCCGATCGCAACGCTCCTGTCACATCCCATCTTAAAAAAACAGGTACTGTATTTATATTCATGCACGCCAACCACTGCATTATGTTGGAAAAGTTGCATTGCACTGACAGGGGAAGGAGTGGCCATTCACACCCCCTAATGGTATAATCGTAAAATTACCTTTATTACATTTAATATAACTAAATTATTACTCAAAATATAAAAAAATTCAAAGAAGGAAACGAATCAACCAAAGAATCCAAATCAAATTAAAACAAACAAATAAAAAAAGTAAAAACCGAATTTCTCCCATTCGAACTAATGGCGGCAACCTTTTCATACTTAAGCTTATACCGCTCACCGCGTGTTTGTTATTTTACTCGTGTGTGTCGTACTCGCCACTCCGATTATTATTAAAGCTCGGATTTGTATGTACTAAAAGTTAAGAATGACACCGAGTATAGTTGAGTGGATTTAGTGTCTGTTAAATGGGTTTTAAGTCTTGTTCACAAAACTACGAAATGCAACGACAGAGGACTTATTCACAAAAACTAGACAATGCATCTTGTAAACCGCGCGCTGTTTTGTAAGTGATGGTTAAGAGGATTAAAGACCCTGAAGACCAGTGGCGAAGCTCTTAAGAGGCTTTTAAGGCTTAGCCTACAAATTTGACTTATTAGTATATCTAGTAACAAGTATGTTCGTAATGACGATGTATCGATCGTAACACTTGGTTTCACTCTGATCCTTCCATATATTAATTCACTGTTGGCAGTCATGCGATGCACAGTTCAGTGGAAGAGGCTTGTGGCAGAAGCCTCGTAGCGATGGTCTCGCCCACAGGCAAAGATACTCGCAACCTTGAGGGGAGACCGGGGAGGAGGTGATATCGATTCGCTGCGGCTCAGTAGTAGGAAGCGCGGCTAGCTTCAACCACGATATAATGTAATACGCCGCGCTGTGTTGATGTTCTGTGAATGCGCTGCATTGTTGAGTGTTAGCTTCATGCGTGTGTGTGTGTTTTACATACTAATTTTGTGTAAAATGGCTCATACTGACAAGCAAACATTATGATGGAGGCAGATAAAAAAGTTTTTTTTTTCTTTCACTGTGTTAATAATGTCAAAAGAAGTGCTTACACAAATTTTGGCCACTCGACCTCAATTACGAGGACCGTAAAAAAATAAGTTCTCCAAGGAACAGACACAGAAATTGTTGAGCTGTTTTTCAACATATTCCCCACCGGAATTGAGACATTTGTCATATCATGGGATCGACAGTGAGTGCAGACGGCTGTCAAACGCTGGTTCTGATCCCAGGCAGCTGGCTTCTACGACACAAGGATACAAAAATTGATCCCATGGTATGACAAATGTCTCAATTACAGTGGGGGATATGTTGACAAATGGCGCAACAATTGCTCTATCTGTTTCTATAAATCGTTTCATGCAACTTTTTTTTTCTCTTTGGCAAACGGCCACAGGGAAAATCACTTTCTGGACGGCTTCGTAATTGCGGTTGCGTGGCCAAAATTTGTATAAGCACTTCTTTTGACATTGTTAACATGCTGGAAGAAAAAATTTAACTTTATCTGCCCTCATCAGAATGTTTGCTTGTGAGAGGACATTGAGGTCATTATTTGCAGAATTAAAAGAGAAACCGTTTTCAAGTTGTGCTTATGAAACAAAATGAGCTTACGAAGATCGAGGTCGACACTACATTTACATATTGAAGTAGCGGATGGAGGAAGACAAAATAGAAAATTTCAATTTTCATGGTATAAGAAATATCCTTTGCTAACAGGGTGCTCTGAGATAATTAAGTTATATATTTATACCTGTATTCTGTTTGGGGGTGAAAATGAGTAGTCATTATTTTCTTGTGGATCTGTGTCACAAAATGTTGATAGAAAAGCTGAGAAATATCTGGTGTAAAAAAAAAAAGTAAGGTAAGCCGATTTTTTCAGCCTGCCCACTATTTAAACCTTAGCTTCGCCACTGTAATAATGGTTCAAGTGGAAGTACTGAATGGCAGGAATGGCATGTAAAAGGAGTGGGGGGAGGCATGGCTTGTATGTTTATAAACTATACCGACTAAAAATACTAGCTTTTTCTACATATGAATCCCAGCTATAGGCCTATAGTTATTCAGACAGTCATTTGGAGCAGTGGAGGGAGAGGATCGAGGTCAAATAATAATACTTTCAAGCTTTTTCTTGATGAGTAATCGTTACAGGTCTATATTTTTTAAAACAGCTTGCCAAACACTCTAAAAAAATGGCACTGGGTTTCTCCTTCTCTCTTCCTCACCTTCATCATCCTCACCCATTCCCTACAGATCACATCACGCATAACATGACCCGCCAAAGTGATGGGCAACTTGAAAATGTGTTACAGTTCTGCCATCTATCCGCAATATGCGGAGCCCGAATTACGGAAGTGAAATGGGTAGGCATTAGATACATACATATTTTTTAATACGTCTAGTCTAATGCAAGTGTTAGTTGGGAGGCCGGAGGGAATAAGACCTTTGGGGAGGCCGAGACGTAGATGGGAGGATAATATTAAAATGGATTTGAGGGAGGTGGAATATGATGGTAGGGACTGGATTACTCTTGCTAGGGACCTATGGTGGGCTTATGTGAGGGCGGCAACGAACCTCCGGGTTCCTTAAAAGCCGTAAGTAAGTAAGTAAGTAAGTATGTCTAATGCAAGGAGATGATGATGATTAGGACGGTGGTGGTCCACCTACAACTAACAGAAAGGAAATGTGTATTAATAATATGTCAGACATGTTAAATATTTTCTGGAACAGAAAATGCAGTTCCACAATATGTGTTCTTAGACTTGACGGTGCATGTAATCGGAAATAGACTTTGAGTAGTCCACTATGTCCTGGAACTTAATCCCGAATGCATTTTTTTATAGCAAGGTACCTGGTTCAGGTTTTTTCCGGGTTTTTCCCTCAACCCAATACGAGCAAATGCTGGGTAACTTTCGGTGCTGGACCCCGGCCTCATTTCACCGGCATTATCACCTTCATTTCATTCAGACGCTAAATATAACCTAAGATGTTGATACAGCGTCGTAAAATAACCCAAATAAAAATGATATTCTGAGACCACCGGGACTCAGGCGGTTGTGCTTTTGCCTACTGATCCGGAGTTATATTTGCGCGTGGGTTCGATTCCCGCTTGGACTGATTAGCTGGTTGGGGTTTTTCCGAGGTTTTCTCCAACCTTAAGATGAATGTCATGTAATCTATGGTGAATTCTCGGCCTTATCTCCCCAAATACCATCTCACCATGACCAATTTCATCGACGCTAAATAACCTAGTAGTTGATATCACGTCGTTAAATAACCAACTAAAAAAATATATTCTGATGTCTCATTTTATTCCATCAGTTGTCTTGTATAAGAATTAGAAAATAATTATCGTTACTGGTTGTTTGGGGTAGCCATACATAACGAGCCCAACAAAGTAGGCGACCCCTCTGGTCACATACCTATTTGCCATGGCCTAGTACCGAAACGTTGGAAATGTTAAGTTCCACGACATGATGGAATATCCAAAAGTCTACTCGTATTTCTGATACAGTTAGAAGTTCTCGTAAATTTATTGAGTTGTAACTTTTAAATTGATACATTATGGGATCAGTGGGATGATGATGATGATGATGATGATGATGATGATGACGATGATGATGATGATGACGATGATGATGATGATGACGATGATGATGATGTTGATGATGATGATGATATTACTATTTAGTAAGAGTTTGTTTTCGTCATAAATATTTGTATTTCACTTTCACAAAAATATATCCATGTTTTGAAAGAATAGTTGAAAGTTTTAAATAATTTAACCAGTTAAGTTCATCGAAACCGCAAAAGCATTTTTACACAGTTGCGAGTCTTCTTGGTGACACAAATCGTGGTGAGAATGGAAACTAAGGTGATCCATCTCCAACCCATTTCTTCAATTCTATAAAACGCTTTCACAGTCATTAATTTGTTACGAAAGTAATCATCTCTCCTGTAAAACTTGGTTTCTTGGACTTAGTGTATTTTCAAACGTGGTTATTCAATTTTGTTTTCGATGATTTAACCCTAATTTAGTACGATATTCTTAGCAGATAACAAAGTCATAATACTCGCAGATTCACAAAAGTTGCAGCAAGCATTACAGTGTTTTACACATACCAATTTTCTTTATTGTACAAGATACATTAATGGAGGAAAAAAGTGTTGGATATTTCCACAATTTTACTGCTGTAAGCTGTACCTACCCCCTTAAGGCAACAGAATTAATAAATACAAAAATTGACAAGTACAATTAAAATTACATTAACGAAAATAGTATACAGTGATGACAAATCAATCTATATTCAGAAATTTTAAATAAAATGATAATTTTCTTCGGAAAACGTATTATGTGTCTTTCACGTGTTAAACTTTATATTACCTTGTTAACATGTTTCGGCCTGCTATTGGCCATCTTCCGAACTGGTTGTTGCTGTCTTGGCGCCTTTTGTTTTGTTTCCTGTGGGGGTGTGTTTGTGTAGTATAATGTGGAGTCAAAGAGTGTATGTGTTCCAGAGTGATATAGTGTTAAAAGTTTTGTAATCAAGATGGATAATTTTCTTATAATAAACACATAAACATGAGCTGCCCTCCTATAACGCTACTTTCCTCTCGAAGGAAGTCAGAATTATAATCTTGCGGTTTGCATTTAAGATTAAGTTTATTTATGACACAGAAAACCGAGAGTAATAATAATAATACTGAAGTTACGTTTTAGGTTATTAATTTATCCTTGGAACAGGTTATTGTGTTCGATGGTATTGGCTTGCATTCTGCTTGCAACTGATAGGCATGATGTAAGCATGACTCATGCAGGTCAGGTTACCATCAGGTGAGCCTTCAATATTGTTTCGTTGACATAAAACAAGAGACAGAGATATAAATACGTATGCATGCAATATAAACATATGCTATCGGAAATCTGTGTCATCACATAATGAATTATGAAGAAGCTTGAAAGACCTTGAGCTGTTTAATTTGTTTTGTATCGCTTGAATTAAAAAAAATACTATATTCGTTACACAAACATAGCGTTTCATAACATTTTCTTATAGCTCTTTCGAAATCGCGATTTTGAGGTCAACAACCTCGATTTTTTTTTTAATTTATTCTCTATAATTAAAGACTTACAAATAGAACCTATATTCTTGAAAAGTAACCACTAGAAAGTAGTATTAGTAATTGAAGGGTTAGCTGGAAGAAGGGCGTAATTCGAATTACGGTGTTTATCCGTAAAATGGCTATATGCGTTCTTTGGCGGTGTTTCTACTAACCACCACAATGTTATGCCTCTACTCCCAATAGATTACAATAGAGAGGTATTATTGAATTGCGTCCGTCTTCCATCTCACTACTGTGGTTCGAGGACCGGCGAAGGTAACTGCAAGGGTGTTCGCGTTGTCTGACGAATGTTCTGATCTATCCTATCTTTCGCCTAAGGGAAGCGAATATAACATTTCTGATGTTGAAAGTATCCGTGAAAATGAATTATATACGGAAAAGTAGAAAACGGAAACGGTTGAACAAACTATGAAACAATAATCTAGTAAACGACGACGAAATTACGGCAAAGCTTACACAAGCAGGTCAGGAAAAATGGTGAAAGAAATACAGTATTTCTATTTATTTTTGTCAATGGCGAATGAATATAAGGTACTTATAAATATAGGCGTATGCAGTGCTATAAAATGTTAGATCCAGGCTAGCAGTCAGTCATTTAGGAACGACCATATTTTTGACAGGTTAGCAGCAAAACATTTAAGCCAGTTGCTGCCAGAATAAATATGAGATGTCTACAGAGGAACAAGCCATTTTCTATTGATGATTTTGAGAAACTGGAATCAAAAACCAACAGACTACATTTCTCATGGGATATTTGGAGAGGAGGACCATTAAGCAACGTCAGACAACTGTAAAACCACAGTACCGAGAATGTTCTTGGGTATACTGTATCTTGACTGAGAAGAATTTTTATGCAAGTCCTTTATTCTGTCATTGTTTACAATATCTAAGAAACGACTGATAACTGTACAAAATATAGTGAAACTAGATGATACTGTAATGACAGATATGAGAGGCAAACACTCCAATAGGCCTCACAAGATTCTAGATGTTGTTTATGTTAGGTTATTAGATCACATAAAGTGGTATAGTGTTTGTAAGCCTATATTCTAGGTACGTTCAGTTTAAAAAATGATAACGTGAAATAAGTGGGATTAATTACTTTGAATGCTGTGATAAAAATTTAGTAAACGAACATATATATATATATATATATATATATATATATATATATATATATATATATATATATATATATTGTAGAACATACATTGTAATTATCTTCATTATTTTAGTACCTATATACCTACATTTAGCCTTTCCTATAGAAATATTAGAAATATAGAACAGTTAACAGTATTGCATTATTTTCAGCCCTCTTGTATGGAAGAAGGACGTAATTTAAAAAATTGAATGCTTCGTTCTCGTACAATATTTAAACATTAACCATGGAACTCATTGTAATCACAAGAGAACGTATTACCCTACAATATATATCAATAGTGTCATATTCCAGCAAGAGATGCGCGGTACAGATAGTTTTTGTTAATTATCTCAAAACTATGTTTTCTGAGTTACGCTCTTCTTCCATCTAAGCCCTCAATTAATTACGTACCGTTTACTGCTCTGCTGTTGCGACGACCACGTAACCTATTACTGTTACTATTGAATATGACCTTCTTAACTGTGGGTGCTGATTATGATGAACATCACTCAGATAAACATTCCAGTAGTTAGGTTATTACTCTGCCGAAAACATGGAAATCAATTGATTCTTATTTTAATAAAAAATGACTATTAATAATTCCTTAATCTAGCACGACGTACATAAACTTTTCACTTATTAAGCACGAAAGCAGTGAACAGCAACTGATGAAGTCTGTTTATTTGTTAACAAATAATAACCTATCGCTATTGTAGGAAGCATTCATATCACTTACTTCCCCTCTGCCGTTTCATCCTGCGCTCCACTCCTGGGTAACAAACTACTGCTACTACTATTACTACTATTATAGGCTTACAACTCCACTACCACTACTACTACTACTACTACTACTACTACTACTACTACTACTACTACTACTACTACTACTACTACTACTACCTGCTGCTGATTACTGTAATTCATTATACAACATTTTAAAAGTATTGTAATGCTCCACAAATGGATTTCAAGATTTTCAAAGACGTGAACATTGTCAGCAGAAATACATTTTTTAGTTGGTTATTTGTCGACGCTGTATCAGACTATTAGGTTATTTAGCGTCGATGGAAGTGGTATAGCAAGGTGAGAACGAGAATTCTCCATAGATAACCTGACATTCGCCTAATGGTTGGGGAAAACTTCGGGAAAAACCTAACCAGGTAAACAGCCCAAGCGGGATTCGAACCCACGCTCGATCGCAGCTCCAGTCAGCAGACAAGCGTCTCTGCCGATTGAGCTACGCCAGTGACGAAATGCACTGTTGAAAAGTGGTTTTTGGCGTGAGAATGATAAAAAATATATATCAGGCGGTAGCACGTTTATTTGTTGATCCCTGAGCTGCGCTCGGACATGGGTTCGATATCCACTTGGGCTGATTACCTTATTGGGTTTTCCCCAGCCTTAAGGCAAATATCAGATAATCTATAATGAATCCGCGGTCTCATCTCTCCAGATACCATCTCGGTATCTTAGTGATAGTGATATTTATTATAGCTCATAGACAAAAAAGTACATACATATAATCATTGAAACTTTATATTACATACTTTATAATTTACACATAGATATACAATTTTTAATATAATTTCTAAACTTAACTATTTAATCTAAGATGTTTTATCTTGCACTTGCGATTAGTTTTATGCAAGACACAGCTCATTTTAGTTGATACAATTAGTCTTTGTTCACTTGCCTAATTTGTACTTCACGTTTCAATCTGCAATGCCATCTCGCTATCACAAATTCCAGCTTGGTGTTAAACGCTGGTGGATGACAGCCAAAGATAAAAGCTTATGGAGAAAGATCCTGAAGGAAGCCGCCATGGCTCGACCCGAATTTTAGAGCTACAGATGATGATGATGATGATGATGATGATCATCATCATCATCATCATCATCATCATAATCATAATCACAGATTCCATCGACACTAAATAACCTAGTAGTAGTTTGTAAAGCGTCGTTAAGTAACCAACTAGAAAAATTGACAATGGAACATTGGTTTCAAAGAATTTGATGTAAATGCATCTTCAATTAAAATTATTTTTAGACATACTGACTTTCTATACATAGGACTATACAATATACTTACTTACGGCTTTTAAGGAACTCGGAGGTTCATTGTCGCCCTCACATAAGTCCGCCATCGGTCCCTATACTGAGCAAGATTAATCAGTCTCTACTAGAGATAAACAACAATCGAGAAAACGAGACTAACAGCGCCCGCAAAGCTGAAAACCCTCACGACAATGTTGTATTACGTCGCGTCCTTGACGTAAAGACTGGTTGTGAGTCTTCAGAGACTCGATATTGATCATCCCCCGAAGTCAGCAGTTTATACCTGACTGAACTTTTATCTACTTTGGCAACTTATGTATGTATAAACAGTCAAGTAGCCTATTTGAAACATCATCTCTACCTTTCAGTGTATAATAATCCGTTCCCCAGTCTTTATTTAATTATTAGGTCCTTATTAAAAGGCTAGGAATTTTCTTTTCATATGTTTAAGATCAAGTGTGCAATCTCAAGTAAGAATATATTAATGTTATATTTTATGTTTCTTAGAAATGCAAATTTATTTGAGATTTTTTTTTATTTATATAACCATAGGTAATATCATATAATAGAACTAGAACATTTTGATGACTAAGATACTGTTCTGTTTTGTCTTTTTGTCTCATTTAAACATTTATAACGTTATTTATTTCAATGATGTATGTTATTCAAAGTTACGAAATCCTTCCACGCCGACCAAATGCTATTTCGAGAATGACGAGCGAGACTCGAAGCGCACGAGAATGACGAGCCGAGACTTGAAAGACAAATGCAGCGAACACAGCGAGCGAGAGCGGCTGTTAGTTTTGTTCATCTCTAGTCTCTACCATCATATCCCACCTCCCTCAAATACATTTTAATATTATCCTCCCATCTACATCTCGGCCTGCTCAAAGGTCTTTTTCCCCTCCGGCCTCCCAACCAACACTCTCTATGTGCATTTCTGGATTCGCTATATACAGTAATATACTACCGTTATGGTGCAATTTCTTAGCAAGAACAGTTTGTGTAAAGAACTCTATAATAACACTAGATCACACATTGTTTTTCTCGTTGACAGAACTTCCCTCGGAGAAGATCATTCGAAACGCTGAAGAGAGAGTTCGAGCTGTCGGATTGCCTGGAATACGTGAAGGCCGGCGTTGAAGCCATCATCGAGGACCAGGTGACGCATCGGTTCGAGGCCGAAGAACTCAAGGTGGGCAGTTTCACTTCATCATACTTGCATATTACTACATTTTATATTTTTCTTCACCCTCCCCCCGCCGTTTCCTCTTATTTTGACTCTTTCCTAATATTTATTCTTTTCTTTCAGCTTCTCTATTTTTAGTTTCTACTGACCTTATTCATTCCCTTTCCTGCATTTTTTATTCCATTTTCCTTTTTCTATCTTAGTTCTTTCTTTTCTTCCCATCATTACGTGGAGGTTCCTCTTCCATTCTAGTAACTGTAAAACGGGCTAATCAAACGTTCTAAGGTAAGAACGAAGAAAATGAGAACTATAGTGAAATCTGTGTTTCATTGCTGATAACATATAACTTAATGGGCTTTCATGGCAACAACTTTTATCAGTTTCATTATGCTGTCATCTAGCGACTGCAGAAGAAGTCACGTTATAACTCTAATGGAATTGCATGGAGTAATAGCCCAGTCTAGTATATACAGTCACGAAGTTTGAGTTTATGAGGGCACTAGGAACAATAGACTGTGCAGGTACTATTTCGCATTGTCTGTAATGAGGCGATATTAGCGATCCTAGTGGTTAGCAACTGTCTATGGATCCATATTTACTACGTATTGAGCTTCGTGATTGTAAATACTAGACTGTGATAATAGATTGCAGCATGACTTCCACCTAGCGGTCGTTGCCAAAAAATACGTTTTTGACATTGGAGATCTTGGTGGTTGTTCTCTTTTATATGTTGCCAATTCATAACATAGGAATGACCAATCTGCTATATAGCCTAGTCGTGTGTGTGTGTGTGTGTGTGCGTGCGCGTGCGCGTGCGTGCGTGTTTTTTCTCTGTTCTGCCTCCCGTTTCTTTCCTTTCTTCTGCCTCCTTCCATGTCTTCCTCTATTCTGCCTCCCTGTTCTTTTCTCTCTTCTGCTTCCATTTCTTTTCTTTCTGCTGCTTCCCTTTTCTTTTTTTTCTCCTTTTTCCATTTCTTTTATTTCTCCTGCCTCCCTTTTTCTTTTCTTTCTGCTGCCTCCCTTTTCTTTTCTCTCTCCTGCTTATTTCTTCTGTTCTCTCTCCTACCTCTCTCTTCTTTTCTTTTTCTTGTCTCCCTTTTCTTTCCTATCTTTTGCCTCCAATTTCTTTCTTCTATTCTGCCTCTTTCTTCTTTTCTCTCACCTGTCTCCATTTTTCTCTCTCCTGCTTCCGTTTTTTCTCTTCTCTTCTGGCTCCTTTTCTTTTCTTTCTCCTGTTTGCCTTTTCTATTCTCTTTCTTCTTTCCTTTACGTTTTTTTCTTTCCTTCCATTCTTTTTTTCATTTCTACTTTATATTCTCTTTACTTTTTCATTTTTTTCTTTACCCTTCAACTTCTTTCCGTTTCCTTTTATTTGCTTTCTTATGCTTTTGTTTTAGTTTTTATTGTCGCTTTTGTTATCGTTTCCTTTCTGCTGTTGTTTCATTCTATTTTCGTTTTCTTTTCGCACATTTTCGTTTTCTTGTCCCTCTGGTTTTGTTTTACTTTAATTTTTTTTTCATTCTCGTTTTATCTTTTTCCTTTGAATTTTTTTTTTCGTTGTTGGTAACTCTATAGCTTTATGGTTGTGCTGACAGATGGAGTTACTTGTCAACAATGTGACGCTGAAACGTGTGTTCAGGTTACTGCGCAGCGACAGTCCTGATGTATTTTTATATTTGTGATGATTGCTTAATTAATATTAACCCGGCACACTCACAATCACACTCACATTCATACAAATTTCCAGACTCTAGACACCCAGGGAATTCCTCTTCTTCAAGAAAAATTCACCGAGAGCACAGCCCGGGAATCGAACCCGGGACCTCCTGATCCAGGATGCTGACCAACAGACCACAGAGGCAGTCTCTTTGAATTTTGTTTTCGCTGTTTTTTTTTTTTTTTTTTTTTTGCTTTTCTTCTGTTATTTCTTATCTTTGTCTTTTTTGTTCATTCTTCTTTGTTTTTTCTTTAGCTTTTTCTTTCGATTCTGATATTCCTCGTTTTTCTTATTATGTATTCCTTTTATCTTCTATTTTCATGTTTCTCTTCTTTATTTTCTTCTCTCTGTTTCTGTCGTGTTTTCTTCCTAGGTTTGAACGAAATTTACTCAATAATTCGAAAGTTATCAGTTCCTTTTACCCTGTATTTCCCCTTTTTCTTCTCTCTGTTTTATTTCTTCCTCGATTTGCACGTAATTGAGTCATTACAATTCGAAAGTTACCAATTTCTTTTAGCTTCTATTTTCCTTTCTTGTTTTTCTCCTCTACTTTCTCCTCTGGATTTATTTCTTCCCTTCTTCCTAGATTTGAATGTAATTGACCCAATACTAGTTAAAAATTATCTGATGTGCATATACAGAAACAAAGACTCTACTTTCCCCATTTGTATGGAAAAGTTGTGATTTAACGTAGCCTACTGTAACGCACCTCAGATTGTTTCAATGCAAGGCACTTGAGCTGTCGCTATAAATATCTTGGCGTAAGCCGTAAATGTTGTCTTCCTATGGAACACCCCCCCATTGTTCAGTCGAGAGTGTGAGAGACTGATAAAACAAATCAGAAGGTCAAGGAGAGGCCGTGCGCTGTTCCTTGAATGTTACATCACCCTGAGGAGTGATTTAGCGCAAGATGGAAAATTTTGCTCAAAGTCGCAGTGATGTGCTCCGCACACGTGTGATTCTTGGAAAATTGATTGCAGTGGCCAGGAGGCAGGACCTCGA
Organism: Periplaneta americana; assembly: GCF_040183065.1. NCBI lineage: Eukaryota > Metazoa > Arthropoda > Insecta > Blattodea > Blattidae > Periplaneta > Periplaneta americana. The sequence continues at coordinate 69,867,568 of NC_091118.1, forward strand.
ACAATATGGACTACGTACTTTATCACATAACTTTTTGTATGTGTACAGTACTGATACAGTGTGTTTGTGTGTGTTTGTTTCTCTTATGTGTGTGTGTGTTTTTTTTTTTGCGCGCGATGTGTTTTGTATGTGTGCGCGTGCGTGTGTGTGTGTGTGTGTGTGTGTGTGTGCGTGCGTGTGCGTGCTCGTGTTTTTTGTCTTTTTGCACGCACGTGTATTTATGTCTATGTGCGCGGGCATACACAGCGTGAGGTGCATGAGGGAAACATATAAGTGATAACATAACATAGCTGTGAAAGTAAAGAGCCTTATAGTAGGGAAATAATTCTGACACATTGGATTTGTTAATATTAATTTATGGAACAGAAAATTGCAACTTAATACTTCATAGCACTTTTTATTTCCAATTTTATACATATTACTAGTCAGCAATGTAAGCAATGGAGAGGGAAAGGAATTGGCCACCCTACTTCATTATCTCCTGGTTTAGTTGCCTCATATGTGATGTCTTATGATGTCACTTATGAGGTTCAGGCTTCACAGGGAGCTACTGAAAGCCAGATTTGCATAATATATTCGTTATTGTTGGTACGTTAACAGAAAGTAACTCACACAGAATTTGTGTGCACTCAAAGTTGGGTTTCTGGCGCCTTGTCAGCCCATTTGAGTTGTGTGGATATAAAGGGAAAAATTGTGACTGTGTCGTGTATAGTTCCTGGGTAGCTCAGTCGGTAGAGCATTCGTGTGCTAACAGCATATTCCGAATCTCACCGGTCCGGTGGCATCAATGACGTCACGTTGCAGCGAAATAAGGAACAAAATTGCTGGAAGGATTGATGACTGTCATGGCGACTGTACAAGTTGTTGTCTGTGCTACGCTAGCAACATTTTGCGAAATTTTCGTACTCCCATCTCGTTCAAAGAAAAGATAGCATAAACAATTTATTTCTTGAACCAGTAGTAATAATGGGTCTGTTGACATGTTCGCTCATAAGCCATTAACATATTGTTTTTACGTTGTGCTCATTACAAACAATACAGCAGAACTAAAGCAGAACACACTGCCATGACACAACAGTGCACGATGTTATTCATCTGCTAATTCCCGCCCTATACAAGAACCAGTCAGATTCACTGATGGCGGCTGATGGAGACTGCCACCACCTCTGCAAGTTGATGGCACCAGTGCGACACTGGTGGAGCATCAATGACGTCATCAGTGGAATTCGGAACACCGTGATGCCATCGGATTGCTCACTGGTGAGATTCGGAATACGCTCTAAGTGAAGGGTCCCGAGATCGATATCCGGCCGTGGAACAATTTTTCCCTTGAAATTATTCAACTACTACTTTGTGAAATAGGCTGTAGTTGAACTCATGTGACTGAGTAATATTGGTTTATGTTGCAGTCATGGAATCTTCTGACGAGAACGAACCGTCACTATGAGTTCATCAGCTGGAGGTTGAGTTTCATCTGGATGGTTGGCTTCTTCATGCGCTACTGCTTTCTGCTACCCTTGAGAGTGCTCATCTGTTTCATTGGTGTAAGTGTCTTGTATTTAAGCCTTAGATTATGGGTCTATGAACCTTGTATTGGAACATGAGGCAGATGTTTCATTTTGTCAGAATTTTCATACTGTATTTTCCTGAAGTACAAACTCTTAATACAGAAAGAACTTAAGGGACAACATGCATGCCTTTTCTAGGCTGTACAGTGAGCAGCAAGCAGTTCGCCAGCTTTTGTGGATAACATTCTTACTGTGTCTTGGCACTGCAGTCTAGCAAGTGATGTTTTGCATGTTTATACAAGAAAATGGAGAGAATCTTATCAGAATTTCGGCTTAAACACACAATGCGTGGTTTTTTCTTATAAGTTGTTGCACCATGCATGTGACATACCATATATTACCATGTAATTCCTTCCCCTTTTTCCTGTAATTTTTGGCCGAAAAACACCAGAGAAGGAAACTATGCGAGTATATTTTCTGAAGGAGTGTGTAAAGTAGTCGAAGTGTTTATTAACATAAGTAATATCCGCTATTGTGGAGTAAAGGTAGCATGCCTGGCCGTGAAACGAGCGGACTTAGGTTCAAATCCTGATTGGGACAAGTTACCAAGGTTTTCCCTCCTCAACCACTTGAAGTAGGATTGCTGGGTAACTTTCAACATTGGACCTCGGACCTATTTCGCCTTCATTAATTTCAACTTCATGTATCGTCTTCAGTACGATAGTTTCAGGTTGACCAAAAGATCTAGTAGATCATCTGTCTGGGGATCGGGAAATTGCATAGATCCCGGAGACATAGGAGCTTTCACAGCAGACCAGGGAGCCACCAGTCTGTGTAGCTCCCTCGGGCAGATGGTGAATCACGGTGTCTACTGTGCTGCGATCTTCAGGTCAATATAGGATGCTGTAGGAAGTAGTACGTGATTTGCGAACAGATGTCATCAGTCTGAGGAGGCTTAGGAATATCAACAGGGAGAGACTGTCAGACCTGAATGCCGTAGCTGAATTGATAAAATGGCACCAAGCAGTGAATCACCTACTCACAGGAATGCAGTCCTAAGGACTTTGATAATTATCTCACATTAAGGAGGTCGGCACAATAAGCCTCAGATCTGTGGTGCAAGCCTTCCAGCTCCCCTCCTCAGAAAGGGATGGGGGGGATGTAGATAATAATTTGTTAATTCAATTTCATTATGGTTACAATGGTTATTAGAGGAGAAAAATTCGCTCCAGCGATGGGGATTGAGCCCGCATCCTTGGTTCTATGTACCAAGTGCTCTAACTGCTGAGCTACGCCGAAGTTCAATCTACAGCACCGGATCGAATCCTTCTCCTCCAGTGTTTTTCCCTTTGTGGTCTGACTCCAAGTTCGACATATATGTTGACATATATTAAGTCAACTGCCATTATACAAGGAGCACATTCAATTGAGTATAATGGCAGTTGACTTAATATATGTCAACATATATGTCGAACTTTGAATCAGGTTACAAAGGGAAAACCTCAACTAGTCGTTCTCTTGTGAACCAGGTCCTTGTCCTCTGATCATGCGCACTGCCTCCTTTATGGGCTTATAAAGTATCTGTGCGACTGTGCCTTAGACCATTATTTAGGGAAAGTATTAAAAGAATTGTACTATAGAAACTAAAATACTCTGCATTTTCGAATTGTAATTCTTGGTGGTTTAGTGTTTGCTGTGTTTACCATTTCTGAATTAGGCAGATTTTGGCTATGGGTGATGGATTTAGATGAAAAAAATTGCAGCTTCTCTTGGATGAGGAAATAAATCCATTAATTCAATGTAGTATAATTACCGCATGTGAAAGATCCCTTTGTTAATAAATAAAGACGAATGAAACTCACTCAAAATTGAATGCCTAGGCAGTCCATTATTTCATTCTTGACTTGGTAACAGATGATTCAGAGATCTTTGCTTAAATTTCCATTGGCCAGCTTGATAATATCTATAGACAACAAAGAATGGCAATCATCAAGATAATAGTCTTAAAAAAATTATGTTGAACACTTGTTTCTTCCAATATCATAGATTATCTCTGTTATTTGAAAGATAAGAAAGAATAATATCAATTAAGTTATATATTGTAATCTAATAGTATGTGAAATTGATTAAATTTGCTACAAAGTTCGTGTATACTTCTTTGTTCTCCAGAGCTCATATAAGAAATATGAATGATGCCATTCTCTTTTAATCTGGTTGTGAATCAATAGTTGTCTCCCCCACTTTATTATTAATTGTGTGCAGATGAATAGACACACATCTATTGCCACTGGAATGGAGGACTTCTTTTTCGTGGTGTAAATATGAAACTAAAGTATTGGGTGAATAGATTGTTGAGAAACCATGATATGGTGCCTGGCTCTCAGCAGAGCTGCTTGAAGACTCTGCTTACACGGTGAGCATGCTATCAGTAATATGTTGAGCAGTATTGGTATTTCGACACACCACAAACTGTTACTAAATATATGCAGTTTAGAGGAGATATTACCATTTTACCAGTTAGGTTATTACTGCTGTGGAGTAACAGCATATCTGACCATGAAACAAGTGGGCCCAGATTCAAATCATGGTTGGGACAAGTTGCCTGGTTGAGGTTTTTCCTGGGGTTTTCCCTCAATGCATTAGGAGCAAATGCTGGGTAACTTTCGGCATTGGATCCTGGACTCATTTCACTAGCATCATCACTAGATCTAGGACTTATATGCAGTAAGAGCAAAGAATGACGCCAAATATAGTTGAGTCGATGTGATGCCGGTTAAGAAGGTTTTAAGCCTGGTTGACAAGACTCGAAATGCAAGAAAAGTCACAAGGACTAGACAGTGCAGCTTTTAAACCCCCCGTTGTTTTGTAAGTGATGGTTAAGAGGATTAAAGACCCTTAGTGCTAACTAATGGAAGTACTGACTGACAAGAATGGCAAGTATAAGGAGTGGGGCATGGCTTGCATGTTTATAAACTATACAGACTAAAATTTTTAGTTTTTACTACATACGAATCCTAGCTCAGATCTTCACCTTCATCTCACTCGGACACTAGATAACCATAGAAGTTGATAAAGCGTCGTAAAATAGACTAGATAAAAAATTACAAGTGTTTAATTATCTTTAAGTACCTTTATCTCAGAAAATATTATAGATACCTCTGTGGAAATTTACTGCTGATTCTTTATTATCTTAGAAGTGCTGAGCTCTTGTTTAGAAAGAGTTGCTTAATCAACTATCCGAAGAAAGGTTGGACCCCACAAGTGACACCAACAAGACAACACTCATGAGGCATCTAGGCCAGGAGACAATGGGGAGAGTGGCCAGTTCCTTTCACCCTCTGTTGCATACATCACTGACTAGTTATACATTACGCTAATGAGACTTTAGATGTATACTAACAATAATTGTTCTTCCTCTGACACATATCGTCAAGTGAGATGTATTGTCTGATAATAGAATGCATATCAGCCAGAACCTCAATCAGAGGTATTAGAAACAGTGACTTTATGAAAATAATAAGTTATTATTAGGTCTAGGATTCTTAGGTAAACAAATATTTTATTTGAACTGTAATAGAAACTCGTAATTGTGTTTTAAGCTTTGGACAAGAACACCTGAGTATATATTTTAAATTTTATTTAACATAAAAACACATTTTGAATTTTTTAAATGTAAATACATATTTTCATATATTCACATAAAATACATAAAAATTAAGTTTTCATCAAATAATTTTCGACAAAAGTCCCATTTCAGATTAATCGTCACCCGAATGTTCAGTGCAGTTGCTTAGACACTGCCTATCTGTGGACCTGTGGAAATGCAGTCTGCTCTCTCACCACAAGCGATAAGTAAGAGCTGTCACCACTAAAAAATTGTACTGTAACTAACACACACAAACAATGATGTGTCATTTAGGAGTTTGTCTTGTAAGTTAACATAATGCTGATTCAGGAAGCGGTTATAATTTCATAAACGTCAGCTGCCTCTGTTTTCGTTTCCAGTCATAAACATGTCTCTAGGGAGTACATATTGTTTCTCAATGGCCAGGGCGCTCTTTTTCCAAGTACAAGGCAGTGTTCCGCGATAATCGTTAGTCATTTGTGATGGACAACTTGAGGATGAATCTCATTGTATACTGAAATTGTTCAGAAGTTGGCGAGACAGCATAATTTATACTGATGAGTACTGCATATTGTTTATATTCACACAAAATAATTGAAACATAATAAAATATTTTTCATTTTTTGTCACATATTTTCCCGATTTTTAGCACTCAAAAAATAAATATTTTCCCGACTTTTAGCACCTAAAAATCAGAGCCCTAGTTATTGTATTCTTTGTAACTGGAATTACAATTATACACAAACATTTTTTTTATCCAAATAACCTGAAACTAGAGCTCAGCAATCAATGTAAAATTTTCATGCTTATTTAGCATCGATGAAATTGGTGATAGCAAGATGAGGCCGAGGATTCGCCATAGATTACCTGACATTTGCCTTATGGTTGGGGAAAAACCTCTGAAAAAACCCAACCAGGTAATCATACCAAGCGGGAATCGAACCCGTGTCTGAGCACAACTCTAGATCAGCAGGAAAGCGCCTTAGCCAACTGAGCTACACTGGTGGTTCCCGGCTATCTTAGTTTCTGAGAAAAAGTTACATATGTTCTGAATTTTTAATTACCGAGAAATGAACAACAAAGTAAACAGTAGAAAAACTTGTATTTTCAAAAACACAGAATACTAAACTTATTTTGAAAATTCACATTAAAATCAGCTTTCAACAATGTCAATGTATGAAACATACATTCAGCTACAAAACGCACCAACCACAACTATTTTTGCCAAATAGCTTCAGAGATATTTATGCACTAGTTTAGGATGAGAATGTATTTTGTGTTTAATGCTGTCTATTTAACAACAAAGTTATTCTCTTTCTTTCTTCCCAATATTTTTTTTTCATTATGAGCTTACTGTAATCAGTCTCTTAAATGAACGCCATGTTTTCATGAATTGGCAACTACATTGTTCATTATCAACCTCCAAAATACTTGAAGGATCGCAGCTGTTGTTGGTCAACAGATTCACTGAACCCAGCTAGAAAGACTACTGAAGTATATCCACCGACTATATCTTCTGTACGCAACCCAAAAGATGCTCTTTCGCCGTGATAGGCTAGTGAAAAGTCCAGTTATGGACCATTTTAATACTGCTTTTTCTCAGTATTGATTAAACAGTCTCCAGAGTCTCGTCTGTAATAACAGGTTATACCACTGATAGGTGAGGATGGAATTTGTATAGGAGAGGTTATGAAATGCACTTCACACATAAAACTTATTGCGAAATTAAAAAAAAAAAAATACGCAGAAAATTCAATATAATTATTTGAGACCAAAAACCAAATTTTCATTTTTTTTTTTCTTCACAATTTGATCTCTCATCTCATCTTAAACATCATTTACAAACCCAAGTTAAGAAAGGGATGCTGAAGCTGTCTGCCTTCTGTTTCCAAACATTTCTTGCACTTATTTAAGAAGTGACACTTTATTCAGTGCACTTCTCCAGAAATGCAGGCAATGTTTTTCTGGATGTAATTTTTTCAGTTCTTGTAGGTTATGTAGATTATTCTTGTACATTTTGCCTTTTAGGGCTGTATTCATAGACATTCTTAGCGCAGGCTTCCAGTGGATGATCAGTGAACTAAAATTTTTCGTATTCATAAACCAGTGTTAGCGATATGTTATGATATGAATCCTGTACAAGTAACCAGTCGATAGCCGGTGCTAGTTTAGCATGCTTGTAGCGTAGGCTAGCGAAATGTCCATGAATAGCACTATTAGAGTTCTTCAGAGATGAAAGTCAAGGAAAGAGGAAAAACACTCTCCCTCTCCAATAGGATTCTGATACAGCACATTCAGCTGACTATTCTGTGGACTAACTTCATAAAGTTTTGAGGATAGAATGATCTGTAGGAATGTGTGGCCCCATTGATCTCCCAACTTAATCCCTTGTGACTTTTATTTCTAGGAAATGCTAAAAGACAAAGTGTACACAATCATCCACATACGAGTACTTTAGAAGAACTGAAAAAAATAGCATTCAGTTTTACTCTAATGATAATTATTATTATTCCTTTCCCTTTTGATCTCTTTTTTCTTTTCTTTCTGTCTTTATCTCTTCTGTTTCTCTTTTGTTTTTCTCACTCTATTTCCTTTTGTTCCTCATCTTATTCTTTTTATTTTCGTTTTGTCACTTAATTTTTTTTTTTGTATTCTTTCTTCTCTTTCTCATTCTTTTCTTAGCTCGTTGCTTTTCTTGTTCCTTTTAATTTTTTCCTAGTCTCACATTCTCTTTTTTGTTTTGTTTATTTTCCTATAATTTGTCTTCCGTCTTCCATTAGATTTCATTGTAATTAACACACTGCTGATCCAGAAATTGAGAAGAGAGGATGGTCTAGTAATTCCACAGTTTGTTGTTACCAAGAAAAGAACTTGATTCGTATTTTTTTTTAAACTTTGTCCACACTTTTGCGAAACTCTTGCAACTTGTTTTTATGACTTTAAAACTTTTGACCTTCAACCCGCAATTTGTGAAATCCTGGTACAAGAGTGCAAAACATTAGAACTGCAGCTTCTGTTCATATTTTTTGTATTCTGAGTCTTGAGCATTATTGCCGATTAATTTGTCATGTTATTTTGTATTGTATGCTAACATACCTGATTTTAGATTTCAGCAGAGTTCCAGCAATGGTAGAACTATGAAGACAATATTTCATATGTTGCAGTTCTGTTTATATATTTTATTTGCAGGGTTTCATGTTGTGTTGCAATTTACCTGTTTTAAATACTCCAGTAGAATCTTTGGACATTGTACTAGATTTTTTGTGAACTTAGGATTCTGATCTAATCTTTCGAAAAACACTGCAGAAAATTTTAAATAAATTTTTTACTTTACAACAAAAGTATACAATAGAACCTCGATTATCTGTCATAATAAAGTGGAGTGGAGGAATGGTTAATCGAAAAAGACGGATAATCCATTCTGATTATTCTTACCTTATTTTTATGTCCTTTTTAAAGAAGTCTGTCACTTTTTTTTCTGAACTACCAACAACTTTTTTTTTATGATTTCCGTTCCAGTTCTCCGAAATAAGACAATGTCTGGAAATGAAGAGTCATCTTTTTGCTCCAAATATCTCATTAGTGCTTGAGCTGATTCAGTGTAGTGGAACACACAATTCAGGCACTATCTCTTCTTCCCCTTCACCATCGTCTTTGTCACATTTGTAGCCACACACACACAGTGTCAGCAGTAATGTCATTTTTTATTTCATGTCTGGAAAAAGCCAAGTTTGTATCCAGCCCAGAGTTTCCAGATAAAAGAATCGAAACCGTCATACTAACTTTTGAAAATTGTCGTACTTCAGCATACAATTGTCGTATATTTCTCAACTTCCTAATGTATTTCTAGTCCACCGCTGTGTAATAATGTTTAGCATATCTGACTGAAACAAGCGGGCCGGCATGTCATTACACAGTTGATAAATAATCGCAAAATAAACCTATATATATATAACCTATTTGTCGAACAAACAAGGAAGTTAATAAAATTAAACTCGTATTCCTTTGATATAACCGCGTCGTATACCTGAAACCTATAGCTCAAGATGACAATATTATATGTATGTATGTATGTATATGTGTGTGTGTGTGTGTGTGTATGTCTACCAATAAATTTTATTTCGAATTAAAAATGCAACTAATTATTGAATAATTTCAAGGGCTGGGTATCGATCCTGGGACCCTTCGCGTAGTACATGAATGCTCTACCGACTGAGCTACCCCAGGAACTATACACGACACTTCCTTTTATGTCCACACAACTCAGATGGGCTGCCAAGACGCCATATCCCAACTTTGAGTGCACATGAATTCTGTGTGACTTAAATTGTGGCTTCCTATTAACGTACCTCCAGTAACGAAATATATTATACAAATTTGGCTTTCAGGTGGTAGCTCCCTGTAAAGCAGGTTTGAATAATTTCGTGTATAGTTTCTGGGGTAGCTCAGTCGGGAGAGCATTCGTGCGCTAAGTGAAGGGTCCCGAGATCAATACCCTGCCCCGGAACAATTTTTCCTTGAAATTATTCAAATCTGATTTACAGGGAGCTACTACCTGAAAGACAGATTTGTATGCTACTAATTATTGTTCACATCCACAATGACATTCAGGATTGAAACACAAATCACCACCCATTTCTTTATCATCAACACTGTCATCGCCATAAGACGTGCACGATGACATTTGTTAGAAACAACTTTGTTATATTTTAAAGTCAGCAGAAATTTGATCTTTGGCCGGCGCGGCAGCAGATAGCCCTATTCTTGTATCAATAAATGCGGCGGCTGAAAATTATATCAACTTAATTTATCTACAGTTCACTCAAACCTGACACGTATGCAGCACTTTTGGACTTCTTAATGCTACTGCAGTACTGTTTAATTGATACTTGTAAAAGACTTCCTTTGTCGAACAAACAAAGAAGTTAATAAAATTAAACCTATATTAAGTGTTCGCGTAGGCTTCTGCGGCTGGTGTACATGGTGTGTGGATAAGCTTCAGGGTTCTACCGCTTGTCTTGGTGTTATTGGCTGACATTTCGACCGCTGTGTTGTGGCCATCTTCAGAGCAGTTGAGCCAACAACTGCTCTGAAGATGGCCACAACACAGCGGTCGAAACGTCAGCCAATAACTCCAAGACAACGCGGTAGAAGCCCTGAAGCTTATCCACACACCATAAACCTATATTACTTTAGTATAACTGTGCCATATACGTGAAACTCAAGATGATAAATTATGACTTCCATGGCAAGTATAGTTTCCAGATTTTAAAAGCATTCCCCTCCCTCTTGAAAGCATGTTTCTTTCATATTAGTCCAGGACATAATAAATTAAGAAAACTTATCTAAAAGGGACGAATTTTAATTATAAACCAACATTATAAGTTCCCAATTATTTTTTCTCTTCAGTGAAATAGTCTTACAAAATTGCATACAACATACAGCTCAGTCGTACCTCGTACAATTAGTCAAAATAGTCGTATTCTTCATCCACATCAAAGAAAAGGTCATTTTTATCTTTCATTAATAAACTTCCAACTGCCGTCATTCTCTTCAAACCCTTGAAATTTGTCTGAAAGTTCCCCAAAGTCAAGATTATACACATTTCGATTTTGAAGTCCTGGACATGACTAGTGCCGTATTTACTGTTAAGTAATAACCTCGGACGGAGTCTCTTGCTAGATCCTTTATACTCAAGAGAGCAGATCGAATTTCAGCTGGGCTCTTGTGATTAATCTGGGTGGGACAAAGTGGTAAGACCACCGGATAATCCGATGATCATTTAATCGAGTGATGGATAATCGAGGTACTACTGTATACATATTTTGTTGCTTATAATTTGAATAACTTTCGATACTAGGCATTTATCTGTATCTAAAATGTTGCTTTGTCTTCTTTATGTTTTGCCACGTATGTAATTAAAATTTAAAGGCAATATTTAACATTTTGAAGTATTTATCCAAACAGCATTTGTGTATCTTTTTTTTATTTAAGATGTTTATAAATATTTATAATGTTCCTTCTCCTTTTTCTCTGTCTTCTTCGTTCTTCATCTTTTCTCAATTTTCCTTCTTTCTTCTTCTTCTTTTCTTTTCACTTCCTCCTCTCACTTTCTACTCCTCCAGTTTCTCATCTTTATTACATTGTTTAAGTGTTATGTGTTTTGTTTTATATGTATTAAAACTCCGAAGTTTGAACTGGAGCATCTAACTACACTGTATTAGTAAGTACCTCGTGGTGAATTTGAGATTGTTACTTCAGACATGTTGGATTGTGGTGGCGAGCCTTGTGGTGGGCACGGTGCCCGATGGGTGTGTGAAGCGTTGGATGCACAAGCATGCATATCTGATAACATTCCGCATTCTGGCTCGCTCGCTGTCTGGTATCATCAAGGTGCACAACAAGCAGTACCAGCCAACATCGAGTGGGGTGTGTGTCGCGAACCATACCTCGCCCATCGACATAGTGATGTTGTCCACAGAGAACTGCTTCTCGCTGGTGAGTCAGCGGTGACTGTGTTGTCGGGTGCTGGGTTGTGCTGTCACTATAGTTGTGTCGTCTTTTTTTCAGCTGGTGATTTGGAAGCATCATTAATTAATTTATTAACTCTGTGTTTGTGACGTATCGTACTTGTTATAGTCATTATGTTCTGTAGGTTAACAATTGTGTATTTACAGATATGGATTCTGTGGTTGGGATATGGTCAGGTGGTTTAACATTCTTTTTCCATTCTAACATGTTAAATAACATGGGACTTACCCTGGAATTTTCCAAACGTATTTTCCAATTATGTCACCAGCATATGAGGTAGTTTCATGATGTTATACTGGTATTTACTGAGTTTATGCTTGAAGTTATTTTGAGTAAAGTACTTTTCATGAACGCTGGCCCAGTTCTCAACCAAGACGATGTTACAACAATTCGGCAACAACTAGAATCGTGAGAAAAGTTGTAGTAATTGTGTGAACTATAAAATAAAAAAAACGCACACTTCTAAACATAGAACTGCTGCCTGGTGCTAAAAGAATTGAAATAGATTGTTGTTATGTAGTCAACTGTCCGAAAACAGATTTGAACCTCATAAGTAACATCAATAAGACGTAACTCATGAGGAAACTAAACCAGGAGAGACAGGGGTAGGATGGCCTGTTCCTTTCTCCCTCCATAAATTGTATTTCTCATTTAATTTCTCTTTTTCTAACAATAAAAATAAAACAAAAACTACAAAAATCTGAATCACAGAAACATCATAATATCACTGTCAAACCTAGCTCTATTTCCACTACACACTGAAGCGAATTTCCATGCTTGTGCATACCTTCAGTTGGGCTCTGTACTCTCATTTTCGTTCGGCTTCTGACATATGTAGTCTTTTCTGAATTCTTGTACCTTCGGTCACCCCTTTTAGTGCATTTTGTTGGTCGCGATATTTTCCTCCAAATTTTTTGGCCATGTTTGAAATTTTCACCACTACTCTCACAAACTGGGTCTCGTATTTAACTCGCAGATAAATGGCATTTATATCCTCTGTAGTGTTGTATTTAAGCTACAGAATGAGGTACTGCTCACTTCTGTATCTCAAGTCACACTGACACAATCAGCCCTGAATCGCACCACGGCATCATAACTGCTATTTTCATCACGCCTCTTTCACCTCATCAGTGCAAATTTCTTCAGTAAACTTTGGTTATTTATACGTCAATAAATTCGTTGATATTTTACATCAGTATTTAAAACCTAATGATACTTTCCATATAATTTCAGAATTCTTAGACGTTAGTCAGTAAAATACGAGCAGTTTGTTGTAATTCTCCAGCTTATAGGCACCTCCCTTTGCATGGTATGTTCAGGTCTCGAAATATATATATTTTTTTCCAGGTTTATTTACTGCAGTGGAAATATGCAAAGAAAATCCCTCCTATGTGACAAGACTCCAGTGCTCCTGTCTCTTGAATTAACATTTACATGTCGTTGTCCAGTAGCAGGGCTTATGTGTAGTGGGGCAATGCTTGGGTCATTGTTGGATTGCTTGCAGGTGATGTGGCTGACAGTTTGTACGGGCATAGTGGGCTATGTGCCCGAGGGGGCGTTCAAGCGCTGGCTGAACAACCACGTTTCGATCATGTGTTTCGGCGTGCTGTCGAGCGCCCTCTCGGCCGTTATCACGTACCATAACCCAGAGAACCGGCCTAAGTGTGGTATCTGTGTCGCCAACCACACTTCACCCATTGATGTTCTAGTCCTTGCCTGCGACAACTGCTATGCCCTGGTATGTTGAGTGATGAAATGCATGGGCATTCCTAGTGAAATGACACTTAATAGATCTCACTCAGTCTTCTTTGACTGGTGAAGACAGTTGTAGCCTAATGCAGAAATTTCAAACTTTTTTAAAATCATGATTCATGACACCCATCTTTTGAAACATTCATTAGAAATTAATATCGAAAGCGATTTCCTTTAATTTAATGTTTGTTCTTGGTGATTTTCATACAACTTATCAAGTACTGCCATGGTGGCTTAGTGCTTGCGCACTGGGTTTATAAGCCAGGTAGCCTGGGCTCAAATTCTGTTCAATCTACTCTGAATTCATAACTTCTGTTGGGAAAGCCTGTAGTCCAAGCAGTACAGGTTTTCTCTAGATACTCCGAAGACATCCCAACAGATCATCATCATCATCATCGTCATCGTCATCGTCATCATAATCATCATCATAATATCAGAATAATCAGAAACATGGAAATAAATATATAAATTTGTAATTTGACTTAAATAGAAAAAAAAAATATATTAACCCTTAAATTGGCAAAACTTCATTTCTCACACTAGTTTATTAAACCTTGTCGGACTGTAAAGAAAACAACTATTGCAATGTCCATATTTTATATGTTAAGATTTATTTTAGGTCACATAACTTTTTACGACCACAATATTCATATACAGAACAATTCAAGACAAGCAGTGAAGATTACAAACAAAGTACACAATATAATAATTACAATGAATCTAGAGGTAAAAAAAAAAAAATAAATAAAGAAACAAAAAAGAGTAGGCCTATATGAACAGTATAAATTTTACAATCAAATCATATTGTACAATATTGTAGTATTGTGAAATTTTAATTTTCCTACCAATTTTTTTTTCTATTGTTCTATTAAATTTAAAATTATAGCATATATCCTATTAACCTGTTGTATCCTATAGGATACTTTGTCAATTTAAGGGTTAAAAATGCGTATAACATCGTTTACCACACTCGAAATTTAAAAATTAATAAAATACAATGAAAATTAACTTCATTCACCATTTACTTATAAGGAGAAACTTTTCTCTTGGAAATATTTTCTGTAAACTTTAGTTAATATTATTAACTTGAGAACATTTGTCAATTACTTATATTTGACATAATCTTAAGATGAAATAACCTAACATTAGTATTTATGCAACCAAAAATTCTCTATTAAGTATAATTGAAGATTAATTTGATATCTTAATCTGAGATCAATTGTTTATATAACTGGTCCTTAGTGTTAGCTTACGTACGAGTGCATACAAACCAAGGAATGTCCATGCAATACCTGTACCGGTATAGTCTAAAATTTATCTCTTGGTTCTGGAAGTACTGGTATTTGTGGTGAGGAAAATATGTTTTGTACCCGAGTGTGAAGTGGTTAGTAATAGTAGTGGTAATAATAGTAGTAAAGGTAAAGGTATCCACGTAACATGCCATGAAGGCACTTGGGGGGGCATGGAGGTAGAGCCCCATGCTTTCCATGACCTCGGCACTAGAATGAGGTGGTGTGGTCGGCACCACGCTCTGACCGCCTTTTACCCCCGGGAAAGTATATATTTATTTAACCTGGTAGAAATAAGGCCATCAGGCATTTTCTTCCCCTCTACCATGGGATTACAACTACAATATGAAGAATACAATTACAATTAATATTAAATTTACAATAATAATAATAATAATAATAATAATTTTAGTTCTTTATTTAATGACGCTGTATCAACTACTAGGTTATCTAGCGTCAATGAGATTGGTGATAGTGAAATGGTATTTGGCGAGATGAGGCCGTGGATTCGCCATAGATTACCTGGCATTCACCTTACGGTTGGGAAAAACCTCGAAAAAAACCCAAAAAACCCAACCAGGTAATCAGCTCAAGCGGGGATCGAACCCGTACCCGAGCGCAACTTCAGACCAGCAGGAAAGGACCTTAACCGACTGAGCCACACTGGTGGCTTAATAATAATAATAATAATAATAATAATAATACTTCTTTGTGTTTTGTAGTATGTACTGATATTAAAACTTGTATAAAGTTGTTATATTGGAAGTATTGTCAGGAAGTAGTATTTACTTTGGGATGCAGAACTGCAATTGAGACTGTGTCGGGTGTAGTTCCTGGGTAGCTCAGTCGGTAGAGCATAGATGTGCTAAGCCAAAGGTCCCGGGATTGATACCTGGCCCTGGAACAATTTTTTCCTTGAAATTATTAAAGTTAAAATGTGCATTCGTAAGTTTTGTCACAGATATCCAAAATCTGCTGTATGAATCGATCCAGATGTTCGCGCATGACGTAATAAGGGTTCTGTGTTGGACGAAGATTAGTGATTATCTCAGGAAGTTGGTGTCTCAGTGCAGAGAGCATAAAACATTTTACTTTCCAACCATACTGTATTCGAGTGATTTGCAGATCACTGCCAGCAGGTTTCACTGCAAGGACTAGATTCTGCAATTGGAAAATTCAAGAAGTTCATGACGCTATAATTGATCCAAATTTGTTTTTGTCATGGAATGTAGTTTCACTTAAATGGTCATGTTAATCAACAAAACAGAAAATTCACATAACTATGTTCAGAATGACACTATGATGTAGAAATGGAAGTGTAGCATGCTGCGAGTGCTTGCAGGGTAATTTGTCCGATTTTTAAATTATCCTGTAAATTCTGAAAGATAAGTAAGATTTTTTTTTAACCATTCTTCCTGAAGAGAACTAAAGGAAAATGAAAACACAAGTTATTTTCAGCAAGATAACAGCATATACAGTCCATAATTGGATAATTCACGAAACTCAGACGAATTTAAAACTGAAATTTAAAATTTCGTGCAATCCATCAGTACACAAGAAATTTATTTTCTAAATGTGGAGCCTTTATTCAAGCAGAAGGTTGCCAGTTATCATTTTGAACATTTTATGTGATTTCATTAAATCCCAAAATTATTTTCTTTTTCTTTATTATTATTATTATTATTATTATTATTATTATTATTATTTTTTATTTTTTATTTATTTATTTATTTATTCAAATGCAGTGGGACTTGACAGTTTGTCATTGTCCATAAGTACAGATAAATCATCAGCAACACAATAAAAATTAATTAGGTAATAGAATTATTGGTATTCATTTCTTTTGTGCTGTGATAGACTACTTAGCCGAAATATTTAGTTTCCAGGGTACATCACGTGAATGTGAGTCTATCTTTGTACTACATTTATTATTATTATTATTATTATTATTATTATTATTATTATTATTATTATTATTATTATTATTATTATTATAAATAAAATATAAAACTATTGTAAGGTAGAAACCAATTAAAAAATAACAAGAGAAAGTGACATAAGAAAACAAACTCAAGACCTCATGCATGCTAATTTGTGATGTTGGTCACTTGTCTTAGTTTGCTGATTTAATGAAGGTGCTATTTGAACCTGTTTGATTTTCACAACAGTTAATAAATTGTCAACAATTATATTACAGACCAATTCAGATACAGTACTTTTCAAAAGTTTAGAAAACCCCCTGTAAAGCTAAAAAGTTTACAAAATCAATAGAAATAGTTGTTTGATAAAGCTTGCGGCTGTAATAAGTGATAGATGATTTCAAAATAAACGTTTTGAGACCTAGTTTAACTCTGTAGCTGCTACCATTTTTTTGTTTTTGGAAATGTAGTATTTTTCAAGTTTAAGTTAGTTGTTACCAAGTTGCTGAATTTTGGACAGAGCACAGCTTTACCAATACTGGGCAGGGAGAGTGAGTTGAAAATAGGCGACCATGAGGTTTGTACATTGCAGTCGTGCTTACAGAAGAAAAACTTGATCAAATAAGAGCTTCCTTGGAACATAGTCCTTGAAAATCATATTTCTGCATTTGGTGTGCATCTTCAAGATGAATATATGACAACCAGTTAATATCTTATCATTGCACAACACTATTGTACTCCCTAATGAAATCTCACTGACGACTGTAGTATACAACCAATGAAATCTGACTCATAACTGATTGCAGATTGGAAGTGCACTGCACTTTCATGAAAAGGAATGCCAGTGATTACATTAGGCTTGAGCTGCTGGCTGACTGAATAATGTTTTGGAACTTTTAAAACTTCCTGGACTGTAGTAATGCTAAAAGTTGGCAGTTTTCGATCTTGGTTTGTTTAAATTTTGATAAAACCCAATTATTGTGCTGAGTTTTTTTGTTGAAGTTACATTAAAAACTTTCCACGTGTATTTCAATTTCCTACAAATTTATTTGATGATCAGTATACATGGCTTAATATACGGTTTGCAGACGACATTGTACTCCTAGCCATGTCAACCAAAAAACTAGAAGCAATGATAGTGAAGCTACAGAATCTCAGCACGGAAGTAGGACTACAACTAAACCCACAGAAAAAAAAGTCATGACTAACAACTCCAAAATACCAATCACAATAGGAAGCAAACAACTAGACTACATGACTGAATACATCTACCTCGGCCAACTAATGTCCTTTCACAACAGACGACAGAATGAGATTCAAAGAAGAATCAGAAACGCATGGAAGAGATTTTGGAGCCACAGTTTCATTCTGACAGACAAAGCTTACAATTTAAAATTAAGAAGTGGAGTCATGAACAGCTGCATCCTTCCAGTTCTCCTATATGGAGCACAGATATGGTCTCTAACAGAAAGAGAGCGGGACATGCTGAGGAAGTGCCAGCGGAAAATGGAGAGGAAGATGCTGAACATCACACTCAGACACAGACTACGTAACGAAGACCTAAGGAGCCAAACACATCTCAAAGACGCAGCAGAAACGGCCGACAAGCTGAAGAAGAAATGGGCAGGACACGTGATGGACACACATCCTTATGACATGGGACCCAAGGATTGGCAAACGCAATGCTAGAAGACAGAAGATAAGGTGGGCAGACAAACTTAGATCAAGATTCGGCCATCTATGATCAATAACAGCGAAAGACCGACAACAATCAAAACTAATCACAAAGTGACTTGCGCCCCAAACAGTGACTAGTTGACAGTGGACCCTTCAGTGTTAACCCAGACAGCATCCCAAACTATTACATTACAAAAGTGACCATCATTCCCGGAGTGGCTAACCTGGAACTGCTTGAGAAGCCACCCTGCATAGTCAGGAGGCCCTTGCCTTTCACGGGATTTCGTGGCTAATTCTTAATACATGACTTATGCTTTAAAGATGCTACATTTCCAAGAACATGAAAAGGGAATAAAAAAGTGTTAAGTCAGGTCTCAAAACATTTATTTTTAAATCCTTTATCACTTATTACAACAGTCAGTTTTGTCAAATAAAAGTTTGTGTTCATTTTACCAATTTTTTTTTTTAATTACAAGGATGCTCTAACTTTTGAGAAGTATTGCATTTTACATCATTTCAATATCATACATAACACTCAAATGCTCATTTAAGTTAATCATTTGACTCTGAGTTTACCTGGTAGCCAGGCTAATAGTACCTATTGTAGGAGTAACCTCTTATTCTCTTGAGTTAGCCACATAACACTGATCCAGTAAAATGGAAATTTTTCGTATTGGTTTACATTATCCAGATAATGGAATCTGTAAATACAAGTGGTTTTGAAATATTGCAAATATTAATTCTCAATATATGGTTAGAAATCCCGCATTCTTCTATACTATAACATTATTTCAGAATCATGTAGACCAGAAGGTACTACCTTGCCACATTAACTTATTTTTGTTGTACTTTAGATTGGTCAGCGACATGGTGGTTTTTTGGGCATCCTGCAAAGAGCACTAGCGAGAGCTTCCCCTCACATCTGGTTTGAGAGGTCTGAAGTAAAGGACAGAGAGGCAGTAGCAAAGAGACTAAGGCAGCACGTGTCAGATCCCAAGAATCCACCAATCCTGATCTTCCCAGAGGGTACCTGCATCAACAACACTTCAGTCATGCAATTCAAGAAGGGGAGCTTTGAAGTGGGCAGCGTCATCTATCCTGTGGCAATCAAGGTTAGACACCATGGATCTATATTAAATTAATTATTGAAATACGTCATGGCATCAGTAAGTTCATGATGTAAGGGCCAATTTCATCAAGCATATTTAACTTTGTCACTTAGTTCATATAATTGACACTTAAAGGGGCAATGCATTTCACCAACACAGGCTTTAAGCTTTCATTAAACTGCATTTAAGTTAATTGGTCAATATTTGGAAATTTAAATAATTAATCCTGCTTTAACGGCGATAATTTTCATAATGACAAAGATAATGATGGACGTGACATTTGAAAATTATGATTTCTTACCAAGATGGGCAAGGATAATTTCCGAAAGAGAAGATTATTTGAATAAAATGGACGTAAAGTTGTAGAAATGAGGTTTAGGTTAAGCAAAACATAGAACTGAATATTTGAATATTGGAGTGAATCAACTACATGAATGGAATACATCAAATTTGATGACACTCAATTTAAGCAAAAGTAACTACCAAATATTTTCACTTGGTAAAAAAGAAAGAGAATTCAATATCCAATACAATGGCCAACACCTTCCTAGGACTTATGAATCCAAATATCTTGGAGTTATTTTCGATAGTAAGTTAACATGGAGCAACCATTTGAAATACATTTCTGAAAAAGCTCGTAAAAGATTCTCCCTTCTAAAAAGACTAGCAGGAAAGAAATGGGGATGCTCTAGGAATACTTTGAACACTACATACAAAATGTTTATACAGCCAATGCTGACATACTGCGGAGAAATTTTAATTACTTCACCTTTCATAAACGAAATAGAATATGTTCAAAACCAAGCTCTCAGAATCATTACTGGTGGAATCAAAACAACTCCAATAGATTCTATGAGATTCCTCACTAATATTAACAGCATCAAAATGACAATAGAAGAAAAAGCACTGATTCAATATGAAAAACTTATTAGATTACCAGGAAACAATTGGCATTCATACAGTCCTCTCTGTAGATTGAAAACTCAAAAAAGTTTCATATCCATTGTTCAAGAATTAAAACAGAAAATCAATATCCCGAATTTAAAAGAAAACCTACAAATTAAACCAAACCCTTTAACTCTATTAAATATGGAATATAATCTAAATTTAACAGAAGAAATACTGAAATCAGAAGTAAACACTGAAATACTAAAACAATTGTCTTTAGAGACAATTAATATTAGATACCCTCCACAAAACTGGCTTCATTTATACACTGACGGATCCTTGATCTCCAGAGAACAAGGTGCCGCTGCAGGTGTTACGTGCTGTCTCTTCTCACTTTATAGATCTCTTGGGTATGGAACAACAAGTTTTGATGGAGAAATCATTGCAATAAGTGAAAGTCTCAGGAATCTTCTATGCCACATCAGTAAATTTAGGAATGCAGTTATATTGTCAGACTCCAAAGCAGCTATTCTATCAATCGTCTCTAAACACACACCTTCATCTCAAACAGCAGAAATAACTAAAATGCTCTCTCAATTAATATCACTCAATAAAAGAATTGTATTCCAATGGATACCATCCCATTGTGGAATCCTGGGAAACGAGAATGCAGATGCTTTAGCAAAGAAGGGCAGCACTGCTACTTACAGACCTGTTACTAAATCTACGTATTACTCTGTAAAAAGATTTATTAAATCTACATACTTAGACTTCAACAAACAAAATTTGATAACACAATCCCAAGGGAAAAAATGGAACTCTCTGCATCAAAATTCACAGTTAATTCCCGATTTACCACGAAAATCGTCTGTAGCTGCATTTAGATTGGCAACAGGTCATGATTGTTTGGCCAAACACCTGCATAGAATTGGAATATATCAGTCCCCTAACTGTCCATTGTGCAACTCAAACCAAGAAATGGATTCGGAACACCTCAAAATCTGTGCTTCAGTGGCTGGTCATGATAATATCTTTGAAAAATATTGGAGTGCAAGAGGTCAAATGACTTTATTGTCAAACGCCTGGCATTAGAAAACAACAAGAACAACATATTTGAATATGTAGTATAGAAGGGAGTTAGAATTTCAACTGATATGTAAGTAGGCCTACTTCATATTTAAATTATGTATTTATTGAAGAAATGTTTAATTAATTTTGGGTTGCCTAAAATACAACAACTGAAGTAATATGAATAACAAATTTATGATGTAATAGTGTATTTGAAGCACTGCCTGCTGGATCACAGCCTAGTATATATAGTCACGAAGCTCAATACATAGTAAATATGCATCCATAGATAGTTGCTAACCACTAGGATCGCTACTATCGCCTCATCACAGACAATGCAAAATAGTACCGGCATAGTTTATTGTTCCTAGTACCCTCAACAGCTCAAGTTTCGTGACTGTATATAGGCTACTAGACTGAGCTATGGCTGTGTAAACTGCCTGCTCAATTAAAGTTATTCTGCTGCTAGGTGGCAGGTAGTGCTTTCCACTATTAATATTATTCCTAACAGTGGTGGGCACTACCTGCCACCTAGTGGCTACTCGCACATAAGCGTTGATTGAGCAGTGTAAGCAGCCATAGGATGTGATCCAGCAGGCATTGATTTGAAGGTGTTGGAATGGCGCAAATCCATCAAGTCTTTGCATTTTGCTTGTTACTTGACATTTTCTTGCATCTGCTTTTATATTGTTTTCTATAATTTTTATATATTACGAGATCACCTCCAAAAATAAATGTTTTTGAATTTCTGAAAAAATGCTCCTCACTCTCTTCTTTGCCTTCATTTCTGGTTACATTCTGTTGTTGTAATATAACAAATGAACCCACTAAAAAAGGCCATTGTCTACATTGGCAAGGCATATGGCCTTCGAAATTATAATTTTACTACTATACAGCAGGTTGTGATGACTTAATTGGGAATTAAATTAATTGAATTTATTTTAAATGCATATTGGTTTGGTGAAATGCAAACGAATTAAATATTTTTTAACTTCCAATTTCAAGTTAAATTGCAATTAGTTAATTATGGATTAGTAACATGTTAGTGAAATTGGTCCTAGGTATAGTAAAGACAAATTATACAACATTCAAAGATTGCAGAGTTAATGGCAGAAAAAGTTGTGATCTGCTGCCTCTATATTTGATATACCCATTACCATCAAAAGGGATTCGAATTAACTTCTGAAACAGCTTAAGATTTCAAATCTATTAAATTAGCTCTGATCTTTCAAAGTATGCTATATGCTTAGAATACATATGTATGAAGTGAAAACCCAAACTGTAAACTTCATGGGCTATGTGTAGTTTTGAATGTTAGTTTGTACAATAAAATCCTTCGTAATTGGCACCTAAATAACTGACAAAACCAAAACAAGGCACTTTTGGCTGGGGGGAGGGGGAGTTAAATCTGCGAGATTGCCACAGTCTGGACAGTCAGTTTTGCCACATTAGGAAGTTCGCACGAACTTTTGTTTTCAGTGAATATTTTAACCTAAAATTAGTGTATTATTTGTGTTGTGTAATGTGTTTTAATAAAGAAAATCGACACAGTTTTTATGTTTAGTTAATTATGTTCGGGCCGTCATGTTGCCATATTAGGAAGTTCGCATGAACTTTCATTTTCAGTAAATATTCGAACATGGAATTAGTGTATTATTTGGGTTGTGTGATTTGTTTTAATAAGGAAAATCCACGCAATTTTTATGTTTATTCAGTTATGAGCAAGTGACAGAGAAGTAAGCTTCATATGGCTACAGTTTCAACATTTGGCACCATGAAATACGAACTTTATACCGGTATTTATTCAATTATCCAGCAAAATGTCGTAACTGGAACTAGCCTGGTCCCTTTGGTGCCAGTTAAGAGAGATTCTTCTGTATCACATACATAACATTCATATGATGTAAGCTAATATTGAAGAAAATTGTGTAAAAATAATTTTTGATCTATTGTTAGAATGTGAGTTTCCTATGTCAGATATCAATTCCACAGTCAATGGAATTAGTAGGCACAAAGATGCTGCAGACGATCATTAACTGAATTTGCTGTAAACACTGAATATCATATCATAAATCTGTCAGTGCTGTGAGTAAAAAGAAGTGATTGTATGAATTTAAAACCAATAGTTGTACAAAGGTTGGGGCATAAGTTATGGCAACTATAGATACATATTTTTTTTAAAGTTAAGTGATATCATGACTATCATGAGATGTCATCTTCAGCAATGTCCAGCTCTTTCCTCTAAATCCACGTTGTGTGAGGTTATCACACAGACAGCAATGTAAATTCAGTTTTGAGTTGACTGCTGTGTTATGCATCAATAGTACCAGTATGTGGTCGCATCACTACAGGGATCACAGTGTGATATGGTTATTGCACAGAAAGCAATGTTACACGTAATGAGTAATGTAGTTGTGAGTCGACCACCATGGAGAATTGATGTGACCCGATGGATTTTTAGGGTGGATATGTGTGCTGTAATACTCCAACTACTGTAATAACTAAGCACGAGTAACATGATGCTGCATAGTTAATGGATGTTTGATCCCTGCCATACCCAATCCTACCCCACTATTGTCAGTGCATTTCGAACTAGTGGATCAAGATCAAGCAATGGACTGCATTTGCCATGTGTGCTTACCCCCAACCCTGGACCATTTTCCTCAACTAAAGTCGGCTGGAACAGCCGGAATTACCAGTACTTCAGATCACAGTTCAGTTCAGTGATTCGTGCATGGTTTGTACGTGACCTTGATCCTCCATTTCGAAATGCACTGGGTGTGGTATACATATTGCCCTTTCAAATGGTACATACTCATATTCTGCTCTTTCATTCGCATATTTCAAAATTTCGAACCATGCTTGCATTCTCACAAAAAAAATAGTTGCCATGACTTATGCTCCAGCCCTCGTATGAGTGCAAAATCAGTGGTTATATGATTGGAAAGACAATTGATAAATGGATGGAAAGATAGTGGATGAATGAATGGAAATACAATGGTTGAATGAATGGAAATACAATGGTTGAATGAATGGAAAGACAATGGATGGATGGGTGGAAAGATGGGGATGGACGGTTTGATGGATGGTATAATGAACAAAGTGTTTATTGATAATGGAATGATTGGCTGAATGGTTGGGTATATGTACTAATGTGTCTGTGCTTGCAGTATGACCCCAAATTTGGAGATGCGTTCTGGAACAGCAGCCGCTACTCCATGATGCAGTACCTGTATATGATGATGACCAGCTGGGCCATTGTGTGCGACGTGTGGTATCTGCCTCCCATGTACCAACAGGAAGGCGAAAGTGCCATTGACTTCGCCAATAGAGTCAAGAGTGTCATTGCTCGTCAAGGTGGACTTGTTGACCTCATGTGGTGAGTTCAAAATGTTATTGTTTTTTAAAGCAATAAGTCAGAAAAGTAACAAGAAAAGTAGTAACAAACACAGTTTTATTTCCAAAACATGATTAATGACGAGTGACTTCAGAAGTTTATCTGTGAGATTTGTCAATTTTAGTTTATTTTGACAAGTGCATGAAGTATGGTCGGATTTGTTTCTATTTTTAAACTTTACATTTTTGAGATGATGAGAACAAATGGTAATCCATTGATATGGTATTACTCGACCGAGGCGAGTGGAGCCATAAGTGTATTGTGAACTATCCCAGTGATGTATTATGAATGCAGCAGCAATATAAGTGGTGCTCCGGGCTGCAGGACTCCACTGGCCTCGGTCGAGTAATACTAATGTCGATGGTAATAATAATAATAATAATAATAATAATAATAATAATAATAATAATAATATTAATAATAATGATAATTATAATGATAATAATGATAACGATGATGATAATAATAATAATAATGATCATAATAATAAAAATAATAATAATAATAATAATAATAATAATAATAATAATTATGAGATAATTTAAATATTTATCCTGTGATATATATAACCATTAATCATTTAGAAACTTGAAATAACCATTATTATCAACGAGAATTGTTTAAAAAATATTTCCTCAGTCTATTCTTAAATTGGTTTGATATCTGACAGTTTCTTACATTACGGTAGGGAATTCCAAAGTCGAGGAACAGCCACAGTGAAAGAAGACGAGTATGAGGATAGGCCAATGGGAACAGTAGACAAGCTCACAGATTGTATTGGGTTAAGTATCCATGTAGGAGACAGCCGGCCCATACCATCTTTCCATGACTGTTCCAAAGGGGAAGGAGGGCACGTGGTGCGAAATTACAATTTCATTTCCACACACCTATTTTTGCTTATAACTTTCGACTCAGTCATTTTCGGACCAGGGTTCTTTATCTGAAATTGATATATGTGCCCATCATCCCTGAAAGTTTGTAACACCAGCCCGGAAATACCCTGTATAACCAGTAACAGCAGAATTTATCATCTTTGTGCTGAAATTTGGGGTGAATTAAACAATGTCATTATTGCTCACAGGGATGGTCAGTTGAAGAGGATGAAGGCGAAACCAGAGTGGAAAGAAAAACAACAAGAAGAATTCAGCAAACGACTCAAGTTGGAATGAACCCAGGATTTGAAGAGACAAAGAAGATGCAAGACTTGAGGGGGAGGAAACAGAAGTGACCCAGACACAAGAGTTTTCTTCCCCTTTCATACAATAAGTATTTTTCAGGAGAAGAAAGCTAGTGTAGACTCATGGACTTCACATCACGAAGGTCTGAATGTTCCAGAAAGGGTATATACATACATATACATATACATATATTTTGTATTGAGGTTTGTTAATATTATTTTTTTTTGTTGCTGTTCTTTAGCACAAGGGAGAGAGTGAGAGAGCGAGTGTGTGAGTGTTTTAACAAAAACACTGAACAAGTGTGTTTAAAACGAATTTAAGAGTTGTGGAAAACACGACTATTTCTGTAGTATCTACAGTAGGGGTGGGAGAACTTTTTTCTCTGCAGGCCAGAAAAGAAAAGTTAATTAAGAGTGCCATATTGGAAATGCTGTGAAAGCATGTAATACATAACCACCATAACAAGTGATTATATTTGTCTTGAAGTGATAACATTTACAATTGAGTAGTCTTTAAAGATACGTCTTAAGGAACAATCTGACATCTGAAAGAATGAATGCAAAAGGACTGTAACTCAAACATTGGCTGCTATGCTGATGTGTAATCATAACTGCCTGCCTTTCATAGGACATTTTTAATAATGTACCATATTATCCATGCTAAACACATTAGACAACTTGGTGCTGAGTGCTTCTGTAATCTTGTTTGAAATTTTTGTCTGTGCTTTCCTCGTATCACTGTTTGCAAACTGAAACATTGTAATGAGCAGGCTTCGAGACTTGGGACCCAATACAATAAGTTTACTGTGCATGTACTATAGGTTGTTGACTCACTGCAGGTAGTGAAAGGTAGAGATGTGTTGAGGTAACAATGTTGCTATTTAGAGTAGAGTACGGTAGTATGGGGAAACACACACATATGTACATTCTGAAAGTAAATATACATTACACAATGACAGTGTCAAAAGAATGTCAAAAGCATTTATTGTCCTGCCTTTTATAAGCATTTTTGTTTAATTATACACAGTGTTAATGGTGGAAATAAACATGTAGCAATTTTAATTTCTTCATTTATCTTGTTGGTCGTTTTTAGGAAGTGGAGTTACAGTACCGAATTGCAATGTACTACAAGATACATTTTCAGTCTCTCAAACATAAATCTTTTTCGGTTATCTGCCAAATACAGTTTGTACTGTAAAAGCTGTGCTCTTCGTTGCATGATGTGATAGGAGCAAAACGAAAAAACCTAATATCATTGCAATCTCTAAGAGACAGTCCTTTATTCTTGGGTGACTCTATGTCCACTAATTTGCTGTTTATATCACACAATGTTCCATATCCGTTATTTTTACATAAAATTGATTTGCACTTCTATTTTACACGTTGAATAACCGGTGTGCTTGGTGTCTCATTAATTCTCTCTTTCAGTTCCTCAATTAATTTGAGGGCTTCCAGCATCTCTTGCTCTGACTTTTCTAATCGTGTAATAGTTTCAGACACGGTTTGAAAATAGGTTTGTATGAAAACCAAATTATTCGTCAGAATCTTCAAATCCAGAGCGTTTTCCTTTACGTATTTGTTGGTATTCATTCTACAGTACCCTTACCCACCGTATGCTTTACCACTATACACAGTGCCGTTATGTGGATTTCCCACTGAACTGCTCTATTGGGTCCAAAGTCTCGAAGCTTAGTAATGAGCAACATCGTCATCACCACATTATTATTATTATTATTATTATTATTATTATTATTATTATTATTATTATTATTATTATTATTACTACTACCATTATCTTCGTCATCAGAAGCATCACATATGAATTAATTAATATACAGCATGTCTGTAAAAAATGTTTACACTTACAGTTACAATTAATTATGTACACTAACTTCAAAATTTCTCCACTAGTTTCCTTCATGTTCAGCACATGTAATGAACCTTTTTCATGTGGAATACAGAGCTTGGATGTGCATTTCTTGTGGAATTTCTGCAATTACATCCGTTATTCTCTCTTAAATTGTCAACATTACATAGCTTGGTTGCATATACATGGTCTCTTAGGATACCCCACAGCCAAAAATCGCAGTGAGTTAAGATCCGGTTAACATGCTGGCCATTGTTTTGGTCCTCTTTTACCAATCCGTCTTTGTGCAACCTTGTCTTCAAGAGATCGACCTGTATAATTTACAGACCAGATTTAGCACTGTATTGTCTTGTTGATTTTTTTGGACTGTGTTAGAAAGCCTCTTGTACAGCAACTATGTTTCCAAGGGATCGGCCTATATGTGGTCGACCGCTGTTCACTCAGCAACTGAGCTTGCAACGAACTTGCCAAAAATGCGGTAAATAGTTAATCTAGATGGTGAATCACTGTTGAAGTAGGCTTCATATTTTTTGTGAACCATTGTAGGGGACTGAAACACCACCATCCATGCTGCAGTCTGTCGTGTTTGCTCTGCCCTCAATCTTGTAGTCATTTTTACAATAGAGATGGAAACAAATTCATTGTAACCATGGAAATACCATGACTTGTCTGATTTAAAAAAAAAAAAAAATGTAAACATGTTGCTCTCAAGGTCCTATGCATGATTACATAAACATAAATTGAATCGCTACCCATATAAATTTTAACATTTTTTTAGAGGCATGGTGTAATATTCTAATGTGAATTGTTAGTAAATTGTAAATTGACCTCGAAGCTATAATGGAACTGCAAGAATAAAATTGCCTTATGTTGCTATCTGAGCCAGTCTTTGTATCTAGTCTCTCTATGTATGGATGAATCAGATTTTGTTGAATCTGTTGTGATGAACTGGTCTGCAAAACTCTACATCGAACCAGCCTTTTTTTAGAAAGTGTTTATTTAAATAATTTATAACATGTCTACAGCACCCCTCGTAATCTTTTATCGTTGGCTGTAGTCTAGATTTTTTACTTCTAACACACTGAATGATACATCACCTGATACATTGTTGAAAATCTATATATATTAAAAAAAAAAAAGGTTTAAAGAATATATCTGCACCTGTGATTTAATTTATGCCTCTCAATTCGCAAACTAATGCACTTGCACAAGATCTAGATGCAGATTTCAGACTGCTTGTAT
This sequence comes from Periplaneta americana, assembly GCF_040183065.1. Lineage (NCBI taxonomy): Eukaryota > Metazoa > Arthropoda > Insecta > Blattodea > Blattidae > Periplaneta > Periplaneta americana. The sequence continues at coordinate 69,896,617 of NC_091118.1, forward strand.
AATGTAGCATAATTTGCCAATATACTTATTTCATAGTTTTATTAATAGAGCAAGTACCAGCAAATAGCATTTTCCTGCACGTATTCATTCATTTGGATGTCGGACTGTGCTTGATTAAACTGATGTTTTGATGAAATAGATGCAATTTTCAAACGATTTTACAAAACTTTGGTTGTGTACTGGATGCTAACACTCTTTGAATTCATTCATAATTTTTGTTTGGAAACTTTTTAAAAACTTGTAATAAATATTGAATGTTGATAATAGTTATAAACACATTTTTACTTGCTTCATTGACAAGTCTGCTACAAGATGTGTTTGGTAGAATGTGCCTGTATTACTACATCATATTTATACATCGTCTTTAACATCATATTAAAATAATGGCTGTTGGTGCTTCCATTATACTTTCCATCCAACTGGAGGAAATATGTTATTACTCTGCCCAGAAGGTAGTGCCGCACATTTTTTCCTCAGTACATATTTATTTCAGAAAAATGATAATTATAAAGGGCTACTTTTTCTACGCACCCTATTTTTTCACGTAATCCCCATCAACTTCTGTGGCCTTATGCCACCGAGAAAGAAGAGCATGCATGTTACCTTGTCTGTACCAGTCTGAGGATGATGCTATTTCATGGATTGTCTTTTCGTTTTTGGCTCAAAATGATGGACTCAAGTTTCATCACCTGTTATGGTTCGTGACAAAAAGGCCTCCTCTTCAGGTTCAAAACTTGCCAACAACTCAGAAGAAATGTCTTTTTTTTCTGAGATTTGTGTTCGACTGTGAGAGTTAGCTGGACTAATCTCACACACACCTTTGAATATCCGAGAGTATGATAAGAAACCTCCACACTTCCTCTGCTGACTGAAAGCTTGAGTCCCAGTTGTAGACTTGTAATGTGTCAATCCAAATGATAGCATCAACATGCTAAAACATATCAGGGCTAACAACCGTAGCTGGTCTTCCAGACCGCAACAGATCATTGAGCTTTATTATTCCTCTTCCTGAAGCCTTCACTGTTGTTGCACAGCAGCCGACTGTGTTCTGTTAATTGCAAACCTTCCATAGACTTCACACAAACTATTGTGGATATTAACCACAGTTTCTTGTTCTGAATCAAGAAATTCTATTAGAGCACGTTGTTTGTGACAAGTCTCACTGATTGATTCCATTTTGCGTTGTTGCAGCAACTTTGCTATCTCTCAGAACACGTTGAAACTTTGCTTAAATAACTAGTACCAACAAATGTCGTGTTCTTAACGTATTATTTTGGCCGATAAAAAATATGTGAGGCATTAATTTCTGGGCAATCCACATACAATATTTTTAAAATGTATTTTCAGTTTTATACGTTGTTTCTCCTCTATTTGACACTTTATTGAATAATACTCTTTGCTTGTCATTGGGCTACAAGAAGAAAAATAATCTCATAAGTAGCAATGGCTGACAACTTAGAGTTCTCCCATCCCTGATGCCCAGTGTCTGAATAAATACCATGGAAACCTGACTCCCATTCATAGAGCTTTAAACGGGCGTTTAGTTCGATTTTGCTCTCTCCAGAAGAGTCCTTAGGATGTACAATGTAGTAAAGTCAATGAGAAGATACCAAAGATAACAGATGAGCATCTTCAATTAAAACATTACTTGTTTTCTGGTCAGGCTTGAAAATTTTGCTGCTTCTTTTTTTATTTTATTATTATTATTTTTTTTAAATTGGGGGCAACAGAAAACATCGAATCCATGACGTTATAGGATTGAGAACAGTGACGTAAACATTCCAATCATTTTAGCGCACATTTAGAACATCACTAAGTGTTAAAAGTGTCAGTGTGCTTGAGTCGAGTGTGTTATTTTGTAAGAAATGATGTCAATGCTCTGTGATAATAATTACAAAAAAAGAACTGTAGGATAAAGCATAAAAAACGATTCACATGAATTTACAAAACAGGATTTCTGCAGCAGCAGATTTCCTATTGTTGTTATAATTTTTTTGAGTATGTGTGTGTGTGTGTGTAGGTGTAATGAATCTTTATTTATTTCCTTACCTACTAGTTCTGGTAAGATGAGGATTTATTATTGTTGTATTTTTTTTGTAAAGTATGTGTTGTGTGGATGAATTATTGACTGATATGGGGGCCTCTGTTTGAAATGGTTGAAGATTTGTTTGATTATGTAAATTAATGAATACAGCACTTTCCAGAAAGAGTTCTTGAAGTAATTAAAAGATAGTTAATTAAAATTACATCATCTGCCTATAACTCCTACTTTCCACAGCATATATCTCTACTGATCAATCTTTGTTGATTCTGTGGTACCAAAAATTAAGAAAGCTATGAAAATTTCCCAAACTGCCAAAGTCATTCAATGGCACGTGGATTAGAAACTTCTGATTGGGAGAGAGGGTAGATATAATAATATAGATCGCGCAAGGAACGATTATTGAAAAACAGTGGTGGCATTGCTGTCTGTTTTGATGTGTGTAAAGGCACTCCGAGGGGGGAGAGGTGCAGGCTGATGGAAGTACTGCCTCTTCCAAGAAAATGAACCAATGAGGACTGCTGTGGAAATAAAGAACTTAGCAAGAGAAAAATTCGAAGCTAATTAAATGTGCAACATATGTTTACGAATGAAATAATAATACCGTGCGATACAAGACACCTATTCACATGCAATGGAACAAACTAAAGCCGTAATGTAACTATCACAATGCAAGACTGATTCTATCGATGTCATTTCTTTTCCAACTGTACTCTTGAATATCATTCAAGTTATCTTGTGACCTTTCCTGTTGCCTGCTCTTCCTTATCGCAGTGTTTCATTTGCATTCCTTCTGTCGGTATTCCGTGCTTGCGAGATCAATAATAATAATAATAATAATAATAATAATAATAATAATAATAATAATAATAATCAGTGCTTTTTTTCTGGCAGAATATGCCAGAATGATGTTATGGCACCTTTTTGTTGTATATTTTATCTTAGAACTGAGAAACGTATTAATAATTATGTTTTTGAATATTTTTATTTGAACTCCACTTAGATTTTGAAAGTCTTAGGCCCGGTTGCAGAAACATCGATCGGATATGATAAACGATCAAGGAGGACTTGATTGACTATCACTTCTATTTTCGTTGCAGAAAGAACAGTCAGTACCTATTTGATTGGAAATCAATCTTCCATCAGATTTGATGAAAAGATTTTTGCTGAGTAGTGACTGACTGATCACTGACCAAGTGTATGTTGATTCTAGTGCAGTTATAGTTATTTATATAAGAAATAGTTAAAAATAGGTAGTTACATTGTTATAATATGACCTAGTAGATTCTCATGATGAATAAATTTTCAAACAAATATTTGCTAAGTATCCATAAGTGATGTCTGACATATGGTGAAAGACTTCATGATTTCCAAGACTGGGATCGGAAAATTATATTTTATTTTCTGCATCATTCAAATACCATTCGTGTTCTTATTTTCTGTTAGTCATAAAGCCTTGTACGATGTTTAATAAGAAGGCTCTATCATTATCAGAAAAATTTTGCCCCTCTCGTTTTTAGTTCGGTTCATTTCTTTTACTGTATTCTGTAGTCTATATAGATGGAAATCTGCTTGTTTTACCAAATGCCTTACTATAATAATACTGGACAGCTGTATACTAGCAGCATTGACATGAGTGCGAAATATTGCGGACCTGGCATCTAGCAGAGTGGTGTGGAATTACGTCCACAAATATAAATATACTTAACATAGCGGGAATTGGACTATTGTTTAAAAGCGTGAGGTACTAATATGGAATAATATACGAGACACTTAAGAAATTCTATTTGAAACAGTTTGTAATGCTGTGATTGTAACAGTTATAAACAGCACATATTATACACCCTAACATTTGAACACAGCACTAATTAATAAAACTATTTACTACCCAGTAACAATCTACATTGTAGTAGATTACAGCTTGCTTTGGGGTTTCAGCACACGTTGCAATCTAGGTAGCAGCACCTGTGCCATTCGCACGCAGAACTGCTAGCTGTTCAGTATTATTATAGTAAGGTATTTGGTTTTACTTCTACGAAAAGCAACAAAACAGCATATCAATGTTTTCTTGACCAGCGGCCACTAAATGCATTTTTTTTTTCCTCTTAAAGAATATCAAATTGGGCATGGTTGCCAAATGCATTTATTTCTTAAATCAGCAATTAGTAAATCGAGACAAGTTGATTGAAAATTCGTGCAATGCAATGAACAATCAAATAAATCAGATATGAACTGATTTGTGATCAGGGGCTGATTTGATTTAGTAAATCGAGACAAGTTGATTGAAGATTCGTGCAACACAATGAATAATCAAATAAATCAGATGTCAACTGATTTGTGATCAGGGGCTGATTTGAATTGCATATCTGCAACCAGACCTTAAAGTTGGATGGAAAGGAGATTAAAAACGACAAAATTCCCATGCGCTGGAAAGTAATAATCTCCCTTCGGCTATAATATATTCTACACAGAGTTCCACCACCTTTTTCTCCAGATGAAAAGCATTGATGATAATAATGATGATTAATATTAATAATAATAATAATAATAATAATAATGATGATGATGATGAAAAAGATAACCAGAACAATATACAAAAGTCACTTTTACACCATAATCACTTTTAAAACGCGTAAATATATAATGAAAAAATTGTTACTCTTTGTTCTTAAGTACGAATAGTTTTGCATTAGTCCCACTTTCTTAGAGGAAAGGGAGGAACTGGAATTTAGATTAAAGGCGGTTAGTTATTTGCATATGAAGGGTTTCGAACCAGACATGACTATTCCACAATACATAAAAATGAAGTTTCTTATCTTAATCACCCTTATCGTAATCTACCTTGTGGTCAACATGAATGGCTGTTTTCTTCATTACTGAAGGCTCAATTCGTCCTATTGCTAGTAAAACCAGTTAAGTTCAGTAATGCAAGTTTTGTAAAAACAACAATTGAAACTTTACTAATCCACGAAAAATCATAATAAACTCTTTAAATAAAGTAATTGGTTTGTTACCTACAGCATTTCAGACTTATTTGATTTTACTGGAATACAGAGCACGGAAAGACAAGTTGGGGATTATACTTAACTTATTTTACACAAAAAGCGGACTTAATTGGTTTTACTAGTAATAGAACGAATTGTGCAGTTAAGTTTGACACCATGTGGATTTAACCGTTCACAGTTGAATTTAAACCTTGAATATCTCCTAAACTATTTCATGTGGATTAGTCATGTCTGATTTGAAACCCTTCATATTGTCACTTGGAATTAAATGAAGTTGAAGCTGTCTGCACTTGTGCTTGGAAATATTAAATCTAATGCGCAAGTCATATTCGACATATGATTATGGTAAACCATACATTTTGCATATTACTTTATTACATCACATGTTGTGGTATTTGTTTGAAATGGACTTTGTAATCCAGCATAGCAAACAAGAGTACATGGAGTGAGGTATTAGAAAGGGAATATCGTAAAATGTTCGAATTGTTCCAAAACAAAAGAAATAAAGTGCAAACAAAATCCCTTTGTTTCTTGACTAAACATTTTGGGTGAAAGAAATTTCATGAAATGTGAAGGAAATAAAGGCAACAGGGGATCCCCACAGCTTGACCTCCAACCTGTATCAATACCTACATGCAGTTCAGAAGTGAAGTTTGGTTTGCATGGAACCCAGATTGTAGGGGTATAGAGATTATAGATCGGCCTACAGTAATAGCAGCATTTGTGCTGATGCTTCTGATTAGATGTGCTAAAAGGGAGAGAATCAAATTACATACATTCCGAATATCATGGACTCAAGGCACATTAAGACTTGTCGAGCGCTTTCATATGTCAGCTTTGTGGATAGATACTGGGAGGCCAGAGAAAGAATGCAGCAGTGCTGACATCCCTCCTTCGTAGTTTCACTTTGCACATTGTTCGCTTTATTTTGTTTTTTATCTTTCATTTTGGTTTTAATCGCCATTGTACAGCCAATGACTCCAGTCAAATGCCACTGCATTGAATATATATAAAAAAATAAAAAAAAAAAAACATTCCGAATATTTTAGTATCTAAATACGAGAGGAAAATTAGACATATTTTGATGAACAAAGTATCACTACTCGACAACAAAGGCAACTATTTTTATATTTTATCTTTGTCAAGGAAACGATATTTTATTATCTTTTATTGACATCATTGAGGGTGGGAAGCTTGTTTTGTAATGTATGAAACAGTTCAAACTTGAATTATGGGTTTTCAGAACTTTAATGTAAAAGTGTGAATACCAGTAAGTTCTTTCAGATATGGCTGTGCAAAAGGGGGAAGGGGCTGGGTGATTACCCCCTCCATTTGGGAAGAAATTAACGTGTTAGAAAGTGAAATATTTTAGTGTGATATACAATAAAAGAGATATACACACCACTTGATATCATGAACGATTCCTTCTCCATGCACAGCAAAAATATCAGAACTACTTCATTCTCAAATCCCCGCTCCCCTCTTCAAGCCCTGCCTCCTTTACAAATCCTGGGCATGGTCTTAGCTTTAGGATCTAATCATCATTTAGTGGCATTTCACATGATATTCTTTAGAGACAGAAGTTGGATGCAAACACTACTGTGAAATAAGTATGATTTAAGACGTTCATGTCAGCATGGTATGAAATATTTTTTTGCTTCAGAACTATATATCAATTTCAATAATGAAGGTTAGGAAAGGGGAACTTAACTGTTGGATCTGTTACCAAGACTCGAGTCTTGAGAGTAATATTCTTGGTAATGCATACTTTTTTACTTCCTAGTGTATGTATCCAACTACATGAATACCCATATCCACTGTATTTGGAGTGTGTTCTTTCCCAAGATTGTGGATTGGTGAACATTTCGTGTTAATGAACAATTTGAAGGGAAAAATTATTCCGGGGCTGGGTATCGATCCCAGGACTTTTGGCTGAATGCACCAAAGCTCTTACCAACAGAGCTGCCCAGGAACTTTACTCGACAACGTCTCAGTTCTTTCCTTTATGTCCACCTAATTCGAGTGGGCTGACAAGATGCGAGAAACCCGCATTGAGTGCACACAAACTCTGTGTGACTTGAAATTGTGGTTTTCTGTTAACGTACCTACAGTAATGTATGTATTATGCAAATCTAGCTTTCATGTAAAGCTCCCTGTGAAGCAGACTTTAATAATTTGAAGGAAAAAATTGTTCTGGGGCCCGGGTATTGATCCCGGGACCTTTGGCTGAATGCACCAAAGCTCTTACCAACTGACCTACCCAGGAACCATTGTTATTATGCCTCAATATGTCTATTGCATCTTAAATGCATTTTTCTTTTAGAGAGACACTGTGTAACAGATATATAGCAAGCCAGCTTATCAGGTTAGTTACTGCATTTGTTTACATTAAGCAAGGCCTCTTAAAAATATTGATGATGGAGATATCATTAACGAATGCTTAATCATGTCTGCAGCAGAATCTTTCCCTAACATAATGAAAATGTATCAGTCTGTTGCCATGTCATACAGGACTGTGAGATGCAGAAATATGTTTTGCTAAAGAAATGTGAAAGTTAATGTATGAGCAGATATATACTTGAAATGTTCTCATTCATAGTGTTCTGCCCAAGGGCAGGTCTTTCACTGCAAACCCTGCTTTCTCCAATCTTTCCTATTTTCTGCCTTCCTCTTTGTCTCTGCATATGATTCATATCTCTTAATGTCGTCTATCATCTGATATCTTCTTCTGCCCCGAACTCTTCTCCCGTTCACCATTCCTTCCAGTGCATCCTTCAGTAGGCAGTTTGTTTTCAGTCAGTGATCGAACCAATTTCTTTTCCTCTTCCTGATCAGTTGCAGCATCATTCTTTCTTCACCCACTCTTCAACACAGCTTCATTTCTTATTCTGTCTGTCCATTTCACACGCTCCATCCTTCTCCATATCCACATTTCAAATACTTCTAGTTCTTTCTCTTCACTTCGTCATAATGTCCATGTTTCTGCCCCATACAATGCCACACTTCACATAAAGTACTTCACTAGTCTCTTCCTTAGTTCTTTTTCCATAGGTCCACAGAAGATGCTCCGTTTTCTATTAAAAGCTTTCTTTGCCATTGCTATCCTCCTTTTGACTTCCTGGCAGCAGCTCATGTTACTGCTAGTAGTACAATTATTAAGAATTTAGCATTAAAAATGCGTCACTGATTTGATCAAAATTGTAGGTTAATGAGAATATTGTATTTTATGTAGCATATTACTCCTTGAACTTTAAAACATTCCATATCAAAAAAATGTACAATGCATGCCACTGATGCAGATAGCTGAACTATAGACTCATCTTGCCAGTGGGGCAAGAGCACACTCGTACAGGCAAAGCATGCATGGGTCTGCTCTAGGTGATGGTAGGGCAAAGCATGAAAACCTTCAGAATGGAGTCAGGGTTGATGTTAGACACGTCATAAAGAAACACAGAATCTGAGCAAAATGATTTTAACATGAAAATTCTAAATTTTACAGTAGAGAGAGAGAGAGAAAAAAATTGAATTCTTGCTAGAATTTTATTTGAAAAACTTTCCTAAATTTACTGTGCATTTCATAGCACATGTATAACAGAACAATATGTTGAGTTAAAAAAAAAAAAGGAAAAAAAAAAAAAACATAAAAAGGCCTTCATTTTCTAAAGTGAACAAAACGATGTCTTTTCCTGTGCAAAAGGTTGTAATAGTTGCTTACATTGTAAGTTACAGCCTTTTAGCTACAGACTGATTACAACCTTTCTGCTCCTGCACAATCATTCACAGCTGAAATGTGGCTAGCAAGATATCAGGTTTGCCAATATTAACTCAATAAAGTTTTCATGGCGCACATAATCATTTTGAATGGAAAAATTAATTTTACAAAAAAATGCGTGTTATAACCTTTTTGCCTGTAGGTATTCAGTTGTCCTGAGAAGAATTATGCTCCCTTCCTCTACACCCCAACAGGTATGGATTTTGTGTAATGGCTTAATATTAGTAGTAAATACTTCAAATTGTGACATTTTCTGGATATATACTTGAGAAATATTTCCTGCATAATAGATGAAAGTATAAATTTTCAAATATCCTAGCGGCCATATACTGCATTTTTATAGACATTTGACCATGGGTCAGTTTTTAAACTGTCGTTTACATATCTGCTTCTGGCAGGAAAAGTCTAATTCGTTGCTAGTGGGCATAGAAGAACTAGCCAATCTCTTAGTTGATGCCCAAGGATCTGACAAAGAATGGCCTGCATCATGTGTTCGAGGACTGGAAGAAACACTGTAACAAGTGCATTCAAGTAGAAGAAAAAGATCATGTAAACATTAGAGTGATAAACATCTGTGAAAAATGTGACAATCCTTTTTAGTTCTTTTAAGCATTCTGATTATTGTACTGTGTTTCTGTTTTGTGAAGGATTTTAGATAAAGGTGCAAATAGTCATAGTAGCTGACTCGCCCTTTTTAAACACCACTAACTAACTCTGTGAAAAAAAATTCAGTCTCAGTTTTTCTTGATCAGCCCTTATGTGTGCGTGCATACGTACGTGCATGCGCTGGGCTTTCATTTCAAAACTTCCCATCTAAATTACTAATTATTTAAATTGAATTCATTCGTTTTCGCATCTTTTGTTTTCTATCGTCGCCTGGAAACCTGGATTGTTATTGTTGATTAGAGCTGAAGAGAATAAAGCTAGAAAAACTTATTGAGCATTTCATGAAATAGTTGTATTTGTGTATTAAGTTATTTTAAAATGATATATACCCTTCAAGAGGGAACATAATTAAATAATTCTTATTGATTAAATTTAGGAAACTACACAAAATAAGCTGCTTTCATCCTACAATATACTGATAATAATAAAAATACAGGTTGCGAGGTGATGATAGAAAACAAAAGAATGAGGTGTTTAAACAATTGAATGCTCTTTCATATTTAAGTATAAAAATATAGGGGTGCTATTTGAAATTTCAAAGTGGGGGTGGGTGGAGGTGGGGCGTGAAATCTATAATGCAAGTAACCTGGTTTCAGACGTCCCCCTGAATGTCTAAATTGACGTTTTTTTTTGTTTAAATTGAATTCCATTTAAATAATTAGTTATTTAGACTGGGAAGTTCTGGAATGAAATCAATCTTCTTAATGTATCCAGCTGTTTGCTGACAACATGAAGTCCAGTATAGTCCACTGCAGTCTTTTCAAAAGCCCTGTATAAATCAAGAGAATATACTGTAATGAAGAATACATCTTGTCACATGGGTTCTTATAAATGAAACAATGGTTTACATACAATTTCGTAATTATCACTTTTACAGATTGTAGTTTTTAAATTAATTTAAGATATACATAGACTCTGAAGATAGAAATCCACATTTTTTTCCTTAATGTCTTTCAAACTTTTGTGACATGATTTTTGTGAGTAAACTAAATAATATATATAACTGAAATTTGAAACTCGAATTTGGGAGCCCAAAGAACTTTTTTTTAAATAATAACATTTTGGATCGACCTAACTCCATTAGAAATTGACCTAATGTAAAACTTCTTTCACCAAAATGATCTCTTACATATGGAGAATGTTACACACTAAAATTATTTATTTACCTTGAACCATTCAGAAATTGTGCCACGTTATATGAGTACTTTGGAAATAAGCCTATTTGCATATTTTTGGGAAAAAATAATTATAATCGGTTGAAAATAATAATTTGAGCTTACAACATAGCCACATGTTTCAGCTTTAATTAATACCTCAGTTGGAAGTCTACTTTTTATCTGTGGGAAGAATAACAAATGTCATAAAATATGAAATAGGAAAAAACGACACTGAAGATGGCATATGGTGTACAAAGTATAGTGTGCTTATATTATAAATGCCCAAATAATTATGAAATTATTGAGATAATGGGTACAATCTATATATTTTTGAAAACTAGAAGAAATGAGCTTCCAAATGAGGCTAAAACATTATTTACCAAAGTTTTGAAGAAATTTGCCATTTCTAGAGTTGATGAATACCTTAAATAATAATTGAGTTTGTCTATGTAAATGGGAATTCAGTTCGAATTGAGGTTCATATAAATATGGATTCTATCAATATGGCTCTGCACATACTCGACTGTCATTTGTCTCTGCTTTTTTGCAGAATCAGAATTATCTTTAATTTAATAATCAGTCGGCTCTTTGCAGTGCTCCCACCACCTCTGTGTTCACTTCACCACTGAGTAGCTCTTCATTTTGTTCATCGTTTTGCCTTATTTCTTCCCGCATTTGAATCTTATCAGATTTTAAATATTTTCTTTGTAAATGTTTTCGACATTTTGAAATGAAATCAAAATTTTTGCTTTTGTTTCCAATCCCTATTTGCAGTTGTCTGTTTACTGTTTTGTAGGTCAGTTTATCAAGAATCGTTGAGCTCCTCCAGTTGCTGAGTTTTGGCTGCCAGAATGGCGCAAAGCATGATAATTTTTCTCAACCTCTTTGTTACATCCAATCCATTGGTACAGTACCCCATACCAAGTGCGGACAAAGATGTGTTCTAAATCAAACTGAAGTTTTTTTTTTTGTACTTGTGATTGTAATGTAAGCGTTTTTAAAAGAAAGGACATCGGTCTGGACTTAAGCTCTACTTTTATGAAACACCAATAGGGTGCTGGGTGTTCGTCGATTAGTGTGCTGCTCTTCACTTGTTTTTGTTCCATGTATAGGTATACATTGTTTTGAGGTGTTTTGGCTGTTTCATTGCATCGAAGTATTTTATTATCTCTAGTTCTGCAGCAGCTATAAAACGAAACCTTTTTCCCTGACTGCCATTCGCAATTCTTTGATGTGACAGTAATGAAAGACGATCGTGTTGAACATAACGAATCAGGAGGAAGACAACTGTTTGATCCATCAGTATAACAGTAATAGAAAATGAATCAGTCGGAGCTAAAAGGAACTAAGCCACTTTTCACAACTTTTCAGGAGGAGCAAAAAACTTTTCACTAATAACACAAATGTACATATTTTATGCTACAGAAGACAAAAGAATATTTAAAAGTCTTAGTTCCTTCTTCCACCGTTCGATGCGCATGACATCAGTTGTTCAAGTTGTTGCATAACCCAAAACTGCATATTTTGACTTAGTTCCTTTTAGCTCCGACCGATTCAAATATATCCTTATTAAATGTGGATCAAGTTTCTTTACGGGTTTCTAAAAGACACATGTAACAATAGAGGTATATAAATAGCTAAATGAAAGAATGCTCTAATTTTTATTTTGTTTATGACAAAGGAAATGAACTGAACAGAGATGGTTTGTTTCACTTTTATTTTCATTTCCTTCCCAACTGTAAATGAAATGTAGAAAATTTTCAATTTATGGCTTTATTTTCACAATATGTTTCAACAAAATAATAATTATAATGTAGTTCTTACAGTGCCATTGTAAATAGGGTGATTTTTATTCTTAACAATAACAATGAAATTTAAAGTGTCTTTAACAACATTCATTAAGGAATCGATTTTAAATAACAATAAGATCTGTATTTAAATACTAACCGTATGACCCTTTGAGGCGATATAGAGAGACGAGTGTTGTCCAGCCTTTTAGTCTCACCGCAGGCAGGTGTCATTCTAAAATACTGACAAGACCTTGTGAATTGTGCTGACTTTCCACCACAAAGAGTCGGTTCATCCTTTATTTGGGGAAGAGTATGTTCCAGTGTGGATACACACATACACTAAAGGTTTAGAGGAGGAAAAAAGAGAAAAAGATGAGGCAAAAAGTAAAGAAGACGAAGAAGAGGAAAAGCACAAGAGGAAGTGAAGGAGGAGTAAAAGAAAGGAATGATGAAAACAAGGTAAAAGATAGGGGGGAGAGGTGAAGGTAGAGAAAGGAAAAGGAAAGAACGAAAAGATGAAGATAGAGATACAAGGGAGTTACAATGAGAAGTAGGAGAACAATTAATGTTTAGATTATGAAAGCGTGGTAGCAGAAAAATATACTTCTGCTGACCAGCACCCTTCCTATAATTCATGCATATTCAGCAGGGGAAATTATAGCCTTTAAACGAGGTGCAACAGTGACTTAAAATCTCAGAATCGCATGCAGGCACATGCTTAAAAGATATTCTACATCACTGTTGCACCTCGTTTAAAGACCCATCTGAACATGCCTGCTGTAAGCTTTTCTAATGAATGTCTTATTAAAGATGCACTGACATATAGGTACTAGACAGTTTCTGATTGCGTGTGGAGACTTTACAAGTTAAATGCACTTCAACTTTCAACTATTGTAAGATTTATTGCATATGACTTTGAACTTATTTTCTGGAAAATACTGTGTTCAAGTATAAGTGTGACGAGTAGTGCTTGTGGGATAGACAATATTATTTTCCACATTAACAAAGTCCTCAATACTCGATGTGGCACCTTGTTTTCATGGCCCAGTCTTGATGTGCCTTTTATTGTGTAACTACTGTAGATGGACTTGGACGGCAGTTGTGAGCTTTGGAAGGGCTATGAAGATAAGGCCACTTTGTCAGTTTAAATTATACTCCAAATGTTTTTCTGTCAAGACTGAATTGTGTGACCATACAGCCATAAACCTTCATGTTTGCTTCTGTGGATACGCAAGACAGTAGATTTTATATTGTATTGTATAGAAATGGCCCATTTTCTTTGCTATGTGAATTAAATTTGATTTTGAAAATACTGTAACAGAGAAAGAAAATATTTTAACAACTAACAGAAAGTCGCATGCTAGCTTTAGTGTAAATGTAATAAAAAAAATCCTCTTGTTCAGTACTTTACATCAATCCGGACATAGAGTTTGCAGTCCTTAGGAAGTTGATGTACATCATTTGCTAGAGGGAAAAAAAGGTGTGTCATTAGCTGAAAAGTAAGAGCATTGATATTTTGCTATATAATCCACAGTTAATTCCCGATTTACCATGCAAATCGTCTGTAGCTGCATTTAGATTGGCAACAGGCCATGACTGTTTGGCCAAGCACATGCATAGAAATGGAATATATCAGTCCCCTAATTGCCCGTTGTGCAACTCAAAAAAATGGATTCGGAACACCTCAAAATCTGTGCTTCAGTGGCTGACCATGACAATATCTTTTAAACATATTGAAGTACAAGAGGTCCACATTAACTTGACTTTATTGTCAAATGCCTGGGATTAGAAAACAACAACAAGAACATACTTTGCTAGAAACCAAAGTTCAAATCATAGTGAGCCCAATTGAAATTAATGATGGATGGGTTTTCTCGAAGTACTGTTTGTCATACTGCTTATTTACTTTTTTTTTTTTTTTTTTTTTTTTTTTTTTAAGCATAGTCTATAACCATCTCATCATCATCACTCAACGAGAAAATTTCACAGTGACACATCCTCCAGTACAAGTGAAATACAGCATTAAAATTTCAGTCAGTATAAATTTCCGGGATATCGCAGTACTTATTTATTCTTTATTTAGAAAACTTTGGAATTAACTGCTAGGGTTGCCAACTCTCCCATATTTGCCCCAATTTTTAACAATGTCCCGGCTCCCGTATTTTTATTCTCTTCAAGCATTTTTCTCCCTTATTTTTGCGTAATGTAAAAATCATTATTCTAGACATTTGATTTTGGCATGAATTATGATTGTTTATGTGATAAATTTTGTTGTTCAAGAGATGCATTGAAATGTGCTGTCTTTTTAGAAAGTAATGCTTGCCAGAAATGTGTTTTAGTGCTCACCTGTTTAAAATCAAACAATATTAATATTATAAATTTAGAAAAACTGGCTGGTGTTGTTGTAAGCATACCAAGTAGTAATATTGCCACAAAGAGGATGTTTTATCTCGTGAACAATAATTGGACAGATATTCGAAACAGGAGCATGACACATCTACTCAAATCAGAGCTGCAAACTGTAATCGACTTCAACTATTACACTGAAAAAATCTATCTCAAAATACTCTTAATTTAAGCCTAGCTGGCGAAGTGTATAATTGGTGTTTAATAATTGAACGGAATAATTTGTCAGTTTTCTATGTAAAACTTTGTTGATTCCTTAATCTCCCGTATTTTCTTTCAAAAAAAAAAAAAGTTGGCAACCCTATTGACTGCAGACATGGAAAATGAAACTTATTTTCTGTCACTTGACATGGATCCCACAGTATTAATTTCCTTCAATTTGCATATTAATAACTGTTAAATTTACCTGTAATGAAGTCACGACCTTTGTGACATGATATATAATGTCGTAGCATATTACTGCTGTTGATATTTTAAAGCACAAAAAAACATTTCACGTTCTCGTTTTGACAACAGAAACAAATATTTATCCTCCCATTCCTCCCTAAACACAAGTTTTCGTGGACGTTTTTTGGTTTTGAAACTGACATTTATTTTCAGTAAATAGTGAAATCTCCACACAGCACACAATCTTCAAACAGCATTGGATAACAGAATGAATCTACCATTGCTATTACTGTCTGAACACTATATCACTACATTCCATTGCATCAGCATAATCGTTATCTACAATCATTTGTGCCATAAATTCTACGATTAATATCAAAGCTAGTAGAGAGAGCTAACAAAATGTTATAGTAGTCCTTCCTAAGGATTACCTTGAAGATACAGCTTACTGATCAATCCAAAGAAGATAATATTTTAATTCATATATGCTAATAATTTTAATTAACTATTTTTGTTCTGTTTATGTAATTTCATTTTGAGTGGGCAGCTATCTCTTTCAAGAAGTTATTACATTTTAATTTTTAAGAATATAAGTTTCTTAAGATTTATTGCCCAATGTCCTGGAGATGGGAACTGTGTAGGTTAAAATGGTTGAAAAGATCAACTGAAAATCTTGTAACTTACAACTTGTGCAGGAAGACAAAACACAATAATGAAATTGTATCAGGTGGTTATAATTAAACTGACGGTTTCAGCGTAGCACAGCACGGACTGTAATGATTTTAGGAGTGTGAAACCTCGTAGATATGCTAATTAAGCAATGCGCTCGCGAATTATGCAAAAAAAAAATAATTAGTTCAAAGTCTTGCCACCAGGTGAAAATATGGCGCTGTAAGCAGTCAGAACGTGGTATGGGCGCAGGTAAAAGTTCTGGCACGTTTATTAGGAACTATGGTTATAAACACTTCAACATGGCCTCCCACCTCAGCAACATGTTGCATCCGTAACATGCATGGTTGACAGTTGCTCGCAGCATATTATTTTGGTAAAATCAGAGCGACGTGTCGTATGCTAGCCTTTAGATCAGGCAGAGACCGGATATGTCTCTGACAGATACGATCTTTCAAATATTCCCACAACCAGAAGTCACATGGATTTAGGTCAGGGGATCTTGAAGGCCACGCATCTGGTAATTGCCAAGAGATGATGCTGTTCTTACTGAAAGTTTCTCGCAGCAAATTTTTTACCTGGCGAGCGACATGTGGTGTTGCACCATCTTGCAAGAAAATAATGGTGTTGTCACAGTTGTATTCTTGCAAAGCTGGAATCATGTGTTGCACAAGCAAGTCCCTATAATATGCAGATGACACTGTATACCTAACAGGCCTGCAAAGTGTTCATGTGTTTAATCTTTCCTGCCTTTTTCCTGCGCCAATACCACGTTCTGACTGTTTACAGCGCCATATTTCCACTGGTGGTAAGACTTGGAACTAATTTTTTTTAATATAATTCGCGAGCGCATTGCTTAATTAGCATATTGACGAGGTTTCACACTTCTATGATCGTTACAGTCCGTGCTGTACCACACTGAACACTGTCAATTTAATTATAACCACATGATACATAAAAACAGTAGCCTTTTATCATAGCAACAACATTCAAAGCCCTGTTAAAATATAAATTCAAAGGAAACAAAATCAGTCTTTATCTAAAATTAATATAACATAAAAATATAGGTATTAATTAATTAATATAAATTAATGCTCGTCCAAAAAATGGTATGTAATACATGTGTGTGTAGTGCAACAGAATCTCGGAAATTAAAAAAACGAGCAGAGCTCATTTTTTCAAACTTTTCCTCCGATCTGTTATAATTCACTTCCCATCTCACACTTGTATCGCAGAATACTATTTTGCTTCACTGCCTTTGTGTGGTGTACTGTGTATAATTATTTTAAAGTGAAGTTACTTACAGTTTTTCTTTTAATTGATATTATATTAATTATTCTTTCAAACAATTAGCTACTGTTTCACCATAACTACTTAATCAATGGAGCCTTTAGCTTTTATGTATTCCTTTTGATCTACAAATAGTGGTACCGTAAAAATTTCTGATGTATTAAGGAAGCAGTGAACTGATAAACACCGGAATCTGTGCTTTATTATATATACATTTTAGAATATTTCGAATATTCTTTATAACGGAGATATGCTTAAATTTTATTCTCGTTATAAAAGGGCAAAAACACAATCACAGGCAGCAACTTTTTAGAATATTTCGAATATTCTTTATAACAGAGATATGCTTAAATTTTATTCTCGTTATAAAAAGGCAAAAACACTATCACAGGGGGCAACTTATTCAATGGCAAGTTGATGAAATGTATTTGACAGAGGATTTTAGCACATCTTGTAGAAAGCATTACTGCAGCTGTAAATTTTCAAGTATATATGTGTGTGTTTGTGTCGCTGCATACTGTTGGAATGATGGCAGAGTAATATATATTGTTAGGAGAAACTGTGTGTACAATAGTTGTTGCAAGTACAGAACTACAACTTAAGTGTTCATATTATTTCTCAATCATTCCTACGAATTTCTATTTTCCTTCTACTGCATTTTTTCTTACAGGTTTCAGATTTTCATAAGATTGGTACAATAGCCTATAAGATTGATAGCAGAGAATATTAAGACAGCAAGACAAAAGAATTATGCAAGTTACAGAAATGAAATTTATGAAGAAAAGGTGCTTGTTGTCTTCAAACTTTTGAACTAAATTCATTTTAAGGTAAATCATGAGTGAAATTTGGAAATCTTGAAACTATTCACCCAATTCTTTTGAAATTTTTACCACACATTCTTATAAATTACAATAAAAATCTGACAAAATTTGAAATCTGTAGGCTAAATAATTTCTGAGTTATAAAATAATTTATATATATATTTTTTCAATTATGTCACAAAAAATATTCCCCATGTTATAATTTTTTTGTGTGTTGATTTTTTGTGAAGACATTCCCCATGGATATAAATTTTAAATTTTATATCAATTTTTTATGTATCTTGATTAGTTTGACATGTAAATTTTTTTCTTTTCTGATTTTTCATAATCGAATAAAAATAATCATAATACATAATTAAACATATGAAATGTGCATTTCATTAACCTTTGCATCAGAACACAAAACCTATTATTGATCCTCATACTTTTCTTAACTTGACTGCAAAATTTTTTTTTCAATAGGACTAAAAGTACCACACCTGGAACTTTTTACATGATGTAAGACGCAGCATTTTTTAAAAATAAATTTAAAAAAAAATTAATGTATCCTAATTATTCAAAACTCCCTGCTCCTTATGTTGTCCCTTCAGACTTCTCTTTCTTTTCTTCTTTGGACATTTCTGCAGTATGGAGTATTTATTAAGACTTAAAAAAAAAAAAAAATTAAAAATAAATTTCTATCAAATTTGGTCCAACTTTCACTCATGACTTATCTTAAACAGATTGAAGTTTAACGAATTAAGAAAAGAAGGTACTGAATTATCATAACAGTAGGAAGGGTCACATTGGAGGAATAATATGATACTAGCAGAAACTCAAAACAAATTTTAAAGTAAAACCCCAATTTGGTGAAACTGTAACAGAACGGACAACAGATGATAATAATGATAGAGGTAATTGCAGTGACAGTCTTTTTTTTTAATTGATTTTACAGGTTTTTTAGGAGAGTAGTAAATATTTTGATATGTTAAAGCTGTTTGAATCTTGTGATATGTGCAATGCAGCTTGCATACAGTGTAGACGTGCATGCAGCTCTCTGTAAATAAAGTGGTCAGCACACAAGTCTTCGAGACAAATGTGACTAGGATGACCAACTTCCGATCACAAAATTACAGGAGACTTCTTCATGGCAAAGTTTAGCACAATCTTTTGGTGTGTGAAACCAGAATCCATTGATAGAATGGTTTATACGAGTTTTTAGGCTTTCACGGTCACTGTGCTTAGAATTAGGCTTTCGGGTGATCCACTGTCTCCTGGAACTTGACATTTCCAACATATTGGAACTACATACAGGTTCCATCATCAGGGTAAGACCAGAGAAGTTGCCTACTCTATTGGGCTCGTATGCCAGGCTAATCTGAATGATTGAGTGCAGTTCTAATAAGAATGGTTTACATTAAATAATATCATACTCTCTATTTAATTATAATACAAATATCAGTTATGTCACAATGTTGGGTAGGTACAATAATATTTAAATATAATAATTTAATAATAATAATAATAATAATAATTATTTATTTATTTATTTAATCTGTCAGAGCTAAGGCCAACAGGCCTTCTCTTCCGCCCAGCCAGACTCTAATTCTAATTGAATACGGTTGGCTTACAATAGTTATTACATTAATATCTATACCATAAAACAATGCATGTTTCTTAGTTTTAACTTATTTTTATTAATTGTCAATATGATGACACAGTATGTTAAATTTCTTATCTTGCTTTACAAGCTGAAAAAAAAAAACTCTTTACAATGATACGTGTAATATATTTGCACCAAACATTATAGACCATCAATTGATTGGTACCTACTAAATTAAAAAAATTAGCAATCATGACTGATGAAAAATACGGGAAGATTAGGATATCAATACAGGAGCCGGGAGGATCCAAAAAATGTAGCTCAAATTCGGGAGTTCCTAAATGTGACCAACAGGCAGTTGTAACCAGGCGCAATTTGGTGTTAGAAGTGTTGTTAAGAATGCTGCACATTTTTACACATGCTGACTATATTAATATGGTGTTCATTTCTTTTTATTTTATTTAATACATAACCTCCTGAGTCCTGAGACATTTGTTGTTTTAATGTAAAGTTCAATGTAATTCTACACTTTAAAACAAAGTCACTGACATCAGGAAAAATGCTGACAAATTTCTGCAGGTTACAGTTAGGGCACGAATGCAGATATATTATACGGTACTATACTTCGGGTCTCTGCACATATATCTTACTATATCATAACACAATCATGTTATACACTCAAAACTCAGAAGAATAAAGGATCCATTGAGTCTGAGCTAATAGTTGAGGCAGGTAAGTATAAAATTAACAGCAAAGTTGCAATAATTTACACTGTCCTGTATTTTGAAACTTTTGTTCTTATGATTTCGATTTGTAAAGTGTTTCTTATCAGATATTTCGTACTGAATTCGAAACCTATTTTCAAATTGTCCTCATGTCAGAATTTTTCACAAATCACAAAAAATCGAATATAAGAAATTTTCATTTATACAATATGCAAAGTTCAAGTTAATCGTGCATGAATCAGACTAACTGATACAGATAGAACTGTTAAAATGAGTAACAAAGATAGTAACACTAACACAATAAATAATAATAATAATAATAATAATAATAATAATAATAATAATAATAATAATAATCATCCGTGGCATGACAGCCCATGGAGGGAAAGAGCGTCCAGCTTGCTGCTGGCCTCATATCCACATGCCTCAACATCATCCCAGCAGAACAGACGTATTGTGTGGTTAGCACAATGATGTTTATAGTATTATAGCTGGTTTTCATAACCAGATTTTGCTACTACCTATTGTAGCACCACAAATTATCACAATCCTAGATAAACATATAAGAGCAGAAATTTCATGGAAAATTTCTTACCCATGAGGACTCGAAGAAGAAGAATTGACTGGGTGTCTAGAGTCTGGAAATTTGTATGATTGTGAGTGTGCCGGGTTAATATTAATTAACCAATCAGTACAAATATAAAAATACATCAGGATTGTCGCTGGGCAGTAACCTGAACACACGTTTCAACATCACATTGTTGACATGTAACTCCATCTGTTAGCACAACCATAAAGCATCTAATAGATGCTATAGAGTTACCAACAACGGGGAAAAAAAATGAGGACTCGAACCAGCTTGCATTCCATATCGCGAGTCTTAGGCATGATGGCTTAGACCACAATGCTATATCACAAGGCTAGCAACACAATATTTACGCTTAATTAACCTTACCCATGATCGATTCCCCAACTTGGCAACACTGTGTCGTCTGCTCTTGTTAGTCATACTGCTGTCATACCATGATTTCCCACAACTATGATCCTGGTACACAACTATGGCCCATGATACAACTACTCAAAGAACATTATAGAAGTAACATAGACCGTTTGTAAATAGTTGCAGTGACTTGACTTCAAACTACAGTACAGCAAAAATACAGATAAACGAGGTACTACGTTATAGAATACAAAATTTGAATGGACCATAGTTGTGTTCCAGGACCATAATTATGGGAAGTGACAGTACTTCACCATCAGAAGCAAACAGTTAAACAGTTAAAAAGTTAATCGTACAACCCGTATGTCGTGTATTCATTATTATTATTTTTTTGTTTATAAATATATTCTATTCAGTGGCGGCTCGTGGGTATTGAATTAAGGGGGGCTGCATACAAAAATAAACCAAGCAACTTACTTTATTTAAAGATTACATCCATGCGCCTTATCTTGTAAGTTGTGTTTAAATGAGACAGGCTCATGTTAGTAGATTTACTGGCATTTAAAAGAATCCTACGGACAAAATTCCGGGCGACGCTGATATAACCCCTGCTGTTGCGAGTGTCGTTAAATAAACCATAATTTAATTTTTTATATGCAGATTTGAACCTTAGAAATATCTAACTGGCGATGTTGTAGTTTGTTGTATAATATATATACATGATACATCAATAAATGAAAAAAAATAACTGGGCCAGAAATTGAATTCAGGATATTCAAGAGTACGCACCAGAGCGCTTGCCTCATTTATTGTGATGTTAGTTGTTTTAGATTCATTATGGTTTGAAAACATTCTAGCAATGGCTCCTTCTTCTCATGAACAACATTTACTGTTCTTATTTTAAATCCATCTTGTTGCCCCAGCTGATGGAATTGTCTTTGAAACACATTAATCTAATACAGACTGTATGGAGATCGAGAGAAGAAAGCAGGGATATTGATATATATTTTTTTTTATATATTTTGATGTACCGAAGTACATATGATATTTCCACGCAGATATTCTGCGTCATCACATGATGAAAGAGAGATGGAACGGAGAAAAGTTCTCTCCGGTGCCGGGATTTGAACCCGGGTTTTCAGCTCTACGTGCTGATGCTTTATCCACTAAGCCACGCCGGATACAATCCCGACGCCGTTTAGAATCGTCTCAGATTAAGCTCCATCTCTTGGGTTCCCTCTAGTGGCCGCCCTCTGCACTACGTCATAGATGTCTATGAACGCAGGACCGAAGTCCATCTCTCTTTCATCATGTGATGACGCAGAATATCTGCGTGGAAATATCATATGTACTTCGGTACATCAAAATATATATGATATGCGTAATAAATCACTTTGTGATTTAAAGACGGCGCCCATACCGTCGGATCCCGGCCAAACAGTCACTCATCTGAGTGCACCTCAACACATGTATGGACTTCGGTCCTGCGTTCATAGACATCTATGACGTAGTGCAGAGGGCGGCCACTAGAGGGAACCCAAGAGATGGAGCTTAATCTGAGACGATTCTAAACGGCGTCGGGATTGTATCCGGCGTGGCTTAGTGGATAAAGCATCAGCACGTAGAGCTGAAAACCCGGGTTCAAATCCCGGCGCCGGAGAGAATTTTTCTCCGTTCCATCTCTCTTTCATCAGGGATATTGAATAAATTATAAAAAAATATGCGAGCCTTTGTATTTTGTTTAGCGGCTCTTTCCATTATGAGATTCAACTGATGGGCACTTAATTTCACATTTCTCCTGAATTGTTAAGGTACTGAACTGAATAGACTGTAAATATTGTACAGAATTAAACATTGTTGTTAAAGAAAATGTATTTAAAACTCCACGCTACTGACAAACTGCTGCAAATTTTGCAGCGCCTGGAAAGTCTGGATTCATGGCAAGGGGCAACAGGGAGGAGGGGTAAAACTAACACGCAAAGCATCCGAGACGAGACTGGCAGCTCCAGAGGAGGAAGTGGCTTCACCCTACAGTCCTTGTCTCTGGTTTCGCTCTGGCAGCACCAGGGGAGGAAGTGACTTCACTAACAATTGCGTGCATGTCATTGAGAGCGAAATGTTTTTAAAAATTCGAGCTGCTAGATAAAGACTGTATAATAAATGTTTTTCACAACATAAAACGAGACAAGGGCCACAAATGTCTGGGGTTGCTGCAGCTCCGCAGCCCCTCTTCGAAAGCCGCCCCTGATTCCATTACATTTTGTACAAAACTTAAACATGTACAATTCATAGGCGTGTATATTAAAACATTTTGTTACGTTGTATCTTATTTATGTCGTAGGCCTATGTTGGTTTTCAGCCAGAATTAATGGGTCTATCCTGTTAGGCTAGGGCACCTTTTTCAAGCTTCAATAATAATATTAATTTATAAAAAGTCGCTGTAGATAACTTACAAGGAAGGAGTCATGTCTTTATTATCAGATATTTTAATCTTATTTTCAACATCTATACAGCAGTTCTATATTCTTTTTCAAAACAGTATTACATTAAATTATGTGAAATACTCAAACACATACTGTACAATTCCTAGGCCTAGGTTATACACTACATTAAATACGTTTTATCTCATTTTTCACCATCCTTTTCTAAAATGTCTGCAATTTTCTCTTACCATACACTGATTTACTGACAGTTATGATATCATCCCTTGCCTTCGAATAATTATTTAGCTATGTTCATAATGACTGAAAGTATTTTATCACCAAGTTCAACATACCTCATCCCACATGAACATACATCATTTACAAAACCAGCATCACTACACAAGACTGTTTTTGAGAGTAATATCAACAACTTTTTTCGATTTCCACATTTTACAAACTTTTCTTCATGAAATCAATGTATTTACAATGCAGTAAGCAATTGTTGCAAAGTAGGTAAAGTACAAAATCTGAAGGAAAAGTAAGTCCTCCTAGATTCAAAGTGTCAAAATAAATATCTTTACTGTTGATTTCTTTCCCTACCAAGTAATCAATACAAAGTGAGCAGTGTAACTTTGAGGATACCTTGAAAGAGGCGTAACCTGATATGTACAGAAGGCTGGATGTATCAGCTTCAAAGCTAAAAGTATCAGAGTCTTCGATAACTCTAAAAAATGAAGCTACCGGTACATCTACCATTTCGTTCCTTTCTGGTTCTATATCTTCTGCTGTTTCAAAGGTTTTTGAGGACCATTTTAGAAATCCATGGTACTTGGCTGATATTATGCTTAAACTTAAAAAGAAAAAGTCAGCATAAATTGTATATACTCTTCAATACGCGAAAGCAAGGATTAAATCGCAAACACCACGTGTTTCCTCCATGTGAGAAGGTTGATGCCTGACTCACATGTTACCGTGGCGGTGGTGGTGGCATTGGTGGCTGATGATGATAAGGGAAGTAGTAGATAAAAAGGAAACGTTGATAAAATGGAGAAATAGTGTGATAGAAAAATAAACATGAATTAACTCATAATTTTGTATTTAAGTTTCCAATTACCTGCACATTGCGGAATTGCTGGAAATGAAACTGCTGACTTTCTTGCCAAAAAAGGATCCAATTTAATTCAGAATACAAATACAAGCCTACCTTTTACTAATTAAAAATAAACATAAAATCAAGCAAAACCAAGCACTATGTACCAAAGCCAAAGATAAAAAATAGAGCATTTTAATAAAAAAAAAAAAAAAACAGAAATTATTCCAGAAATCCCACGTAAATCTGCAGTAGCAAAATTCAGACTGCTTACAGAACACGATTATTTGGCCAAACACTTGAATAAAATAGGAATTTACACAAATCCAAATTGCCCTCTATGCAACAAAGAAGAAGAAATGACTGAAGATCATCTCATAACCTGTGAAGTTCTACCTGATGGATCCAGCACAGAGAAATATTGGAGAGCAAGAACGCTTCGTTGCCAAAGCCCGGCATTAGATAACAACAACAGTTTCCAACTACAGAAACTGTTCAGGAATGTTGAAAAATTATATGAATTATATTAATGCAAACAGAGAATGACTATTGCACTCAAAAAACATGATTTATTCCCAAAATTAAGGTAGTTGACTTAATCTATACATTTTATGGCTAAATTGAAGCACAATGAATTTTTTACACATTTCCATGATGCATCTGTCGATATTGTATTCACTTTTACTATTAGACTACTTTTTTTTTTAACAAATATTTGTATATAATTGGTTTATTTTACTGCTTTGTAACAACTGCTATGATTATCTTCTGAGTGAGATGAAGGTGATAATGCTAGCAAAATGAGTCCATGGTCCAGTGCCAAAAGTTACCCAGCATTTGCTCTTAAAGGGTTGAAAAAACTTGAACCAGGTGACTTGTCCCAGCTAGATTTTGAATCCAGGCCTGCTTGTTTCACAGTCAGTCTGTATTTAAAATTGATAGAAATACAGAGCACCAGAAAACAGGTTTCACTCAAGTAAATACCATCAGCCTTTTTTATTCTTATGACTGCCAAAGAAACAAATTTAATAATCCAATGCACAATAGGGCCAAGGCCGACCAGCCAACTGCTGGCCTCAGGTCCACATGCCTCAGCAGAGGTGAACTATTATCCAACCAGAATGGTTGTACCGTGTGGTTAGCTTAATAATTTCCTCAGCTGTGATAGCCGGATTTCACTACCTATTACAGCTTCCCAAGTTCATCACAATGCAATGCCGGGTGAGGACCAGTCCCATAGATTGGCTGAAATTTCATGAGAAAATTTGGTAATTTTTTAGTATCAGTGATCGCATATAGGCCTATCATGTGTTTCCTTTTTATTCTCTAGTTGAGTGGAAGCGGCAGAAAAAATAAAGCACTATTATCATCGTCATTATTATAAAAAAAGTTTTGTGAAACTTTGGTATCTCCTCACACTACACAATTCCTCAGCCTCATATCACTTAAATCAGCGGTCATCAGCACAGAGCACCCTGGGGTTAGTGTCTCTTAACCGTGGAGAACACAGTGCACGATGGTGCATTCGTAGCTGCTAGCGGGTATGCTCTCTACCTCTTCTTGCTGCACGATGGGGCACCCGGGACGACTCTGCTTACCCTTTGCCCATTTCAGCGAGTGCTGATGACCACTGACTTAAATAATCTCTCCAACTAACCCACTAACCTTGTCACATACCTCGGCTTGGAAATTATATATGACGTCATAAATCCGATCACCGATACTAGAAAATTACCGAAAAATTCTTCCCCAATGAGGATTCGAACCAGCGTGCATTCCTTAACGCGAGTCCTAGGCATGATGCCTTTGATCATGGCACTATGACTCAGTATACCAAAGAAACAACATGTACATTTCCTCTGGATCGATTGTGAGAAGGTTTTGTGTTGAGTATTATGGACCGATAACACAGGCTGAAGGGAAATCAAGGTTAGAGCATTAATAGGACGCACTTCCGTACAGGAGCAGCGGCATTTCTCTAAGGTTAGAGCCCAGTTTAGGTGTGTGTGTATTAATCCAAAATTAGGAGCTAGAAAATATTGAGAATAGAACGCATGTTTGTATGATATTTTTTCGATTAATACACTGGGCTCTAACCGTAGAAAAATGCCGCTGCCCCTATACAGGTATGGAAGCGCGCCCCATTATGTGCAGGTGACCTCCAATGTGTGCAGTTCACTTCAGATCCGTGGCGCTATAGCCCATGAAGGGCCAAGACCTACCAGCAGGCTGCTGACCTCACGTCCACATGCCGAAGCAGAAATGAACGATCATCCAACCAGAATGGAGGTTTCGTGTTGTTAGCACGATGATCCCCCCAGCCGTTATAGCTGGTTTGCGAAACCGGATTTTCGCTACCTATCGTAGCTCCCCAAGTGCATCACGATGCTGGGTGGGCACCGGTCCCATACACTGGCCGAAATTTCATGAGAAAATTTCTTCCCCCCTGAGGACTCGAACCAGCGCGCATTCCGTAGCGCGAGTCCTAGGCAGGATGCCTTAGTCCACGACGCCACAGGCGGAACGTTCACTTCATATACCTAGTGGCAAATGCAGTAGTACACATCAGAACAGCGAATCAAGAGAACCCTCTTGCAGCGAATCCTCATTTATAATGCGTAAGTGTTGGGAAGATATCTTACAAGAAGTGTTACGCTATATTTCAAGCAGGTTTCGTAGGCACGCTAATGTATTTCGTTATAAATCGTGTTATTTTTCTACTTGTTTAATATGAATTTCATGTTTTCATTTCTCCAATGTTGAGAACTAAGTTTAAAATATATAATGTGCATCGAAATAATATAGATTACATTAATAGTTTTGGGTTTGCAGATAATTTTAAAGATTACGATGAGCTAATGTGCACAGTATATGCATTTGTTGCAGAGAGACAAGGACAACACTTTGCTAAAAAGAGAGAACAATATATTGAATATTCGCTCTGGGACGTCAGGGTTTCCAGTTTATTTCCAGTTTATAATAGTAGACTGTATCACAGCAGGTATTGGGATTGTAATGTTGTCTAACCTGTTAATCTGTGCATTTCCTGAGTGTTTTGTTTTATCATTTAAGTAGAAATTCTAACGATAAAAAAACTGGTAAGTGAGTGAAGTCATGCGAATCAGTGTGTTCAGGCCAGTGAGTTATGGAAAAGTGGTTGAAAAAACAGATATAAAACACTATCAAATGTTGGCGCTTTATTAATATTGTAATTTAAGGTACAGAAGACACGCCTAGAAGAACTTCCTCGGTATTGGGAATGCTCAAAACATGAAAATATCGAAATCGATTCTTTGTAGCATTACAACACCTATTTTTATATTTCGTGCAGCGGGAAGCAAAGCGCGCCCGCGGATATAATTTTGTTATGGATTTGCTGCAGTTCTCGTCTCTACACGTTCGGATAGAAAAACTCATGATGTGCCTACTACATGATTGCTGCAACATTCGCGTCTGACAGGTAGGGGAATACACATCTAACCATACTTTTCAAATATGAAATCGCTTTACTGCTTATTTCCTCCACTATTATTGGACACTGTTTTTAAAAAAGAAAAGGATTGTTTTTTTCCTTACGAGCTTTGCTTTAAACGCAGAGATGGTTAATAATTGCTTTAAGTAGGCCTAATTCTTGTAACATTAATCCACATTCTTTGTCAAGCTACTTGGTACCAATTTAGACAGTAATTTATCTTATGCATCATATACTGTTGCATAGGCGGATACAGAGAATTTCATTAGGGTGTGCCTTTCGTGCCGCAACTTCTATGACTTGGAACTATAGCTGGGCTACAGTGTTTTACATATTGCATGCTGGGTAATTACCTGTATGTAGTAAGCATCGGCCAGGGCATATTTCAGCAATAGAGGTCTAGGGCACATACATAGATGTTCTGCCCCAGGCAGGTCTTTCACTGCAAACCCAGCATTCTCCAATCCTTCCTATTTTCTGCCTTCTACTTTGTCACCACATATGATCCATAACTCTTAATGTCGGCTATCATCTGATTTCTTGTGCCCCGGACTCTTCTCCAGTTCACCACTTCTTCCAATGCATCCTTCAGTAGGCAATTTCTTCTTAGCCAGTGACCCAACTAATTCCTTTTCTCTTCCTGATCGGTTTCAGCATCATTCTTTCTTCACCCACTCTTTCCAACACAGGTTCATTTCTTATTCTGTCTGTCCATTTCACACGCTCCAGTCTTCTCCATTTCAAATGTTTCTAGTCGCTTCTCTTCACTTCGTCGTAATGGCCATTTTTCTGCCCCATGCAATAACACACTCCATACAAAGCATTTCTCTAGTTACTTCCTTAGTTATTTTTCCAGAGGTCCGCAGAAGATGCTCCATTTTCTATTAAAAGCTTCCTTTTGCCATTGCTAGCCTCGTTTTGACTTCCTGGCAGCAGCTCATATTATTGCTTATAGTACATCCCACATATTTGAAGCCGTTCATTTGTTCTACTGCCTCATTTAATATCTGCAAGTTTACCTTCTTTATTTTTCTTCCGATAACCATGGTCTTCGTCTTGTTTGCATTTATCTTCATCCCATACTGCTCACAGCTTTCATTTAGCTCCAGTAACATATCCCTTAATATAGTTTCCTCTTCTGCTAACAACGCTATATCATCAGCAAATCATACACTTTATTTCTCTTCCTCCTACTATCAACCTTCCCATGTTCTAAAAACAGTTTTTCACCAAATTCTCCAAGTAGATGTTGAACATGGTAGGTGATAAAGGACATCCTTGTTGTACTTCTCTCTCTCTCTCTCTCTCTCTCTCTTTCTCTCTACACACACACACACACACACACACACACACACACACACACACACACACACACACACACACACACATATATATATATATATATATATATATATAAATTAAATTTTTAATGTTTTTCTTATGATTGACATTATCAGCCTCTTTACTTTAACGGGAAAATGTTTCCTGGACCCCTTTTGCGGGAAGATGACGGCTTGGGGATTCTTACTACATAATTACTGAAATTCCTTTTTACAATATTAGACATAACACATTTCTTGAATTATCTTCTTTGAATATTGGAATTTGATATTTTGTACTACGTATTGTTTAGTCAACTGTCCGAAGACAGGTTTCAACTTCACAAATGATACCAAGAAGGTATCACTTATGAGGCAACTAGACCAGGTCATAATGGGGTAAGGTGGCCAGTTCCTTTCTCCCTCCATTGCATACATCGCTTACTAGCAACATATTACACTAGCCGGACTTCACATGTATACAAACAATTGTTCTTCCTCTGACACATACCGTCAAGTGAGATGTACTGCCTGATAATAGATGTACATATTAACCAGGACCTCAATTAGAGGAAACGTATTATATTGTGTTTTATTATATATATATATATATATATATATATATATATATAATATATGTGAGTCCTCTAGAATCATAACGTAACTGACAACATTAAAAAAATTATTTATTCTTTAATAATTCATAAAATGATATAAAACAAACGATTTTACTTAAAAAAGTAATTAATATTTAAAATGATAATAAATGGCATATTTAAAATAATTACTGCCAAATGGTACCTTAGTCAGATATAAGTTTTTGCTTAATTGCCAAAAAATAAGCGTTTGAATATTGTGAGTTATGATTGTAAAGAACTTACGTATAAAGTAGTGTGTGTATGTAGCATCGTTCTAATGCTTACGACAATAATAAACTAACTATAGGTTAACCATTAACAACTGGCATAACTCCATTGAAGGAGGTTACTACCTCACCGCTGCGCTGGAGGCGGAGTCTTCCTCCATTAATCTGGACAATTGTCGCACTGATTGACAAGTCATCTGATGTATCACTGCTATCACTTAAACTGCTAACGCAATTATTCTGTCAGTTTCACTGTCTAATACATTAGCACTACAAAAATATTGTTTTTAGTTATTTTCAACGTGATGAACGCATTTCTTCCACTCGTCTTTTCCATATTCTGCGAAAAGGCGGCGATAGAATCGTTCCTTTAAGGTAAGTGGGATTTTTGTTACAAAAACAATTGAAAAGACTGGCTAAACATTTTAGTATTGCCCTTAAGTAAATGAAACCAAACAAAGCAATAAATGCTTGTTTTTAAAGCTCTGTTGGGTTTTGAAGATAAATAATGTTTATGTACGCGCCACGTGACGGACCGCGACCAGTCAGACATAAACATTTAAGTGATAATATCTTGTAGACTCATTCTATTAACATGTTTTTTTCAACATAAAGTATAGGTCTAATATATTTAGACGATTTCATACACTGCAACTACCACTTATCTTTTCAAGGAAAAAAAGTTATCGTTGATTGATTTTATACTTCAAAAACATATTTTACCACACTTGACATTACAATAGTATAAAACAAACCTCAAATAATAACTCTTACATTTGTTATATTGCGGCGACCCAAGCATCTTAGAAATTTGCAAACAATACTCTTCAACATGCTTTTTTCCTTATTAGAATCTGACGACTACTTTTTTTTTTTAGTTATTATTAAGTATATAAGATATGAAAATATTCTGCTTCATTCAAAGTTTATGTAAGTAACGCCTTCTTTCGTCATTGGCTGACAGATACGAAGGAGGAGGTGAATAATATATTGTGTCACTCTTTAAGATTGACGCATGCGCAGACCAACGGAGTTCACTAAGTTGCTCCCCTATAGGTACCGCTACTTCGTTGCTCTGAGTAATAATCAGAAAATGAGGTAAAAATTAATCACGATGAATGTAATAATGATGACAGTTTAACGTTTACTTGAAATAATTCTCATTATATCCTACTTGTGGGTACGGGTAGTCGAACGACCAGAGCGTTGACTTTGTACGTAAGAGACCCGGGTTCTATGTTGGTGAGTGCAAGTGGAAGTTTTGGTGAACAAAGGCGGTGTTTGAGGATTTTTTTTTCTGTAGGCACATTAACAAGCCCCCGATCGTCATCATAAGCATCATCATACCGGCGAGACGTTCAGTATAAACTGAATTTCACATATCGCAGAAGGCCTGTTGCTATAGCAACAACGCTGTCTTGCCAGTTTTTATAATTTACAGTGAATGACTCATTCCCACGTGTTGGGTGTTCAATCGCTCTCTCGGCACCGTTCGTTGCGCACACGGTGTGGGCTATTAATATATATCTTTTTAATTTTAGTAGGTTATTTTACGACGCTTTTTCAACATCTCAGGTTATTTAGCGTCTGAATGAGATGAAGGTGATAATGCCGGTGAAATGAGTCCGGAGTCCAGCACCGAAAGTTACCCAGCATTTGCTCATATTGGGTTGAGAGAAAACCCCGGAAAAACCTCAACCAGGTAACTTGCCCGATCGGGAATCGAACCCGGGCCACCTGGTTTCACGGCCAGACGCGCTAACCGTTACTCCATAGATGTGGACGGCTATTAATATTATTCTCCGGTGATTTAAAAATTATAAAAATGTGATTCACAGCTTCCCAATTTGTTAGCAATCTTGTTTTTCTTTTTACACTTATACTTCATTCGCGAGTGCATTTTAACTTTTAAAGTGTAAGTTACATTGTAATAGCTCATTATGCGAAGGGTGTGTGATGATTAGTTAATTTTTTTATGTGTGGCAGTTTTGTATAGGATGTCAAATATAATAATGTTGTCAGTGTTTTAATGTCCGTCATTTAACGTCAGCATCTGCTTATCGCGTGGTTATCCATTCTGACAACATACGGTAGCTCGGTAGTTTCAAGTTCGGTCACTTAACTTCGAGATCCGCAAAAATCTGTGCCGAGGGCTCTGTCGTCAATGGAAGAGTTAGAGGTATCTACTGTTATTGCAAGTTATCTTGAACCTTCTGAGCGGGGACAGAGGGGCAGAGGGAAGGAAGCGCGTAACGCGGGTGGAGCCAACTGAGTTGTTTGCGCATGCTCCGCAGCATAATCTCTTGTCAAGAAACATAGAACTAATTCCTTCACTGCGTACCAGTAGTGTTAACATGGAGCAGCAACCACAGGGTAGTAATTATGGTGAAATCACACCACCGCGGAGAAAAAGTAACGCTGTTATCCATAGCCGAGAAAGAGAAATTATCGCAAATATAATAAAATTAAGCGTTGCGAGGAGGAAAAATTAAACAAATATTTACTGGAACCTCTTGCTAAGGAATATGAGAAAGCGGCTAAATACTCTGGGAAAAATAGTAGTTCCGTGAAGAGAATTAAAAATAATATTGAATTACAACCGAATGAACCTCACACTACTCCGGGAAAGAATAGGTATGTAATGTTTAGAAATTATTGCTGTAATAGTTATGTACAATAGTGTGTGTATTGAGTGCGACATAATGAATTACTGTTGCAAGTTATTATTTTATTATAGTTCTATTGAACATATTATTTCGTTCCAGAATTAGACTTGTGTAAAGTTGAAGTGGACGACTTCGATCAACATGTTATTCGGGATACAATCGAAGAATTCTATCTTGTTCAGAAAGTAGTACCTACGATTAAGAAGATAATTCCGAATGGATGATGCCATTGGCGAAATAATTAATTTTCGAACAACCGATGATGACAGCAATGATAGGGATATGGATTGTGTATAATTGTAAATTAATGTAAATTCAAATAATAAGCCTGTAAAATATTGTTATAAGAATATGTACATATTAGCTGAAGGTGTAAGTCATGGAGGCCTATATAATGTATAGAAGTAGCTGTAGTAACTCCTCCATTGCCGGTCCCCAGCCCGGATGAGAGAGGAGTGTACACACGAATATATTTAAATACTTACTCATTACAGGTTAATTAAAGCTTGCTACGAAACTACGTTCTCCTCTCAAAACCAGAGTATCGAGAGAAGATGATGTCTGTATTGAACCAAGTTCTTTTACAGTAGAGAGCCGTAAGGTAAAAGAACCAACGTTTTCTGAAAAGAGTCACGTTACCCGAGGGAGGGGCATCCTTGCCGTGCCGTTACGTTGATGAGTACATGCCGTACCGAGCAGTTCCAAAGACAGACTTAGGGGATGTAAGGTTCAAGTTAACTTGCAATGACAGTACCCGCTATAAAAAAATAAAAATAAATCCTTGCTTCGGTTTACATTGCAGTCAAAGAACTTGCCGCTGCGCTGTTGCGAACACATACAGTACATACATCTTCTATTGTTACACTATGGAAAAGAATGATAACGTTCGTGTTTATATGCCAATGTTTGTCACATGAGTTGGTGCAAATTTTATTCACAAAATGTGTAGTTTGGAATTTTTCACTGAACTGGAGAAAGAGTACCGCAGCTTTCATCCGTGCTGCTACGATGGTAACCAAGTACAATACCAAGTACACAATTTTGTTCAGAAGAGGTGTAGTTTGTAATTTTTCGATGAAAGAGTAGTGGAACGGAGAAAAATTCTCTCCGGCACCGGGATTTGAACCCGGGTTTTCAGCTCTACGTGCTTATGCTTTATCCACTAAGCCACACCGGATTTCCATCCCGGTGTCGGATCGAATCGTCTCAGTTTAAGTTCCACCTCTTGGGTTCCCTCTAGTGGCCTGCCCTCTAGTGGAACTTAAACTGAGACGATTCGATCCGACACCGGGATGGAAATCCGGTGTGGCTTAGTGGATAAAGCATAAGCACGTAGAGCTGAAAACCCGGGTTCAAATCCCGGTGCCGGAGAGAATTTTTCTCCGTTCCACTACTCTTTCATCGTACGTTTTATCGAAACACTTCGGTACATTAAATAAATATTTGTAATTTTTCGCTGAACTGGAGAAGGAGGTACCGCAGCTTTCACCCGTGCCGTTACGATGGTAACCAAGTAGGCCTACACAATTTTATTCAGAAGAGGTGTAGTTTGTAATTTTTTGCTGAACTGGAGAAAGAGGTACCGCAGCTTTCACCCGTAACCAAGTACACAATTTTATTCAGAAGAGGTGTAGTTTGGAATTTTTCGCTGGACTGGAGAAAGAAGTACCGCAGCTTTCACCCGTGCCGTTACGATGGTAACCAAGTAGGCCTACACAATTTTATTCAGAAGAGGTGTAGTTTGGAATTTTTCGCTGGACTGGAGAAAGAAGTACCGCAGCTTTCACCCGTGCCGTTACGATGGTAACCAAGTAGGCCTACACAATTTTATTCAGAAGAGGTGTAGTTTGGAATTTTTCGCTGGACTGGAGAAAGAAGTACCGCAGCTTTCACCCGTGCCATTACGATAGTAACCAAGTACAAAAGCAAATACACAATATTATTCAGAAGAGGTGTAGTTTGAAATTTTTCGCTGGACTGGAGAAAGAGGTACCGCAGCTTTCACCCGTGCCGTTACGATGGTAACCAAGTACAATACCAGGTACACAATATTGCCAACATATGGACATGGCTTTTGCCTATGACGTCGTTACCAGAAGAAATAGGGTTTTTTCTCTTCTCCACTCCCTCGTTCTGGACATTATTGAGAGATACCGCCACTGTTAGCGACAAAATTATGTAGGGTTTGATGACATATTATGTTAGTGGTAAATTAGACGCACCGCACTGACGGTGATGAGACATTAATATTATGAAATACTCTCATTAGTATTACGTTATTCTTTATTAGTATTTTGAAAAATATACTTTCGTTGGGATTATGTTGTTCTTTATTTTATTATTATTTTTACTCTCGTTAATATTATGTTGCTCTTTATTAATCTTTTTAAATACACTCTCGTTAGCATTGAAAGAACCTCGTGTTCGACTATGTTTTCTCTCCGACGGCGTGTATTTGCGTAAATATTGCTAGTGTTAGATGAAGGGATAGATAAGTAACAGGGGACTGATGGGTGTGACAAGGTTAGGTTAGGTTGGTTGAAGGAATAGATAAATGACAGGAGACGAGGATTGTGACAAGGTTAGAGTGGGTTAGTTAAAAGGATAGCTAAGTGAAAAGATACATATTGCATACGAACTGAAACCTCGCTCTCATTTTCTTTTGTTTCACCACAATACAATGGGTTTATCGCTTCTTTAGTGATGTTTCTAGTCGGCCATGGCCCTTATGATAGTTTTGTTTCATAAAATTAACAAACTATCATCAAAGCAGTAAATAATTTTATGGCCGCTGAGAGTTTTTTTTTCGTAAAAAGACGAGCTACCGTATTTTCTAAGAACCAAAAATACAAAGCCAATAAAAAAGGTAAAAAAGGTAAAGGTATCCCCATAACATGCCATGAAGGCACTTGGGGGGCATGGAGGTAGAGCCCCATGCTTTCCATGACCTCGGCACTAGAATGAGGTGGTGTGGTCGGCAACACGCTCTGGCCGCCTTTTACCCCCGGGAAAGACCCGGTACTTAATTTTATAGGAGGCTGAGTGAACCTCGGGACCGTTCTGAAAGTTTGGCAACGAGAAAAAATCCTGTCACCACCTGGGATCGAACCCCGGACCTTCCAGTCCGTAGCAAGCTGCTCTACCAACTGAGCTACCCGGCCTCCCAATACAAAGCCAATGCGGTTATAATGTGGCGAAGATTGTCGCGAAATTCGATTTCAATGATAATCCCTGAATCACATATTTTTCCTTCATTTCGCTGTGATAACCTGATATAATATCTTGTAAAATCCATTTTTTTTTTTGTGCATTCAAAAGACAGCCGTTATACTCCGTAAATCTTGCACTTAACTAACTAGTGCATTCAATTCTTAAAGAAT
Source organism: Periplaneta americana (assembly GCF_040183065.1). Classification (NCBI taxonomy): domain Eukaryota; kingdom Metazoa; phylum Arthropoda; class Insecta; order Blattodea; family Blattidae; genus Periplaneta; species Periplaneta americana. The sequence goes on from NC_091118.1 coordinate 69,933,083, forward strand.
ATAGTTGCGAATTTTACTACCAACATTTCGATTGTCTTTTTTTCATATGACCCGGTACGTCCCGTTCACTAGTCGCGAGCGTATTCGGCGCTGCTATGCGGTCCGCCTTTTTAAGATATTTCGATTCTTTTTTAATGTTTTTGTCAAGTAGTCGTGACGTTCTGAAAATTGTATCGAACTCTTCCTCGAGCAAGAAAAAAATATTGGTGAGGATATTCTACTCATAGTCCACCGCTGTGGAGTAACGGTTAGCATGCCTGACCGTGAAACGAGAGGGCCCAGGTTCATAATCTGGTTGGGACAAATTACCTGGTTGAGGTTTTTTTCGGAATTTTTCCTCAACCTATTAAGAGCAAATACTGGGTAACATTCGAGGCTGGACTTTAGACTCATTTCACTGACCTTATTACCTTCATATCACTCAGACGCTGGATAACATAGCACTTGATAAAGCATCGTAAAATAAACAAATTAAAAATTATTCTGCTCATAAAAATCTTTACAAATGGTTGAACCAGAGTGACTGGTCCCCACACCTGTGGAGTAACGGTTAGCGCGTCTAGCCGCGAAACCAGGTGGCCCGGGTTCGATTCCCGGTCGAGGCAAGTTACCTGGTTGAGGTTTTTTCCGGGGTTTTCCCTCAACCCAATATGAGCAAATGCTGGGTAACTTTCGGTGTTGGACCCCGGACTCATTTCACCGCATTATCACCATCTCATTCAGACGCTAAATAACCTAAGATGTTGATAAAGCGTCGTAAAATAACTTACTAAAATAAAAAAAAGTGACTGGTCCACTTGATAGCGATGGTATTTTAACCTTCGAAATGTTGAGTTATAATATTATGATTATAATATTGTGACAGCGACGTGAGATTCGAACTCACGACCAGCGTCCCGCAAGAGAGAAGATCGCGCGGAGCACTTTGTAATGGCGCGCGGCGAAGAGGGGAAAGGGCCAACACGGCGAGAGAGTGGAGCGAGTCTGCGCGCGCAGCTGCTACTTAACGCAGTGAATGTGGAACGACCTTCTCGACTATTCCAGACGTCTGTCGATGTAGAGATATCGAGATAATTCTCTACACACCTGTAGAAGGTTCTCGCAACTATGATTTTGCTATAAAAGAGCAGGCGCCAGCGAACTAGAGGAGATTTTCCAGTTTTCAGTTATTCAGTCAGTGAGAAAGCCAGAGCAAGCAAGCCAGCCGGAGTTCGACTCGAGTGTGCGTCCGCATCTGCGTCAGCATCCGAAGGCCTGAGTTCGAGTGCAGTGGACCGCAGTTGGAGGGACCTGAGTTCGAGTGCAGTGGACCGCAGTTGGAGGGACCCGAGTTCGAGTACAGTGAACTGTCTCTGAAGGTCTGTGGTTCGAGATACCGTGAACTCGAGTGACTGAGATAGAAGAACTGTGAACTGAGAACTGATAGTTCTGATTTGTAAATAGTGCTTTGTAAATATTAGTTAAGATTAACAGTTCATTGTTGTGCGTAATAGTCCAAGTAAATTGTCATTGTCGTCGGTGGAGTGCTATAACGAATACTGTGTTGAGTGAAGATCCAATGGTTGACGAGAGCGTTTAAGGTGAATTGTAGAAAAGAATTATTGTTGTGGCGAATAAATTACATTGTTGTAACTAATAAAATTCACAATATGATTATAACGTCAAAAAAATAAATGCTGCTCTCTTCAAAGTTTCCCCTAGATTGCGCGACTCCGAAAGTTGGCTAGTTGTTCACGTCTGGTATAGGATATGGAACGGGGTCCACCCAGTCTCGTGATCGGAAAAATTGGGGAGTCACATTAGGTGATGAACTCTGGATGAAGACAATACGATTAATAACACCTGTGGGACTCGTGACTGTGACCACGCTTTACTCCTTTCCGGTCTGGTAGCACAGTTGCCGGCTCTGGCCCCTCGGGAGTAGTGACAGTGCAAAGTAGTAGCTAAGCATGTTGTCTAACGCAAAAAATGATTGTAGGTGCAAATAGAGTCGGAGTAGGGAGAACTAGCACTACTCTGTAGATTATGCGATCATACTTTGCAGGAAACTTTCCAAATTCTTACATGCTACAATTAAGTTTATGTATAAATTCGTAGCGGTTTTATTGGATTAAAAGTTCGTAGTGTTTTTTCGTTGTCACAAAAGTTTTTATTTGAGATGAATACAAGACAGAAATTGATCGTAATATATTCTCCTACATTATCTGTGACTCTCTGTCAACGCTGGGGTTGCTTTTCGATTCTGAATTTCAATAAATATTCAGGAGAAAATCCACAAATTATTAGGGAAAACACGGGAATTGTACTTGAAGCAAGTAAAGAGATAGGTTTGAAAGTAAATCTCGAAAATACGAAGTATATGATTATGTCTCATGACGAGAATATTGTACGAAATGGAAATATAAAAATTGAAAATTTATCCTTTGAAGAGGTGGAAAAATTAAAATATCTTGGAGCAACAATAACAAATATAAATTATATTCGGGAGGAAATTAAACGCAGAATAAATATGGGAAATGCGTGTTATTATTCTGTTGAGAAGCTTTTGTCATCTAGTGTGTTCTCAAAAAACCTGAAAGTTAGAATTTATAAAACAATTATATTACCGAGTCTTCTGTATGGTTGTGAAATTTTGACTCTCACTTTGAGATAGGAACAGAGGTTAAGGGTGTTTGAGAATAAGGTGCTTAGGAAAATATTTGGGGCTAAAAGGGATGAAGTTACAGAAAAATGGAGAAAGTTACATAACTCAGAACTGCATGCATTTTATTCTTCACCTGACATAATTATGAACATTAAATCCAGACGTTTGAGATGGGCAGGAGGTCACGGCCTACTTGATTGAAAGGCCACCGCGTTGTAATTGTGGCAACGTTACATGGGGGCTCAGATTTGTGGCAGATTGGAAGATTGCTTACAGAAGATATCACTGTCATCAGTAATATTAATCTTTACCTGAGGTAGCTATGTATGTAGAGATAATTTCACATACATAATTCTTTGTCATTTGAGACATGTTGATATTTTAACGAAAGGTAGGCGTAGTTTAAATTGGTGGAACAAGGATCACATGAGGATGAAAATCTTAGTACATTAGTTTCAGATGTCTGCCGTTGTGGCAAACCAGTGTTCGATATTTGTAAACAAATAATATCTGTCGTAGCCTACTACTCAATAATAGGCCTACTACAAAATTTAAAATGATCTTGCAAGTACTAGCTGCTCTGGCAAAGAGGAAAAATTAGAAATATTGTGTAGAATTCCATGATATATTGCAGAACCCTTACTTTCTTACTTACTTACAAATGGCTCTTAAGGAACCCGGAGGTTCATTGTCGCATTAACATAAGCCCGCCATCGGTCCCTATCCTGTGCAAGATTAATCCAGTCTCTACCATCATATCCCACCTCCCCCAAATACATTTTATATTATCCTCCCCTCTATGTCTCGGCCTCCCCAAAGTCTTTTTCCCTCCGGCCTCCCAATTAATATTCTATATGCATTTCTGGATTCGTCCATACGTACTACATGCCCTGCCCATCTCAAACGTATGAATTTAATATTCCTAATACGAATATGAAGAATAGCTACAATTCGTTCAGTTCTACGTTGTGTAACTTTCTCCATTCTCTTGTAACTTCATCTCTCTTATCCTCAAATAATTTTCTAAGCACCTTATTCTCAAACTCCCTTAATCTCTGTTCCTCTCTCAAAATGAGAGTCCAAGTTTCACAACCATACAGAACAACTGGTAAAAACCGGTATAAATTCTAACTTTCAGATTTTTGAGAACATACTGATTACAAAAGCTTCTGAACCAACCGAATAATATTAGGCATTTCCCATATTTATTCTGCATTTAATTTCCTTCCGAATATCATTTATATTTGTTACTGCTGCTCCAAGATATTTGAATTTTTCCACCTCTTCGAAGGATAAATTTCCAATTTTTATATTTTCATTTCGTATAATATCTGGTCACGAGACATAAGGATATACTTTGTCTTTTCGGGATTTACTTCCAAACCTATCTCTTTACTTGCTTCAAGTAAAATGTCCGTGTTTTCTCTAATAGTATGTAAATTTTCTCCTAACATATTCACGTCATCCGCATAAGGAAGTAGTTTATGTAACCAGTTCAATTCTAAACCCTATCTATTATCCTGGACTTTTTTAATGGCATAATGTGGAGCAAAATTAAAACGTAAAGGTGATAGTGCATCTCCTTGCTTTAGCCCGTAGTGAATTCGAAAAGCATCCGACAGAAACTGGCCTATACGGACTCTGCTGTACGTTTCACTGAGACACATTTTAATTAATCGAACTAGTTTCTTTGGAATACCAAATTCAATAAGAATATTATATAAAACGTCTCTCTTAACCGAGTCATATGCCTTTTTGAAATCTATGAATAATTGATGTACTTTACCCTTATTCTCCCATTTTTTCTCCAATATCTGTCGAATACAAAAAATCTGGTCAATTATAGTCGACATATTACGCATAAAACCGCACTGATGATCCCCAATAATTTAATCTAAGTAAGGAGTTAATCTTCTCAAAAGAATATTGGACAAAATTTTGCACGAAGTCAACAAAAGTGAAATTCCTCGAAAGTTACTGCTGTAAGTCTTTTCCCCTTTTATAAAGATAGGTACAATTATGGACTCCTTTCATTATTCTGGTACAATGTCTTTTTCCAAAATAGTTAATACAGGCATATAAATTTCGCTAGATAATGCGCTACCGCCTTCTTGTAGCCTATTAATTCTGCCGGAATTTGATCTATAGCTGAAGGCTTGTACTTTTTCAGGTTTTTTATTGCAATTTCGACTTTATAAAGTGTGAGTTCGAGTATAAATGACTCAGCAGATTGTATTTGAATTTCGTCCCAATAATTTCTATTTGGCCTATGTACATTTTAGTAGTTGTCCAAAATAGTTTTTCCATCAGTTCTTGATGGAAAGAGTTTCCGAACCCTATTAAATAAAAATGTAACAATTATGGACAATGCCTTTTTTAATTAATTAATGTTATGTTTTTAAGTTCAGTCTTCAGACCTGCAAGAAAATGACTTGTGTTACCTCAATTTTGTATTATTATTATTATTATTATTATTATTATTATTATTATTATTATTATTATTATTATTATTATTATCATTATTATTATCATTGTTTGTAAAGCTCATAACAAAATTATTTCGGACAATAATAATGAAACGTATTATCGTGCCTACATGGCGTTAAAAACTGAATTATTTCCTTAATTGTGAGATATTAAGTAGGCTATATGCTGGAATCGTCTTTAATTTGCTCACTGATATAACATGGTTAATGTTTTATGAATACATATCCAACAAAGTTTGAGAATCTACTTTTATTTCATGATAGAATTTAGAAACATTTTACATTCAAGCAGACTATAATGTGACAGATGTCGGCCCCCAAAAATGCATTGTAGCGGCGTTGCCACATTCAGTGCGGTGGCCTTTCATCAAGTAGGCCGTGGCAGGAGGTGTAGCTCGTATGGGCGAATCCAGAAATGCATATAGAGTGTTAGTTGGGAGGCCGGAGAGAAAATGACCTCTGGGGAGGCCGAGACGTAGATGGGAGGACAATATTAAAATGGATTTGAGGGAGGTGGGATATGATGGTAGGGACTAGATTAATCTTGCACAGGATAGGGACCGATGACGGGCTTATGTGAGGGCGGCAATGAACCTCCGGGTTCCTTAAAAGCCATTTGTAAGTAAGTAAGTAAGTAAGTGTATTCTCCTACATTAACAATGGCTCTCTGCCAACGCTGGGATAGTTTTTCGATTCTGCATTTTAATAAATCTTCAGGAGAAAACCCACACCGAACGGGCTAGCGGCGTGGTAGAGGGCTGGCCTTGCGTTCGGGAGGTCCGGGGTTCGATCCCGGGGGATGGCAATCCTAACAGGTTTTTCATGGTTTCCTCAGTTATTTCCAGGCAAATGCCGGGATTGTACCTCTTGAAAGTCCGGCCATGGACGGCAATCCTTCCCTTAATCCTTTCATATGTGTGAGTGAATGATGTGTAATGTCTTAAATGTTTGTGTTGTATCGGAGGTGGCCCTGGCATAGAGATGATCCCTTATCCGGGGAGACCCTCCATGTCCTTGAGTAGCCAAAAAAAGTATGTATGTGATCCATAGATCAATTCCTCTCCATCCACATCTGTGGAGTAACGGTCAGCACGTCTGGCCGCGAAACCAGGTGGCCCGGGTTCGATTCCCGGTCGGGGCAAGTTACCTGGTTGAGGTTTTTTCCGGGGTTTTCCTTCAACCCAATATGGGCAAATGCTGGGTAACTTTCGGTGCTGGACTTTCGGTGCACATTTCACCGTCATTATCACCTTCATCTCATTCAGACGCTAAATAACCTAAGATGTTGATAAAGCGTCGTAAAATAACCTACTTAAAAAATGCCTCTCCCGACAGGTCTCGGCCCTGTAAGACCCGGGAGGCGTGGATCGTGTAATAAGAACCTAAAAGGGAGAGGTTAAACTAAGGGAAAGAAGAAGAAGAGGAAGAAGAAGAGGAGGAGGAGAAAATCCACAAACTATTAGGGAAAACACGGGAATTTTACTTGAAGCAAGTAAAGAGACAGGTTTGGAAGTAAATTCCGAAAAGACAAAGTATTTGATTATGTCTCGTGACCAGAATATTGTATGAAATGGAAATATAAAAATTGAAAATTTATCATTTGAAGAAGTGGGAAAATTCAAATATCTTGGAGCAACAGTAATAAATAATATAAATGACGCAGAATAAATATGGCAAATGCTTGTTATTATTCGGTTGAAAAGCTTCTGTCATCCAGTCTGCTCTCAAAAAGCTGAAAGTTAGAATTTATAAAACAGTTATATTACCGGTTGTTCTGTATGGTTGTGAAACTTGGACTTTCACTTTGAGAGAGGAACAGAGGCTAAGGGTGTTCGAGAATAAGGTGCTTAGAAAAATATTTGGGGCTAAGATTGTTGAAGTTACAGGAGAATGGAGGAAGTTGCACAAGGTAGAACTGCACGCATTATATTCTTCACCTGACATAATTAAGAATATTAAATTGAGACGTTTGAGATAGGCAGGGCATATAGCACGTATGGGTGAAGCCAGAAATGCATATAGAGTGTTAGTTGGAGGCAGGAGGGAAAAAGACGTTTGGTGAGGTTGAGAAATAATAATAATAATAATAATAATAATAATAATAATAATAATAATAATAATAATAATCAGGGAAAGGATTTATATGTAAATACATATTTACTTATAAAGCTAATATAATTTATATTTTGCATTATCTTTATGTTTCACAATGTGTAGGGTTGAAAATCCTACTTTTATTTTCCATATTTTTCCATATTTTAGAGTTTAGTACATATTTTCGTTAATTTCCATATATTTTCCATATTTCATATAAAACAGTCCATATTATATTAGGTTTAACAATAAAACAAAACAAAATTCCATTAACTTTTAAAAATACATTTCAACAATAGAGATTTAAACACATGTTCAGTAATCCCTTTAACATCAGAGTTATTTGAAATTAGCAGTCCTATCAACAATGGGAAAGTAAGTTACAAAACTGTATTAATTTAATTTAAAATTTTTAACAGACTTCAGTTGTGCAGCTCAACAGTTAAATGCCAGTCAGAGTACACATAGGTTCAGTTTTGTAAATCATACTATAAAGACGGTAAATATGCCAAAAGTACGTCATTCAGTCAATTTAAAATCAAAACTAACAAGTTACATTTCAGAATTTAAAGAAGATGGTTTATCAACTGACAATAAAATATTATTTTGTAATTTGTGTCAGTGTGCAGTATCATCTACACAAAAGTTCCTGGTGCAACAACACATTACAACTAGTAAACATCAGGCCAACAAACAACTAAATTCCAAGCAGAGACAATTGTTTTTAACACAACCAACAACATCGAATGTAAGATCTGAGTTTAACATCGACCTGTGCCGTTCTCTCATCTCTGCTGATATTCCTCTCTACAAACTAAAGAATAAGGTCTTCAGGGAATTCCTTGAAAAATATACTCAACATACAATCCCGGATGAGTCAACACTTAGGAAGACGTATGCTCCATCCATCTACGATGAGACAATACAGAAGATAAGAGATGAAATTAAAGATAGTTCAATTTGGGTTTCCATTGATGAGACTCCCGACAAAGAAGGTAGACTTGTTGGTAATGTAGTTATCGGTTTGTTAAGTGAACAATATTCTGAACGAATTCTTTTACATTGTGATGTTCTAGAAAAGTGCAATAACAAAACTATAGTTAAACTGTTCAACGAAGCTATGGGTATCCTGTGGCCAAAGGGTATTATGTACGATAATGTGTTATTCTTTATTAGCGATGCTGCCCCTTATATGGTCAAAGCTGGACAAGCATTATCTGTTGTATATCCTAAATTGACTCATTTTACTTGTGTGGCGCATGCATTTCATCGTGTGGCAGAAGTGATCAGAGACAATTTCCCTAAAGTAGATTTGTTGATTTCATCAGTGAAAAAAGTATTTCTCAAAGCTCCCAGTAGAGTTAACGTGTTGAAAGAAATGTACCCTGAAATTCCATTGCCACCAAAGCCAATTTTAACTAGATGGGGTACATGGCTAGAAGCAGTTGAATATTATGCCGAACATATAGACTCTATTAACAATGTTCTCCTTGCATTGGACTCTGAAGATGCAGTCTCAATTGATACTGCGAAAACAGTTACCTGTGACATAAGTGTGAAGAATGACTTAGCTCACATTCAGCATACATTTTCATGCATCATAAAAACGCTCAAAAGTCTCCAAAATAGGCACCTTTCACTATCTGAAAGTTTTGAAATTATAAATAGTACTGTGGAACAACTGAATCGTGGTAGAGGTAAAGTTGCAGATGCAGTAAGAGCTAAGGTGGACACTGTACTTTCAAAAAACCCTGGATACGAAGAACTACAAAAGGTTGTTGCTGTGATGAGTGGTGAATCAACAGTGAAGATTAACTTGGACTTATCCCCAGCAGACATTGTGAAATTGAATTATGTACCAGTTACTTCTTGTGACGTCGAACGCTCTTTTAGTCAGTATAAATCTATCCTCAGAGACAATAGAAGAAGATTCACTTTTCAGCACTTGAAAGAAATGTTTGTAACCTATTGTTATGGTAACAGACAATAAAAATTGTGTTTTGTTGAAACTACATTGGAAGATAAGGTACGTCCATTATATTTTTTGTTTAGTTTGATTAAAATGTACCAATATTTAACGTACATAGTCATTTTTTTATAATTTTAAGTCCATATTTAATTCCATATTTTGGTAAAAATCCATATTTAATTCCATATTTTGGTAAAAATAACTACATATATATTTACATATTTCATATATTTTTAGTCCATATAAATCCGTTCCCTGATAATAATAATAATAATAATAATAATAATAACAATTATTTATTTATTTATTTATTTATACTGGCAGAGTTAAGGGCATAGGGCCTTCTCTTACACACTACTAGGTCACAAAGTATAGAAGCAGTGAAATTTAACAAAAAATTAAAGATAGAATATTAACTTACAAATGGCTTTTAAGGAACCCGGAGGTTCATTGGCGTCCTCACATAAGCCCGCCATCGGTCTCTGTCCTGTGCAAGATTAACCCAGTCTCTATTATCATATCGCACCTCCCTCAAATCCATTTTAATATTATCCTCCCATCTACGTTTCGGCCTCCGTAAAGGTCTTTTTCCCTCCGGCCTCCCAACTAACACTCTATATCCACTTCTGGATTCACCCATACGTGCTACATGCCCTGCCCATCTCAAACGTCTGAATTTAATGTTCCTAATTATGTCAGGTGAAGAATGCAATGCATGCAGTTCTGCGTTGTATAAATTTCTCTATTCTCCTGTAACTTCATCCCTTTTAGTCCCAAATATTTTCCTAAGCACCTTATTCTCAAACACCCTTAATCTCTGTTCGTCTCTCAAAGTGAGAGTACAAGTTTCACAACCATACAGAACAACCGGTAATATGAAAGAATACTAACATATTATAAAATATGTAGATGGGAGGATAATATTAAAATGGATTTGAGGGAGGTGGGATATGGTGGTAAAGACTGGATTAATCTTGCTCAGGATAGGAATCTATGGCGGACTTATGTGAGGGCAGCAATGAACCTCTGGGTTCTTTAAAAGTTATTTGTTAAGTACATAGCAATATGATCTCCAAATTGTCCATGCCAAGCTGTGTCCTTTGTCAATATAATTTTGTGTCCTGCATCATTTTAAAAGTGAAAATAGGCTATATAGCTCAACAGAAAAGTCACTCAATATGACGAGATTTAAAATCACCGGGAAATAAACTCAATAGAAAATATTACTGAAAAGCTACGTTTTGAATACTTAGAAATCGTTTAAATTGATAATAAATGTAAAACTGATGATCTTCATAAGTACAAACAATGAATTTTTGTAGATAGTATTTATTAACAGTAGGCTATATTTAAGCTTATCTTACGTCCCGTAAAAAACGAGACAGTTTCCTTTTTTGGCCTAGGTGACCGGTGTCCTCTCAAATTTTGTCGAGAAGCCCTATATTTTAATCAAATTTTATTTCATAATGTAAAAACAATAATTTATCTACGATTTACTTCATAAGTTAATATTAAAGTTATTGTTTTTATTTGTATAAATGTTTGCAAATGTTTGATTTTGAAATCAGCAAACATGAATGAACTATGTATGAAACGCAGGCTACTGTTAAACAAAAAAATAAGTGCAAAGGACTGTCAAGTGACATAAATTAATTGACATAAATAAACATTGTTTAAAGGCAATAGTGTACTTTTTTAAATTAACTCCCTTGTTTCAGTCTTTCTTAATACGTTTTATAGTAACTTTGACTTCAATTTCCTTACGAAAAAAAAAGTCGACAGTCGAAATTTATGGCAGACTTAGGTATATTTTTAGAAGAAGGCATCACCTTGTAAAGAATCTAGCTAGAAATAATTTATACAATTTACTTACCTGTTTGTTGCAGTACTGTCAAAATTTATTTTCCCTTCATTAGACATCCCTGGGAATTCCAGGAGTCAAGTCGTATAAAAGTGAATATGTAAGGTAACTGCACCTAAAGCTGACACTGACCCAAAGCCTGACACTTTCATTTTCAATGTGTCATAATAAGTTTACATGTAGTCAGAAACAGAATTTCTGAACATGTTTTAACTTCCTGTTATCTTGGCAACATTCACAGTATTCTTCTGGCAATACACCTGATTTTAACAAGATGGATGCTGCAAACAGTAGACTGTTGAGCATTTTGCATGGAATACCCCTTTATTGTTAAGCAAAATATTAAGCATACACATATAAGTATTTTAATAATAAATGCCAATTTTATGTGGAATTTTAAGTAGTTATTAACACTGACTATGTAAAATTGTATGCATAAGATAGTAGGAACATGATTCGTTTGTAAATGAAGCTAGAATAACCTGCCACAGGGGTGTCAGCCATTGGTACTCTACTTTCACAGATGTTCCAATGTCTGACACAATGTGTCAGCTTTTGGTGAAATGAAAAAAATCACATTTAAATGAATTTTTTGTTTATATTATTCCAGAAACGTTAAAAGAACCTGGTATTTGAATTTATTGCCAATAGGAAGTTCTGTACCAAAAGCTGACAGGGGGTGTCAACTATGAGAGCAGTTTCAAAACTTCTGTTCCTAAGACTGACAGAAGTTTTTGTCCCCCAAGTAATCATTTTAAATAGTCTATTTCAACAAATTCTTTTCTTGTATTGCTCTCTCTGAATTCCATAAACTCTTATCATAGTCATTGAATACTTTCCTTAACTACGTTTTTATCTGTACCGGTGTTTAAAATTAAAATTTTAATAATTGTGGTTATATTATGACAAAGTGAAGAGAAGCGAATAAAAGCATTTGAAATGTGGATATGGAGAAGAATGGAGAGTGTGAAATGGACAGACAGAATAAGAAATGAAATGTTTTGTAAAGAGTGGGTGAAGAAAGAATGACGCTGAAACTGATCAGGAAGAGAAAAAGGAATTGGTTGGGTCACTGGGTGAGAAGAAATTGCCTATTGAAGGATGCACTGGAAGGAATGGTGAACGGAAGAAGAGTTCGGGACAGAAGAAGATACCAGATGATGGACGACATTAAGATGTATGGATCATATGCGGAGACAAAGAGGAAAGATTGGAGAAAGTTGGGTTTGCAATGAAAGGCCTGCCCTTGGGCAGAACACTGAATGGATGAATGAATGAATGAATTCTGGTTTTAATTAAATTCGTTCCTGTAAAATAAATATTTTTGTCACTGTGAGGTTCCTTGCTAGTAAAGAATAATATTTTTTTCTTGTTCATCATAAAAAATCTCTACTTTCACTGAAATCACTTCTGAATTATAATTCAGAACACACTCCTGAAGTTCTATCCCAGGCTCGATTAATGCTTGAAATGACCATTCAGGATACAAAGTCCAAGAAGGAAATACAGTAAGTAGTTGTGGTCAAATGATTCCTTTTCCCTTGGGGGGGGGGGGGACATAATTTTTGCCTCAGAGAACAAGCACACCTAACAAAAGAATTAAGAGACGGTTCTATCAGTTACGACATCTTATGAGTGGAAAAAATAGCATGCAAAGAGTACAGAAGAGAAGGATCAAATAGAAAAGAAAAGGAAGAAAGACGAAAGAAAACAGAAGAAAACAAGCAGACAAAGGAACAGAAAAAGGTGCTACCAAATAAAAGAGGAATGATATACCTTCTGAAGAATCATCTGAATCTTCTATTGATGTGTTGCTAGAATCCGAAAGAGAAGGAGATCACAGGGGTGTAGAGAAGTCAACTAGCTTTTCTAACATTGCTTCAATGAATGTTAAAGTAAATGATTATATATTTGTGCAATATGAAGAAGAATTTTTCCCGGGTCTTGTTTTAAACAGAAACGAAATTACAGCTCATGTTAAAGTATAGTTAATGAGTGACAATGGAGGGAAATGGCGACAGAGGACAATCTAATGGTATAACTCAAAGGTTGTCCTCGAGAAAATCAGTCCTTCAAAATATGACAATAAGAACGAAATAAATCTAGTGAAATAAATTGAAAAACACCGTGTCACATTGACTTTTGACCTCAAAGTCTGATAATTTTGTATGAACGGTATTACGAATTTTGGACATTGTATGATATATTTCAAAGACAAGTTTCCTTCTACTGTTTAATATAAATGTTTTATTTGTCAGTGATAAATTAATCTAACTTATATAGAAAAGTTTTATAAGTGTCAACCTTTGGAGCACATACATGTCAGCCTTTGGTTCAAAGCGATTTTTGATGTGTCAGCTATTGGTGCAAGTAACATGTATTTGTAAAAAGCAAAAAAATATTTGCTTTCATATAGCTTTAGTTTTTGTGATTCTCCAATTCACAGAAATAAGTACCTTCTCTCTGGTACCTGTATCGACTCATATAAATAATTAACTTGCCTGTAATGAAGCAAAATTCATAATTTGTTTCTTAAAGTGTCAGCCTTTGGTACATTTACCTTAGTAATTTCTAGTGAAAAAAGGAAACTAGAATATAAAACATCCGATACGATGTTATTGAAATAGACATAATTTATATTAATGGAATAAGCAGTAAAAACAATAAAACAAAATAAATAATAATGAAATAAACACAGTCTTCTTAATGTGACCTAGTTTGCATATCCGCCATTACATATAACAATAGGACTAGCTGGCCACAGACTAGTAGTAACATCATTACTAAACAAAAAATCACCAGCCTTTCCCAGCGTTTGAAAATGCCCGAACTCAGTCGCTGTCATCCGAATCTTCTCGTAGACAGTCGGGATAGAGGGTCTTAAGCTAACGTAACCTTTTGGCAAATGTTTGCAATAGCGTTACTAAAGGAAAACGGAGAGGAAGAAAGGACACATCTTTAGATGATTTTGAGTATATCTAAGGCATACCAAAAGCCTAAACTAATCTAACCTAACTTAACCTAACCTAACCTAACCTGTCACACATTCATATATGCAAGACACACAACCTAACCTTCACTGCTTCGTATATGTAAGGCTACCAAAAGCCTAAACTAACCTAACCTGTCACAAATTCGTATATACAAGGCGTGCGAAAAACCTAAACTAATCTAGCCTAACCTAACCTGTCATAGATTCCTGCACCTCTTCGCAGGCTTCAATTTTCACAGCAACTTTCGACCCTAATTTTCTGTGTGAATTTGGCATTGGCACACTTTTTTTTGTTTATGACAAGTATGACTCAACTAGAAGCCAAGGATGTAAATACATTTATACCTTTAATGTTTTAACGCAATAGTACAGAAATATCCTAAGATAACGAAACCTAACCTAATCTAACCAAAGCTAACCTAAGGTAACAAAACCTAACGTACACTAGCGTGAAACTTTCGTAATGTCACGCTAAGTTATATTGGTATGACTGAAGAAACAGCTGGGAAACAATTTAAAGTGTATTAGCGGATTACGAAGGGACTACCTCGACTAGTTAAGCGGCGTAGGCCCTACTCTTTGATGATTTTTCTCTAGGCATCTCTATCTTAAGAAAACACAGGGTAATGAAGAAAACAGAATGTCTGAATTTTGACAGTTTTAAATCAATTGTGGAAAAACCATTACCTTACTACCGGCGTGGCTCAGTCGACTAATGCGTTTGGCTGCCGATCCAGAATTGCGCTCGGGCGAGGGTTCAATTCCCGCTTGTACTTAATTACCTGGTTGGGTTCTTTTACGTAAGGCGAATGTCAGATAATCTATGGCGAATCCCCAGCATCAACTCGCTATCACCAATTCCATCGACGTTAAATAACTAGTAGTTGATATAGTGTCGTTAAACAACTAAAAAAAATATAAAAAACTACTAGTCATTCGATAAATTGAGGAGTTTTGAAACAGCTGCTTATAATTTAAAATATTGATTCTTGTTAATTTGATACCATATTAACAGTATTATCTCTTACTGAGATTCTGACTGATAATGTGCTTCTGTTATCAGATAGTATAGATCAGCTGTAAACTGAGGCACTCGCTTGCGCGAAACAAGTAAACCGGCAGGAAAGGAGGGTTAGGGGTGGGGACAGTTCTCTTTTCCTAGCAGATGACGATCAGAAGGAAGTGGCGTGGGTTAGAAGCTTTGTTAAGTTATGATAGAAAACATAGTTCCCTAAACATTACGTGTAGTTTTAAATTGTAAGATTTATTTTGTTTCACGCGTATAGCATTAATGAAATGAAATAAATAATAAACGAGTAATAATTGAGAATTACAAAATCATATTAGTATAATAAATGTTAAAATGTTATGTTTTATTTAACGACACTCGCAACTACCGAGTTTATATCAGCGTCTCCAGTGTGCCGGAATTTTGCCCAGCAGGAGTTCTTTTACATGCTAGTAAATCTACTGTGCTTAAATGCCATCGACCTGGCCTGGGATCGAACCCGCAACCTCGGGAATAGAAGGCCAGCGCTATACCAACTGCGTCAACCAGGCCGACATTAGTACAATATAATACTGAAAAATTAGTTAGCTGATGTATTGCGATCGGGTAGTAACACAGCTCGAGAGGCAACCTCATTGCACGAGAACCAACTTCATATTAACCCATAACCCCCATTCTACTCCAAAAAGTAGGACCTTTCCTAAGGAAGACGAAAATAGGTTCCTGAGTGGATGCCACTCTTTCAGAGCTGGATTATAAATCTCATTTGACGATATGTGTCAGAAGAAGAACAATTTTATTGTCTGTATACATCTGAAGTGTCCCGCTTTGTGGCATCGTGGTCTAAGGCAGCCTGCCTAGGACTCGCGTTACGGTTGCGCGCTGGTTCGAGTCCTTATGGGGGAATAAATTTCTCATGAAATTTCGGCCAGTGTATGAGACCGGTGCCCACCCAGAATCGTGATGCACTTGGGGAGCTACGATAGGTAGTGAAAATCCGGTTTCGCAAACCATCTATAACGACTGGGGGGATTATCGTGCTAACCACACGTTACCTCCATTCTGATTGGATGATCGTCTACCTCTGCTTCGGTATGTGGACGTAAGGCCAGCAGCCGACTGGTCGGTCTTGGCCTTTCAAAGGGCTGTAGCGTCATGGATTTACTTTACTATACATCTGAAGTATGGTTAGTGGAATATGTTACTAGTCAGCGATGTATGCAATGGAGAGGGAAAGGAACTGATCATCTTACCCCATTACCTACTATGCTTAGTTCCCTCGTGAATGATGCCTTATTGGTGTCACGAGGATGAAACCTGTCTTCGAACAGCTGACTAAACAAAAAGTAACAGTGTAGACAGCACAGACGTGAAGGGGTGTGCATTGTTGAGTTCGTCTTCTGTTATACTAGGTATTAAATATTTTTAAAGTGTATGTTCTAAAAATTATGTGGAAATAGACGCTTTACTTATGCATTTATATTAATTGTTGGTTGAGTGGAAGGGTTGCTAGGTCTCCCGATTTGGAGGGACATGTCTCAATTATTATGTAAAAATCCCGAGTTCCACTTCGATTCGAGACGGGACGAGAAAAAGTCCCTCTTTCAAATTAAAATCACTTGTATAATTTTACCGTTACCTATTTAACTATTTTCTTCTAGGCCTAAATAATTACGTTACACTTAAATCAATTTTCTTAACAATGTAGGTTTGTACATTGGAAAAAAATAATATTTTGGTAAATGTAAGGTTTGTGACAGCGAATTCAGTGATGAATATGATATTTCTAAACATTTAAAACAGGCGTTCAGAAATGCATGACTCAGAGAATGGATGAAAATGCTAAAATCCAGTGACAAATATGTATAGAAGCTCTGAAAATGTATACGGTACCGTATATTAAATGATGGGTTTGGAGCAGTAATACGTCAAGTCACAGAAAAAAATATGAATTTCAGTATCAATAAATTTTATGTAATTTTAATGAATTAATAAACATTGAAGTTATAATATTCTGTTACATGTGCTATCATCTTTTGGAATTTGAGCTTTACAATTAATAATAAACAGCTGCGGAAATCTAATGAGTCATAACTGTTATTAAGTCATTAAGTTAATAATTTGGCATAATTATTGCCACAAGTCCTTCGGAAAGACGCCAGAGAAACGTGATGTAACTTACAGCCAGATAAATATTGTTTTGTACTTGGAAATCTGTACCTACAATATTGTTTATTAAACTCCAATTTTGAAATTCATATTACTTTCTTCAACTGCATAAAAAAGGGATAATCTTTTATTCATTGTTTTTGTAAAGTCATGAAAATGTCAACTGTACCAATCACTCTTTCTTTAAGACAAAACGTAAGTACTATATGATGGGAAAAGGATGTTCCTCCTTGGTAGATCTAAAATCTGACAACCTGGTGGAAGAGAAAACCTTAATGCCTTAACTGTGCCAGGTAAAATAAAATAAATTATCATTATTATTATTCTTAGGCATTAAAATAATAAACTATACACTAAAGACTCAAACAGCATTTTAGGGTACTATAAAACTCTACCAGCTTTCATGGTTTTCATTAAAAATGTAGATTGTAATTTTAAAATAGTAAGTTATGTAAATTAATGCTTAATGAACGAAGTAGGCAATTATCCTAAAATCTCAGATCTAATCACCACATGATACTTTGCATACGTTGAACATTTATCAAATGTAGGCTAGTCTACAAATAATTTATATTTTTCACGTCAGTATTATTACTACAGTCTAGTATTTATACAGTCACGAAGCTCACGTCAGACACTAAAATAAAATATAGAAACAATAAAAATAATCCTTACGTAGAATATAAATAAAGTATTATTGTCACAATTCGGAGGCAGCACTGTTGTTCACACGTCGCAGTATAAGAGTTGCGCAGTATTATTACTACAGTCTAGTATTTATACAGTCACGAAGCTCACGTCAGACACTAAAATAAAAAATAGAAACAATAAAAATAATCCTTACGTAGAATATAAATAAAGTATTATTGTCACAATTCGGAGGCAGCACTGTTCGTGACCACCGCAGAAATAAAAAAAAACGATAAAAACATACTGTGGTTGCAACCCTGAGAACCTGTTCACACGTCACTACTTCTATGCTGAGTGCAGCACGTAAATGTAGTTGGCAGCTGCTGTGGCAGCCTCTAGTTTTCGGGTTGCACCGTTGTTCACACGTCGCAGTATAAGAGTTGCGCAGTATTATTACTACAGTCTAGTATTTATACAGTCACGAAGCTCACGTCAGACACTAAAATAAAATATAGAAACAATAAAAATAATCCTTACGTAGAATATAAATAAAGTATTATTGTCACAATTCGGAGGCAGCACTGTTCGTGACCACCGCAGAAATAAAAAAAAACGATAAAAACATACTGTGGTTGCAACCCTGAGAACCTGTTCACACGTCACTACTTCTATGCTGAGTGCAGCACGTAAATGTAGTTGGCAGCTGCTGTGGCAGCCTCTAGTTTTCGGGTTGCACTGTTGTTCACACGTCGCAGTATAAGAGTTGCGCAGTATTATTACTACAGTCTAATATTTATACAGTCACGAAGCTCAATACGTAGTAAATATGCATCCATAGATAGTTGCTACCCACTAGGATCGCTACTATCGCCTCATTACAGATAATGCGAAATAGTACCGGCACAGTCTATTGTTCCTAGCACTCTCACAACTCAGCTTCGTGACTGTATATACTAGACTGTGGTATTATTACTACAAAACTGCAAAATTAGCGGCGTGTGAGCGCATCTTTACTCGTCTCTGCTCGCTGTATGCAAGTGTTCACTAATTGCAATATATTATTTATGGTCCCATCTGCTGGCAAGCAATGAATCGCTATCAATTTTATATACCTACGGATTAAGTAACTGAAAGAGCAAGACTGTTTTAAATAATTTCGAGGGAAAAATTGTTCCGGGGCCGGGTATCGAAATTATTCAAATCAACTTTACAGGGAGTTATACCTGAAAGCTTGATTTGCAAGACTGTTTTAAGTTTGAGACGGATTCGTATCCATTCAAAACACAGAAAGAGGCACTTAAAACTACTACCTTTCATACCTCCTATACTATTACTCATACTGATGAGCTGTTGTAGGTAATAAATTGAAAGTATGCTATTCTGAGTGATGTTAACAACCAACATTTTGGTTGCTTTCGTCCGCATCTGTGGAGTAACAGTTAGCGCGTCTAGCTGCGAAACCAGGTGGCCCGGGGTTGGTTGAGGTTTTTTTCCGGTTTTTTTTCTTCAACCCAATGTGAGCAAATGTTGGGTAACTTTCGGTGCTGAACCCCGGACTCATTTCATCGGCATTATTACCTTCATCTTATTCAGACGCTAAATAACCTAAGATGTTAAAGCGTCGTAAAATAACCTACTGAAATTGATTGCTTTCAATTTACCATTCTCTTACAGTATATGCGAGTTTAATGTTGACTATATCTGGGTGGCGCATGCGATAGAGACACGGAATGTCTCTACCACTCGTCCGAAGGGTTGTGATTTCGAGTTCCGCCTCGAGCAGTGGTCTTGTCTTTGTATTAGTTTATGAAAAAGAAAACAGAAAAAAGGAAAACTGTAAGACAAAGAAAACTATATAAAAATGGCTTCTGGCCAGTAAAATAAAAAAAAGTTGCAACTATTTGTTGTTGTTTACTCAACTGTCCGAAGACAGGTTGGAACCTCATAAGTGATGGCAATTTGGCATTATTCATGAGAAACTAAGCCAGGATATAGTGGAGTAGGATGGCCAGTTCCTTTTCAGCTTCAAAAATGAGAAAAATTATATTAAACTCTTTTTTTTTTTTAATACTTCAAAGAATAACCCCCTGAAATTAAATTACATCACTTACATTCACTCTGTATAAAAGTAATAGCAGTATGCTTAAAATCTCCTCCCTCCTACCTAAATGTTATTAGTGAAAAGTTTAAACACGCATTGTCTCTAAATGCTGGCTTATAGAAAATTAAACAAATCTGCCAAATAATGAAGGGTGATAGGCTATTACAATCATGCTAAAAGCCCGTCTAAACTAGCTTGTTTCAAACATGCTCCAGTTATGTCAGCTGATGTAGAACGAAAACTGATTAAAACTGTTGTTTCCGACAGAAGGCAGAATTTAACACTCGTAATATATAGTGTACGTTGTGATGCGCAAACAGTAGCGATATGTGTTACCACGAATATAATGTAAATTAGCTGATAAAATATGTTAATACTTTTTTTTCATTTGAAAGTCATATTTGGTTTCAGATAAGTTGGAATTATAATAGAAAAGGTTATATGGTTTCAGTCAGCAACTTATCGAAGTGTATAAGTACAGAATAAATTCTGTCACATCACATTAAATTATATATTTCACACATCACAAAAAATGATGTATTTCACGAATATTTTCAACTTATATAAAGTCATATTCGGATGATAGACACAATAAAAGCAAACAAAATTGAACACAGGTGATATACATTAAGTGAACACTTGTATGCATTACAAAATTAAACGTGTATACTCATTATAAGAGAATATAAGTGTGGCACACAACAGCATACAATATATAACAATTAATAGTGAGTTAAAATAGTCTTGTAATATAAAGGCCACACTTGGATTAATTTCATAAATGTTGTGTGACTAATAACAGATTGTAGGCCTATATTTAAAATTAAACACAAGAAAGTTCTTATCATACATATGCCGAAGTTAAAATTAAAGTTTAAAATATCTAAGGGCCGTATTCATAGACATTCTTAGCACGGGCTTTCGGTGGATGATCAGCGAACTAACATTTTTCGTATTCATAAACCAGTTTCAGCGATATGATATGATATGAATCCTGTTTAGCACGCTCGTAGTCCGGGCTAGCGAAATGTCTATGAATAGCACCCTAAAAGTTTAAAAACGACGGAATGAATCCACAAGTAATACAATGTTCAAACAAGCAAAGTGTTTGAGATGTAGATATTGGCATTCTACGTTTGTTTTCAGTCTTTCCTATGGAGAACAAATATACACTCTTAAACTCATTAATAATAGAAATAAATAAAAATTAGCTACACACTTGATTAGGTAATACAGACCACGAACTAAACAGTATTCATATTTTGAAAATAGTGAATGACCAGCAAATTATGAATACAGCAGAAGAGTATTTCATCGTCAGAAACTATAATCATAATATACTAGTACATTATGCAACGAGCCTATAATGGTAGTAATTAAGACGCGAGTATGTTTGTTTATGAAACGAGCGCAAGCGAGCGTCTTAATTACTATTATACGACTTTTTATGCTCGACCATATTTCTAACTTGAAATTATTCATAAGTATTCATGTTATGGTTATCTAAGTGAGGAGCGGAACTTACCTTCTAAATTGTGAGATGTGCGTAGACGCGAAAGTTTTGATTTTTTCCAAGAACGAATGTCATTGACCTTGATATAATCTAGAGAATAACATGAACATTAATCTTGATATAACCTGGAAATTGATTTAGAATTGAAAAACGAGATGACAAATTGAATTTATTTGAATATTATTTACAATTAACGCTAATTATTATAGTAACAGAACATAATCTTCTGCGACAGTATTGGATTTCCAGCCTCCGTGACGGTTCGCTAGTTGTCTTTCGATTGCATATCCGAGAATAATCGATACTTGCGGTTTTATAATGCTGCAATGGTGATTTCTCATTGGCTGAACAACTGAACTATAATGAATAGATGTACTTTAATGAGGTGCATTAAAGGGCTACTACCAGGTGTATAATTACTACATTTCGGCATGGTCGAGCATAAAATTACTTAATGAACAGATTCCGAACTTTCAAAACCCCCTATACCGCATCACTAAATAACCGTTCATCGAGTAGTTTTGCCAAGCTACTTCCTTTCGTTTCCTTGTATACATGATCAGTCACATTTGTAACGCAGCGATGAGATGGCGTCAACATCTGGATACACCAGCGTCTTATGTCTTGTATTAATATAAAGTACTAATCATGCTTTTCTCTTTTCCAAATTACATTAAAAACAAACATCTTTTTGGTTAATTTAAGATATTTTTGCAACTCATCGCTACGAGCGAATGAAAACACACATAGAATGCCAATATCTTCATCTCAAAGACTTTGCTTGTTTGAACATTGCATTACTTGTGGATACATTTCGTCGCTTTTAAACTTACAGATATTTTACACTTTAATTTTAAATATAAGCATACAATCTGTTATTAGTAATACAACATTTATGTAATTTAATCCAAGTGTGGTCTTTATATTATAAGACTATTTTAACTCACTATTAATTTTTATATATTGCATGCAGTTGTGACTTAAAGCCACACTTATATTCTCTTACAAAGATTATACACGTTTAATTTTGTAATGCATACAAGTGTCCACCTAATGTATATCACCTGTATTCAATTTTGTTTGCTTTTATCGTGTCTATTACCTGAAGATGACTTTATATTTCATTCATTCATTCATTCATTCATTCAGTCATTCATTCATTCATTCATTTTATTCCATAGATGTTACATGAGCAATGAAGCTTTAAGATGTGGAACAAGTCAAAATTTTACAATATTACAATTACAATTTTTACAAATTTTTACAGTTTTACAATTTAGTATTTTACTACAATTTTTACAATATTTTACAATTTGTTACAATATTTTGGCGAGATGTAGTGAGATGAGGTGAGGTCCGAGGATTCGCCAAAAGATTACCCGGCATTTGCCTTTTGGTTGGGGAAAACCTCGGAAAACCCCAACCAGGTAATCAAATCAAAGGTGTTGATGCCGAGGACTCGCCATAGACCATCCGGCTTCAGTCCCACGGCTGGGGAAAACCTCGGAAGAAACCTATCAAAGGGGGATCCAACCCAAGCCCGAACGCAACTCCGGATCAGCAGCCCAGAGAGTCTGCCGATTGAGCTACATCGATGGCTCTACTAAAAATATACAATACATAGCCAATCAGATTATGAAATTTACAAATGCAAACGATCATTCATCAGTTGAGCTATATGTATAATACTAAACAAGTAAGTTAATTAAATTTAAAAGTTGAAAATATTCGTGAAATATATAATTTAATGTAATGTGATAGAATTCACTGTGTACTTATACACTTCGATAAGTTACTGATTGAAACCATATAACCTTTTTTATTATGCTTTTTTATACTTACATTATTTTTAGTTAACGTTTTTGATGCCTATTGTGTCTTTTATAATTTACAATGCATTTTTAATCTTTTTAATTGCCTTTTTGTCTGCTTGTTTCAAGTATTGTAAATGCCTAGTAATAAAAATGATGATGGTAATGATGACTTAGTTTTTGTAGCATTTCTTCTCTCTCTCTCTCCTACTAATCATGAGTTACTTGAGAATCTTGAAACTGTATCTGAAATGTAAACTTTTGATAATGCATGAAGCCAATTTTTTGTATTAACTTTTCCAGTTCAATAGAACTTGAAACATTGTATTTGAAAGTAGGTCTTATATTTCATCACAGATAGCAATATTGCATCTCATACAAGCAACATTTTACACCTGGTGTCACAGTAACCCGAATGTCACGTTTATCCTATTTAAACTTAATTGTTTCCACACAATTTTGGCGGAGCATACGCACATCTGTACACATATCCATTTAATAGACACAGTCGTTGTAACTCTAAAGTACAATTGTAATTAAAAATACACGTTAAGTGAACTTGAGTGATTTTGATATGTTGTAGGACTCATGCGCGACGAGTTACCTGCGCGTGCGCGGTAGTTGCGGCGTCGGAAGCTCGCCTCGCACCGTGTCAGTCAGTCCTCCGCCGCGGTCAGTGTCGTCATGGCGTGCCTACGTGCGGTCGTGTTCCTGGCGTCCGTGGGAGCGTGTCTCGGCTGCATCCAGCTACTGGACGGCTGGCGACAGGTGAGCGTGGAAGAGCGAGCACGCCGTGCCCAGATCGTGTTCCACGGGTTGGCCATCGCCACTTTTCCGGACTCGAACTCGGTCACCTACACCGCTCAGTTCTGGATCATCAACGTGTACAAGGGCGCCGACATCCTGGCACAGTATCTTGAGTTGGACCCTGGAAACGGAGGAGTCTTCAATCTGCGTGACCGGTAAGTTTGATACGAACTCATTAAAAGTTAGCAAAAGCTTACTTATTATTTTGTTTCAGAAATACTTGTCATTGATTCAATGTCATGTAATAACCAGAATTGAACATTTACTCGCAAATACCTCGTACTAACTTAACGTCGTTTAATAAGCAATAATATATTAGCATAACAGCAATATTTTTAATAAATAGGCTTTGATAATGATATAGTTTTTTAAAGGAAGATAATGAAACTTGAAACGAACTTCATAACCTTCCACAAAATCTACAAGTCGTAATTAAAAAAAAAAAAAAAAAAAAAAAAAAAAAAAAAACAAATTAAAAAAGAGAGAAACGTATTATCGATGCATCGTCATTTGACAAAAGAAATCCGAAAGTAGAATGACTGTATTTGAACATCGACTTCGTATACTGATAAATTATTATCAAACGTAGAAATTACTTGAAATAAATATACAGTCGCATAGGAATCATTCAGATAATCTGTCCGTCAACAAGCTGAGAAACCTAAATAGGACGAGATGCCATTCACTACATAAAACTAATATTTACTCGTGAATTTATCTTTGAAATCGTTGTCTGTGATTTAATGTTATTCAATAATCAGGATTTCCTGCAAATGAGTTTAGGAACGTTAAATTTTACTGAAATATCTCGTAACTTCTTTCAGAAAAGCAGAAACTACTAAACTAAATGCGTAACAAATGTTTTTACTCTTTAAACTCCGACATTGATACAGCGTTGTTAAACAAGCTAAGCTTTAAATATAGTTATATGAAAAACATTTTTCACAAAACCTGTCATTAATAGTTACGTCGTTTAATAAGCTGATGACACGTAGAAAGATAATCGTATCTTAAGATTATTACTACGAATTCTATTATGATGCAGTACACGAGGTAACACATGTTTACTCCTTATGTTTCTCTCTGATCTAATATCATTAACTAGTAAACTCTTGAAATGGGTTTAGATTCGTTGATATTAAACTGCAAGTATAGAGGAAAGACTTTTATTAAGTAAATTCTTGTCGTTGATACGTTGTTGATAAACAAACGTGAAATCGAGACAATTCTTAAAGGAACAACTTTTTTTTTTTTTACAAATTCTATCGTTGATACATTGTCATTTAATAAGCAGCAAGACGGTAAAGTGTACATTGAATAATATAAACAGTTACTCTAAACATACTATCGTTATAATGTCGTTTAACATAGGAAATAAGAAAGTACAATAACTAAATTTCACCATTTAACTTCTCATATATAGAGCGTACAAAATATCTAAAAAAATTAAGCCTATACTTCTTAAAACTAAATAATTTTCATTCAGAACACTTCTTAACATATTGAGATACTAGCATTTTAACATGGTTGTGTTGCTTTCACTCAAATGTTTAGTCAATATATTTCTCTGCAATATATTTCTTTCTTGTTTAAAGCTATTTCACAAGTAAAATACCCTTAAGAAAAGTTTGATTAGTTAAAAAGTTTTATTCTGAAACGTTTCGTAATTGTTACATGGCGTTAAGAACAAAAGTTAATCACACAACTGAAATACTTTTACTCAAAGCTCTGATATTGTAACAGTGTTAAGGGAATATAAAATAAACTTGAAACGAATTCCTAGAACACATTTTTTTTTTGTGCGGGAGCTGCTATTGGTACGTCATAAATTAATCAATTGGAAACAGTAAAAAGAGAATGGAATAATAAAAAGTTACCGGAAGCATGTCATTCATATAACGTCGTATAAAAAAAGGAAATATGAAAGTAGAGCAACAGACATTTTTCAGACATTGATATGCATACTTTACTGGCCACATTTATGTACAAAATCATTATATCAGACTTATTATCATTTAATAAACATAATTATCTGCGAACAAGTAAGATTCATATTTTGTAAATTTTGTTTAACAGAAGAAATACGTAACAAAATGTTTAATAGGAATACTTTAACTGAATGAGCTTTGATGTTAGAGTGTTATTGTTAAACAGAAGAAAACTTGAAATTAATGTAGCCATAGAGAATTAATTGGAGATGGGTCGATACCACAATTTTTTTCGATACTTTAATATGGATATCTGTTTTAAAACTTCGATACTCGATATTGTAAAATTAGAAGTTGATGTGTTTATTATTTATTACAGTTTTCTCCATTCTCATCTTATTTAAGAAGCAGGTACGGAATTTCTAGGTTAAAATAAATGTTGGACCTTGCGAATGTTAATTTGAAATCTAAGAGACGGGCTCCAGATATGGAGGGTAGCTGTGAATATATTGAATAAGCAGTCGCGGACAGCCGATGAGGGGTGGTCCTCCAGCTTGGGGGTTGGGCGAAGGGCTAACAACCATCACCGTAAAAAAAGCTTGTTACGAATCCTTCAAATAAGCCTCGGAATGGGACTGATTCTCTGGTACGACCACAGAAAAGGAATAAGGTTTTGAGATCTTCACCTGACATAACTAGGAACATTAAATCCAGACGTTTGAAATGGGCAGGGCATGTAGCACGAATGGGCGAATCCAGAAATGCATATAGAGTGCTAGTTGGGAGGCCGGAGGAGACGTAGATGGGAAGATAATATTAAAATGGATTTGAGGGAGGTGGGATATGATGATAGAGAATGGATTGATCTTTCTCAGGATAGGGACCAATGGCGGGTTTATGTGAGGGCGGCAATGAACCTCCGGGTTCCTTAAAAGCCAGTAAGTAAGTAAGTAAGTAAAGTTTATTCACCTGTCATATATTTATCGGGAACTATTCTGGGCGGACATTGGCAGTATTAAATCTTTTTTAATAGTCTATATCTATTTCCATAGGAATTCTTCTTGCGTACTTCTACTGAGGAATTTCTCAATTTAACGACTAGGTTTATTGAAATTTTTTGGTTTACTGAGTATATAACTTACTGAACAATCTCAAGGAAAAATTGTTCCGGGGCCGGGTATCGGTCCCGGGACCCTTCGCTTAGCGCGCGAACGCTCTTCCGACTGAGCTATCCCAGGAACTATACACGACACCGTCACAATTTTTCCTTTGTATCCACACGACTCAAATGAGCTGACAAGACGCCAGAACTCAACTATGAGTGAACAAAAATACTTATGTGACTTAAATTGTGGCTTTCTGTTAACGTACCTCCAGTAACGAATTATTCAAACCTGCTTTACAGGGAGCTACTACCTGAAAGCCAGATTTGTATATAACTTACTGTTACAAAACATTTTTGAATTGTGGCAAAGATAAATTTGTATGAAACGCGGAACATAGATCGATACAGGCCTACCAAATGATTTATTTATTTTATTTTAGTAGGTTATTTTACGACGCTTTATCAACAGTTTAGGTTATTTAGCGTCTCAATGAGATGAAGGTGATAATGCCGGTGAAATGAGTCGGGGTCCAACACCCAAAGTTACCAACATTTGTTCATATTGGGTTGAGGGAAAACCCCGGAAGAAACCTTAACCAGGTAATTTGCCCCGACCGGGAATCGAACCCGGGCCACCTGGTTTCGCGGCTAGACGCGCTAACCGTTACTCCACAGGTGTGGACCCTACCACATGATCTCATGAACTTTGATGTAATGAAACTCTAGTCCATCGTTGAAACGTAAAGAAAGAAAGAAAAATAAAGGAAGAAATAGGAAAAAAAAAAAAAGATAACCTTTCCATAACTAGAAGCTATCGATAAAGTATAGAGTCTTTTTCCCAAAAGTATTGATCACTCTCGTTGCTCCCGAATATCGACGGTATCAAAACAACAAACAAAAAAGCGTCCTATCTTAAAATTATTACTACAAAATGCATAATTAATATATAGTTATTTAAGAAAGGAAATTTAAAAGTAGAACTGAAGGATTCGTACTTATACTTACTAGGCCTATATAAAATTTCTAAGAACGCGCCTGATTCACACGTCGTTGGATAAAAGGAAAATATAATATAGCATATGTGACATAATGTAAATATTACTAAACTTTTCTTTAATAAGACGACTTTTAATAAGCTAAGTTCACCAGAAACCAGAATAATCTTGAAGCGAGTTCATAATAATTAGAAGTTTGCTGTAAATGCCTAAACTATCTAAATTAAATTGTAATAGTTTTACTTAAGAAGCTTTGATATTGGTTCAGTGTTAGGCTGACCAGACGTCCCCGATTTCCGGGAACAGTCCCCGGTTTTGAGTTGCTGTCCCCGGGGAGCAAATTCCCTGGTTTTGTCTCCGAAAATTAATTTTGTCCCCAAAAGCTTTGATTTTGTTTCAATAACATTTTACACGTGAATATTTAAGTATCGTGATGAAAGTATTGTGATTCATACACATTTCTGAACGGTTCTCAGTATAAGAAGAAGAACTTGCGAGCACAGTATGAGATATTCTGCACTCTTTGAGAAGAACATAGCATCTTTGTCTTTGGTCATCTTAGCATTCGTTAGTTAGAACTGCCCCAGCGTCCATTTTTAAGTAGTTCAGAAATGAGGAATTCTGTGACAAACCAACATGTGAAAAGTGGTATGATGTTTATCAACATTAATTAACTCTTAAATTGACGAAGTATCCTATAGGATAAAACAGGTTAATGGGCAAGATGCTATAATTTTAATAGAACAATAGAAAAAACATTGGTAGGAAAATTAAAATTTCACAATACTGTAATATTGTACAACATATAAAATATGGACATTGCAATAGTTGTTTTCTTTACAGTCCGACAAGGTTTAATAAACTAGTGTGAGAAGTGAAGTTTTGCCAATTTAAGGGTTAAAAATAGCCATTCCATTTTATACTTCTTTTCAAAATAGTGTTATTAATCATGTATCTTTCAGTCAGTAATTCATCAATTGAAAGACTCCACAATGAACTCAATCTGTACTGATGAAAATTCGAGAATGAAAGTTGAAACAGTTAAAACTTTGTTACAAGTGAAAACAAACTTTCATTTCTTATGTGAAGAACCTAGTATGAAACTGTATGGGAATGAACAGATCCTTAAAAAGATACATTCTTCGGACAAGTACTTGTAAAATGTGTGTGTTAGAGTTTAGTGCGTACAATATTACGTGAAAGGCTACCATGCATGCGTCAGTATTGAAATTTATTTCTTAGCGGCTACATTTATGTACAGGAGTTACGTATATTTATGCATTTAATTAAAAAAGTTAAGATACCATACAAATTTAGTGCATAAAATTTTATCATTGTATCTATTGTGCATATATTTCCTGCAACATTTCAACGGATAGTGACTAGGTAAGTGTTCGTGGTTTTTCTTGAAATTGCCGATGTCCCCTGCTGGACTATAAAAAATCTGGTCAGCCTATTCAGTGTCGTTGAGAAACAAGCTTCACAGGGCTACACGAGAATAGCACATATTCATTTTAAAAACTGTACAGTTGATACATATTCATTTAACAAAAAAGAAACCAGATAAAAGAGTTTAGAATAGTGAAAGAAAGTCGATACATGTCATTGATACAACATCGTTTCGCAAGAGAAATACAAAAATAGAAATTTTTTTACCAAGAACTTCAGATATTGATTGTCTTTGTTAAAGGTGCAAAATACCAGAAAAAAATGTATGATTACATCAGATTCATTCGGTTAATCAATGGAAAACCCGATGTACCTCGCTTGATGTGGCGACTAACGTCAACGTTCAGCCAATATATAGTCTCCGAAAGATTTGGCTGATTTGATGTAATTTAATTAATTAATTAGTTTATTCATTTATGTCTATAACAGGGCAAAGTTCCAATTGCAATAGACAATACAAATATTTACTTAGAACATAAAATTGGAGATAACATGAAAAAAGAGATAAAAACAGATACAAATGCAAGATACAAGTGTAAATACAAATGAAAAATGAAAAGAAAAACAGACAAATATATACTTACTTACTTACTTACTTACAAATGGCTTTTAAGGAACCCGAAGGTTCATTGCCGCCCTCACATAAGCCCGCCAGCGGTCCCTATCCTGAGCAAGATTAATCCAGTCTCTATCATCATACCCCACCTCCCTCAAATCCATTTTAATAGACAAATATATACTACGTAAATAAAATACACAGATACAGATATAAATAAAGAATACAAAATAAAAAAGAAATAAGAATAGATAAATATAGCTAGGTATCGTAACCAAAAGATATAAAATGTAGCTATAAATGACAAATTACAGAGTAATAAATAGATAGCAGTACTATTTAAAATCAACTACACTGGCGGAAAAAAAAATTGGGACACTTGAATTTTACTATGTAAAGTACATTTAATAGGTCACCAATATGTTTTAAATAGTGATTAATAAGATTATAATCTTACTATTAAAAAAATAAATATGACTTCATAACACCAGCAATTACCAACGGTAATGCCAATTGTTGCCACACACTGCATAAGCAAAATGTTGTTCAAATCTAGATTGTGATGTTATTGTTGGTAATTGTTGGTGGTATGAAGTCACAACCTTTATCGTTTAAATTTATTTTACGTTTATGATGGTATAATTAAATTAATCACATTTAAAACATATTGGTGACATATTAAATGCAAAGTAAAATTCAAGCGTCCCAAATTTTTTGACCGCTAGTGTACCTTCAGTATATTAATACGACAATTTTTATATTTCATGTAAGAAATGCTGAAATCTAGATCCCATGTTTTACGTACTATATTTCATTGAATTTTTAACACATTTTTAATACTGGTGAATTTTTATGTGCTGAAGTGTTTGTTTTTTTTTTTTATAATATAACAATTGACGATTTCTTGAATGTGATGTTCTAGCTTTAAGCTAATAATAATCGGAATACCCCTGAAACGAGTTTAGATTCATTGGAATTTTACACTCAAATATCTAACATCACTGAGATGTCATTTAACAAACTGAAATCTATAAAACTTAACACATATAAGAAACTTTTTACTCAGGTTGTGATATTGACAGTGTTGTTAAACACACAAAGAACACCTTTCTTCACAGAGTCTTGATCAACTGTATAATTACATCACTTTTAATAAAATACATTTGTTGTTTTTTTATCTGTTTATTTAACGACGCTGTAGAAACTACGAGGTTATTTAGCGTCGATAGAATTGATGATAGAGAGATGCTATTTGGCGAGATGAGGCCAAGGATTCGCCATAGATTACCTAACATTTGCCTTATGGTTGGGGAAAACCTCGGAAAAAATCCAACCAGGAAAGTAGAGGATCAAGTCAAGTTGGAATGAATAAGTAGTTTATTGAAATTAAGAAAAAGAAAAGAAAAAATAGACATGAATACTAAATATTTTGCTTAATAATTTCTTAAATTTATTAAACTCAAAATAAGCTAGGTCAGGATTTATTATCAAAATAGAGTTGTACAACCTTGGCCCGTAAGTCTGGCTATGATTTATTCCAGTGGTTGTGCATCAGTGGTGGATTTTAGGCGACCATCGAGAGCCGAAAGTTCGTAAAAGCTATGATGCACGATTGATACAACCCGCCACTGACATTCCTGACCGCACCAAAACATTATTGTCTCATCCGGGGAAGATTGAGTGGGAATTTAAGGGGTGGTATACATGACTCAATCGAGTTATTTACGCTCAGGCCTGGTCTAATCCATCAAGCTGTATTACGGCTCTGGGGTTTACTCAGTCTCTGATAGAAATGAGTAGGTTTACTAGGGATATTTCGTTGGAGGTAATGGAGCAAGAACATAGGGCAGATAACCATACTGCTACTAATATCAATTATATGTACAGGTGGAAGCCTTATTCTCTTTCTACCTTGTGGACCTTCATGACCTGTAATGGGGATGACTTTACTTTTTGTATTACTATATTTATTTAAATTAATTGAATAATATTTATTATTAGAATAGTTTCTTACAATATTATTATCAATTCATGTTTATATTGATGACTAGGCCTGAAAAATATATGCTGTTATACTACCAGGTGCGCTTCATGCGCCTCTAACCTTGAGTACGTCTCAGAATTGAGGTGAGTTAACGCAGTGACTTTCGTTCGTTTGAACTCATGCTTATCATCACGGTAAGTTAGTCCTCAGCATTTGGGTGGTTGAAAGTCACTCCTTTGACTTCGAAACACAACTGTCTGCTAAAGAAAAATGTAAAGACATTTTCTTTGTTGAAGAAAAATTGCATTATTTTAAAGACATTTTATTTTCTGTCTGTAGAAAATACACTTAATATAACATTGACAATTATCAGCCTTTTTATTTCACTATCTTAATATGATGGTGTATTACGTTTTTGTTTTACATAATTTTTCATTTCATATATTGTTGCAGTAAATAAGAAACCACATTTTCAAATTTTCAAAGGAGAATGATTGCATATTGCTAGAAAACAGCCTTATATCTAGAGAAACTTCGTTCCACTTCTGCAGAAACAATGGAGGAATATTTGAAATATTTTACATAAGCATTATTTATCTCAAAATTTGTTTCATTATTACAAATTTCATCTTCTTTACAGGACGTTGAATGTTGCCTATTACGAATAGCAGTATTCGGTCGTAATGTAACCGATCAACTAAAGTTCATTGCTGAACGAAACACACTGAAATCCCCCACCCCAACGCAATTACGTACCGGTACCTAAAGTCAGAGGCGTATGAAGCGCAATGTAACGGCAAACAATTCTTAGCCCTATTGATGGCATTTGACTTTTACTGTTACAGTTTCTATTTCTGCAATATTTTTTTTTATTTTAGTAAGTTATTTTACGACGATTTATGAACATTTTATGTTATTTAGCGTCTGAATGAGATGAAGGTGATAATTCCGGTGAAATAAATCCAGGGTCCAGCACCGAAAGTTACCAAGCATTTGCTCATATTAGGTTGGGGGAACACCCCGGAAAAAACCTCAACCAGATAACTTTTCCCAAACGGGAATCGAACCCGGGCCACCTGGTTCCGCGGCCAGACGCGCTAACCGTTACTCCACAGGTGTGGACATTTCTGCAATAGCTCTGGTTGAAGGTTACTGTTACTATGATGTATGTCGTTGTTAAACCTATAAAGAACTGCCGAAGAAAAAAATAATTTGCTTTATTCAGAAATATCAGTCGTTTAAAAAGCGGAGAAGCCCACCGGTGTTGTAGCGTGGATGTCACTATTGGTGGCTTCTCTTGGGCTTGGGTTCGAATCCTGCTCAGGAAGATTGCAAGGCTAGTATTTTCCTGGGTTTTTTCTGCAACTGTAAGGCGAATATGGGGTAATACAATGTCGAATTCTCGGCCTAATCCAGATATAATTAATTCCATCGACGCTAGATATGCGAGGTGCGTCCAGAAAGTAAGTTTCCCTGTGGTCATTTAGAGAAAGAAAACACAATTTATTGGAAAGATTTATTGAAACAGATACTGCAATTGTTGAGCTATTCTCCACCAGAATTGAGAAATTCGTCATACTGTGGGATCAGATCTTGTATCTCTGTGTCGTAGAAGTCTGTCGCCTGGGATCGGGACCAGTGTGTGACAGCCATCTGTACCTCTCTGTCACTGTGAAAATGCTGACCAGACAGGAATTTCTTGAGGTATAAGAAATGGCAATCGCTCGGCGACATACGGCCCGGCGCACAACAAATCTTGTGAAGGATTGCCGCTGTGAGGCGCTTCAACATCCATCTTACAGCCCGGATCTCGCTCCCAGCGATTGCCATCTTTTCCAACATCTCAAGAAATTCCTGTCCGGTCAACATTTTCACAGTGACATAGAAGTGCAGACGGCTGTCACACACTGGTTCGGATCCCAGGCGACAAACTTCTACGACATAGGGATAGAGAAGTTGTGTAACAAATTTCTCAATTGAGGTGGGGGATATGTTAAAAAATAGCTCAACAATTGGTATATATATTTCAATAAATCTTTCGATGAAATTGTGTTTTCTTTCTCTGCTCGGCCCCAGGGAAACTTACTTTCTGGACGTGCTTCGTAATTAGAAATTGATGCAGTGTTGTTAAATAGCATATTAAAATGAAGAGGAGATCCAATGAAATAAAACGATTTGATTCAAGAATCTTCCACATTGGTTACTGTTGATAAATAAGCAGAAAGAATACCGTAGTCATTACATAACAAATTTTATAGTTGTTTAGTCAATTGTCAGAAGACAGGTTTAAAGTTGATACATCATAATTTAATGAAGAGTAAATTAGCAAAATATACATAGAAAAGTAAAAACAGTACATGTCATTTAGAGTTGACGATTACTGAGAGAGGCAGGACTAACTCAGAGCTGTATGCCGATGATGTTGACCTGGCATTTAAACTGAGTTGTTTACCGAAAGGAAATACTAAATTTTGTTCTAAATATCTAGATATTGATACAGAATTGTTAAACATAAATAATATGTAAAAATTTACAATCACATCACTTTCATTTAGCGACGCATGCTTCATGAATGGAAAAGTAATAGTGACGTTTCACCGTCTTGCTGAAACCATGTGTTATCAATGATTTGTGGAAAATTCTGAAATTCGTGCTCAACAAAGGTTTTCAGTATGGCAACATACCTAACAGAATTTAGTGTTCGCGCGACTCCTTTGCATCATGATAACAAAATTGCAAGATGTTGTTAATAGGGTTTTATATGTCATTCAGCTCTACCGAACTCCTAGGGCTGCCATTCAAAATTTCCCACTCTTTTGAGCCACCTTGCACTTCCAGTTTGTAAAGGTTTGTCACGAAGTCCCATTATCCCTATAAATATCGTAATGTTTATGTAATTCCGGTCATAATTCAGACATACATCCACTTTACACTAACTGTGTGTCCTTAGTGTACAAAGGGTCAGTATGTCCCCCATCATTCACCTCGCACAAAGTAATGCGTCGCCAGATTCGGTGTGACATTCGCTTCAGCATTGCTGGTGTAATCTGTGGAAACCTCGTCGCACGGCGTTCTTCAATTCATAAATGGTGTCGTATCGTTCCTGTGCAACACTGATCGTGATAGAATCTCACAGCTCATTGTCACAGGTTGTGAGGTCAGGGCTGCGAGGTGGCTAGTCGAGAGGAGCTGGTAAAATAGGTGACCCATTATGCCATTTCTGTTCGCGAGTGCCTTAATGAGGTGTTTCCACAACGCTGGATTGGCAGTGAGTCACCCATCTTACCAGCTCCGCTCGAATGGCCACCTCGCAGCCCTGACCTCACAACCTGTGACAATGCGCTATGGGGATCCATCAAGAACATTGTTGCACAGGAATGATACATCATCATTGAAGAAATTGAAGGACGCCGTGCGACGCGCTTTCCAACTGATTACACCAGCAATGCTGAGGCGAATGTCACACCGAACCTGGCGACGCATTATTTTGTGTGAGAAGAATGATGGGGGACATGCTGACCCTTTGGATACTCAGGACACACAGTTAGTGTTAAGTGGATGCATGTCTGCATTGTGACCGAAAATATATAAATATTGTGTATATTTGAGGTATTTATAGGGGGTAATGGGACTTCGTGCCCATCCTGTAGAAAGAACCATTACATTCAGACTTCTTGCTTTCTGCTACATTTATTTTTTCCTCCTGAACAAGATAGCAATGATTTCAGTTTCCTTTACACTACGTCTGTCGCAATCATAATTTGAGATGATACACTCTATTTGTATGAATCGCTTTTCATCAATGTGTCCTTGTAATTTTTGACGTCTTCTTCTACAAACACTTCTCCATTTCGTACATTCAATTAACTTAATAGTTTCCGCTCTGGACCGTTCAATTTCTCCTCTTCAAATTCACACAAACAGTTTGATGGTAGTTTATAACTTGAACGTTTCTGGTCCGTACCGGAGAGTAAATGTGGCGCTCTGCTCTACTGTCTCGTTTCGAATTCACATCTTTACGTTCTTTATTTTTCCTCCTATAACCATGGTCTTCGTCTTGTTTGCATTTATCTTCATCTCATACTGCTCACAGCTGTCATTTAGCTCCAGTAGCATATTTCTTAGTATCATCTCCTCTTCTGCTAACAACGCCATATCATCAGCCAATCTTATGCACTTTATTCTTAATCCTCCTACTTTTACCCCTTCCAAGTTTTGAAAACAGTTCTTCACTAAATCCTCCAAGTAGATATTGAAGAGGGTAGGTGATAAAGGACATCCCTGTCGTACTTCTCTCCCTATTTCACTTCCTTCAGATATTTCTTCTTTTATCCTGACTTTTACTCGTTGTTTCATGTAAAGATTACTGAACAGCCTTTTCTCTCTTTCCAGTTCACACCAATTTTCTTGAGAATCACCATAAGTTTCTTCCAATCTGCTCTGTCAGACGCCTTTTCTAGGTCCACAAATACTATATACTTTTTATACATTATTACTTTATTTCAGCATTAGTCCCGTTATATAATTACTGTAGTATGTAGACCAGGGGCCTATTCCACCATTAAACTTATAAACTTTTATCTTTGCAGTTTGCACTTTTCATTGAAGTTTCTCCCCCACTATGATTTCTCAGAACTTTTTCGCAAATTGAAAAGTGAAAAGTAGAGGAAGCTTTTCAAATACTGAGTGCGGCATAAGTCAGTTAATCGCTGTACATTATTGTCGATGGACGCAGTTGAATTAAGTAATGGTAGAATCTGTGCGCAGAAAAAAATTGTTGAGAGTAGTGGCAGGGCTGACTTATTAGATAACAATGGAGACACTTTGAATAATTTCTGTAGAACAATTGTTTTTGTATATTAGTAATATATTAATATTACACTATGCATTTTCGGTTAAGTGACTTACGTCGCACCCCGTATATTATTACTTCTGTTCCATCATTACAATAATTTTGAAAAGTGCTGAAAAGTGAATGGAATTTTTGCAAAGAATCAATTCTCTTTGCCAGTATGATTTAATTTATTAAATTCAGCATATTTTTGCTTTGGATTCAAAATAATTTAGAGAAGAATACAACAAGAAGATAAAATTTACTATTAAGTGATTCAAGTTACGAAGAACGCAAGAAAAGGTATTTAAAACGGGATAAATTTCCATAACCTGAATTTGTCTTAATTTTGTTAAAGTTTTTAAAATTACGCCAACACAAGCAGATTATATCCTTGAACGAATTGGGCCCAGTTAAAAAAAAAAAAAAAAAACATTAAGTTTATCTGTTTTACCTAAAGAAAAATTTATTACTCCTATATCTTAATTGGCTAGGAAATGGAGCTCAACAACATGGAATTGAAGACATTGTTACAAAAACAGCCCTAGTCATTTTTAATGAAATTGAGTTAAGGACACATTTGCTACTATTTTAATTGTTTATAGATTCCAAAAACCGTCCATGTCAAGTGCAATAGCCACAAGGATAAAATACCAGTTGAACGGAAATAGCTGACATGTGTTATTCTTTTATTTTTTATTGTTCTTCTGAAAAATAGCAATTTTAGCAAGGGTTGTTTTTGTAATAATGTCTTCAATTGTAATGGCTACTGACATGCAAAAACTTCACAGAACGAAATGAAAAGCGCAAAGCAATCTCTCTAATTATGAAGAAACAGAAAGAATTTTCACTTTGCGAAGTTGCAAAGTTCAATGGTTGAAGAGGCCACTGGCATAAGAGTGCACCGTATCTTAGAAAGAATTTTGTCTTCACTAATTCCCAATGTACGGTAGGTTTTTTTCCAATGTTTTGCCTGTATGTGTATTCTTTGAAAGACAAGTGCACTTATCTATGATTTATTATTATTATTATTATTATTATTATTATTATTATTATTATTACTTCTTACAAATGGCTTTTAGAGAACCCGGAGGTTCATTGCCGCCCTCACATAAGCCCGCCATCGATCCCTATCCTGAGCAAGATTAATCCAGTCCCTAGTGTCATATCCCACTTCCTTCAAATCCATTTTAATATTATCCTCCCATCTACGTCTCGGTGTTTTTCCCTCAGGTCTCCCAACTAACACTCTATATGCGTTTCTGAATTCGCCCATACGTGCTACATGCCCTGACCATCTCAAACGTCTGGATTTAATGTTCCTTAATGTTAGAGATGATACATTTTAACAACTTAAATTAAAAGATTTAGCATTTTATAAAACATTTATATTGGAATTTAGCATTTTGGGACGGAATATTTTTTATGGAAAGTTTAGTTGTAGAAATTCAATGTCATCAGTGTATTAACAGGTGCATTTTCTAATTTACCAGTTAAAATTCTTGAAAATAATAAATAAATGTTGGAATATACAAAATTACAGTGAAATTGTGAACATTAAGTAGCATACCTAAACATGTGATGTGATTTTATCCCAACCCATCTTATTACTCAATCACAATCACCCGATACAACATGTAACATGTTTGTGAGTTAACACTGGGTCTAAGAAGATAGCATAGGCAGCCAGTATTCTACCATCAGCACCAGATAGATTAGTTGAAAACTAGAGATTACGGTACAGATAACAACAAAGACTGTAAACGCTAACATGGGAGGGTGACCAAACTATTTGAAAAATGTAAGAACTTGTATGTGAAGGGGATTTTAGATTTTCCTTCTTTTTTCATTTTTTTACTGTAATCACGAAAATATCTCTTAAACGTAATTTCGGTCTTATTTCGCAGAAACACGTACATTCAATATTTAGTACTTAATTTCGCATTTTATCGTGGATTTAAGAACTGAAATTATAATATTTAACATGTGTTTAAACAAATTACTTATTTGACGGCATTTGAACACATTTCACATTTTTACTGATTGCGAAAATCTACCATCTCTACTTATTATGTTAGATGAAGAATATAATGTGTATAGATATGCGTTATTATTATTATTATTATTATTATTATTATTATTATTATTATTATTATTATTATCATCATCATCATCATCATCCAACAGTATTCAGTGGTAGTGTGTATTATGTAACATTTTGAGATTGTGTTCCATTCCCAGTGGGGAAGTGTAGGTACAACTTTGTCTCTAATGGATTGAGTGTGTACCTAATGGCGAATATCCATTGTTGATGCGTAAACCCTCTAGGGC
This sequence comes from Periplaneta americana, assembly GCF_040183065.1. Classification (NCBI taxonomy): domain Eukaryota; kingdom Metazoa; phylum Arthropoda; class Insecta; order Blattodea; family Blattidae; genus Periplaneta; species Periplaneta americana. The sequence goes on from NC_091118.1 coordinate 69,972,348, forward strand.
CTAACCGGGACAAAGCGACGAGTTCCGCACCTAAAATATATGAATAGTAGGACTACACTACTACAGTATAAAATTGTTTTGTTAAGTAGCGTTTAAATTCTAGTAGAATTAAATGGAGAATTTTTTTTAGAAAACTCTTGGGAATGTCAAATTTTATATTTTGAAGGAAATACCTTTGTGAAAACACTATTTTTCCCATCACTGTTGTGAGAATTATATCATCGGCAATATTTTTAAATTACAGGTTATATTTTTCGTGTTACCTGGTAGCGAATGTTTTTAAATGTAGGTCCAAAGAAAATCTTATATTTTTTTTCGAATTTGGCGTTTCTCTTAAGTCATAATAAAGTGTGATGAAGGCGCACCACGTATCTTAGTTTTAGTACAAAAAACCTTATTTTTCAACGTTTTACATTTTGAAATTAAGTTCAAATCTTTTACTAGCTTTTATACATTTTCAACGAATAGTTCAGGCCTACTGATTAAACGAATCTCTCTGAGTTTAAACATTAAAATTAACTTGTATTTTGGAAATGTTTCCTATGTTCAGTCTGACAATGGGTAAGACGCAGAACAAACTTCTTTTGAACATACTCAATATTATAATTAGCGCTACAACCTGTTCTTAATTAAGTTGTCTATAATTTGGAAACGAAGTTCATAACACAAAAAACCACTAAATATGCATGGAAATAAGCCCCTTAAATGTGCAAAACATGCCAATAAATAAGCATTAATAAACAAAAAGAAATTATATTTCCTGCAATAGTACGAATGCTAATGAGTACGACCCTACATCATTCCTTAGAGGTTGAAGCAAAGGCATTCCATTGTCTAAAACCAGCAATGAGTTGCAGTTCATAACCAACGTGTGGCTGAGGTTTTCATTTGAGAAACCACGTCTGTTGTCCCTGAAGATGCTCTTGTATTGTGAAAACTTTTTTCGACGTCACACGAGGCTATTGGGACGTATTTAAATGGCGTTAATTGTTCCACAGAGAGAAAAATGTTTTGACGCAATTTCTCTTCGAAACTGACTCGAATATCGCACAGCTGTTGGTATTAAGGATTTTAAAAAGTAATTTTAGTCACTTTTCCCTTTTATGTTTTGCCCTGCACTGCCACGACTTAACTCAGATTAGATTTCGTGTCTTAAAAACGGCTAGTGACACATGTAAGGGAATACAAATAGTTTCCAATGACGTGATTCCTTTTGGTAAACCGGAAAAATGAGCAAATAAATACAAGATTCCCTTCCAACTCATTACTTGCCTGTATATTTTGAGATGTCTCAATAGAAGCAGTATTACTCGAATCCAACGAATTATCAACCTCCTTAACTGCTATTAGATGCTGAGCATTGTGTAAGGCCGCATCAAACCACGTTCCCTACCGGGTGAACACTGGTGCAGGTGGAAGTAGAATATTAGGTGCTGTTGATCTAAATAGCTGAACTCTTCAGTGGACATTTAACAGGACATTTTTTGAGCACGTGATGTTTAAGTGTTCGTATTTCATCACGGTGATTCATACATTCTTTCTCCTCTGATTTTCGCGTACACAAGGGAAAAATTCTTGTAAATCTCATAAACATGCCGTATAGGTCTTAAAATGATGAAAATATTATGCATTTATAAAAAATGATGAAAATATGCACTTAGGGCTATATGCAATATAAAACCATGCTTAATAAAACTGAAATTTGGTGATTCGTGTAGATAATGTGTAAGCATATAGTTATGCCCTCCAGGAAATTTATGCAAATGCATGAACTTTCAACCCTAATTATAATGTTTACATTCCTATTGCTTCATTCAATTAAACGACCTTATACTTTTTGTGAACAGAGATATTTTAGGACAGTTTTCCTTCCAGTATTTACATTTCTCTAACTACATAATATGATTTATGCTTTGCACAGTGATAATCGTTACACTATTACGTCGTCACTTCTGCAGTTGAAAAACGACCAGATTTTTGTTTCCAGAACCTTCCTTAATCACTTCTCTACCATCTTTCTAATCCACGGTCGATAGTCATTTGTGTGATTGAAAGAATCTTTAAATAAAACCGCAATTGTACATGCATATACGTGATCTAGTATATACACGTTCACTTAGCAACGTATACATACATACATACATACATACATACATACATACATACATACATACATACATACATACATACAGTCCACACCTGTGGAGTAACAGCGCGAAACCAGGTGGCCCGGGTTCGAATCCCGGTCGGGACAAGTTACCTGGTTGAGGTTTTTTCCGGGGTTTTCCCTCAATCCAATACGAGCAAATGCTGAGTATCTTTCGGTGATAGACCCCGGAGTCATTTCACCGACATTATGACCTTCATTTCATTCAGACGCTAAATAACCTGGGATGTTGATACAGCGTCTTAAAATAACCCAATAAAATAAAATGCATACATACATACATACGTATGTACAAGGGGCAATCAATAAGTTTCCGGACTGTCCTGAATGTAGGCAACACACAGAATATAGGAAACGGAGAAGTATCTGAAACAGTGATTCTCAACCTTTGAAGAGATCGCGATTTAATTAATTATCAATCACTGGATTAACGAAATTTTTAGCATGTTGTAGGCCTATTCGTAGTTTCTTCAATCCAACTCTAATTTTCATCGACATATTATCCTTTGTTTCAAAAAGAAAAGATAATAGGAAGAATTATTATGCATTGTAACTCACCACAGAAGTCAGCTGAGCAGGGCAAGCAGCAGGAGGATATCAATATGTCGGCAAAATACTTATCACACATACGTATGACAGATGTGTTACAGCAATGTATGTAATTTTGTGTATAAAATGTATGAATATCTCAATTCTAAATACCAGTCCCAATACTAATATATAATAATAATAATAATAATAATAATAATAATAATAATAATGATAATGATAATAATAATAATAATAATAATAATAATAATAATAATAATAATAATAAATCTGTAGCCAAAATTGTTCTGGTAATTTTCGATTTTCCAAAAATAATTGGCGTTAACATGTATATTTAACCATCCTGAAACCGAAAATCGCTTTTTTGAAATTTTTGTTTGTATGTCTGTCTGTCTGTCTGTCTGTATGTTTGTTGCCTTTTCACGCGATAATGGCTGAACCGATTTATATGAAAATTGAAATATAAATTAAGTTCGTTGTAACTTAAATTTTAGGCTATATGGCATTCAAAATACTTTATTTAAAAGGGAGGTTATAAGGGGGCTTGAATTAAATAAATCAAATATCTCCCTTATTATTAATTTTTGTGAAAAATTTTGCATAACAAAAGTTTCTTAAAAAATGTTTGCCGATACGTTTCATTCCAAGAAAAATTTTGATGGGACCAAATTGCACCAAAAACGGATGTTCTCTGAACCAAATGATCATATTTTAATTATTTGCATGTAATAACAATTAAGAAATATGTTAAAGGAATTATCCTTGCACTAAATGAGTGGCCTCTGGACCAAAATGATCGCATTTTAATTATTTAAATACCATTTAAATTAAGTGACATATTAAACGATTTATCCTTCTATCAAACACGAATGTTCCCTGGACCAGATGTGCTATTTTAATTATGTAATTACTTTATATTTATTTCTAACAAGTGCAGCGGAGCGCACGGGTACGGCTAGTTAATATTATGAATTTAAATACGCAGCACATTAACACAGCAATAATTATAAGTTATTGAAAAAATTAACTTTTGTGGTTATTTTGTTTTATTTTTTTATTGCAATTGAGAGTTTTTAAGGATTTAGCGAAGCTAGTGAGACTGTTGTTGCGCTTTTCTGTCAGTTAACTTGGTAATTCTGTGATCAATTGAAGTGATAGCCAAACGAAGACAGAAAGTTGCAAGGGTTCCTCTGTTTTGTTTTAAGCACGGTTATAGCAGAAAATGCAGTTTCTCAAAGATATGTGGTGGAAAAACAAAGAAATCTGATTGTTGTGTCCTGTAAGTTTGGATAGATGAGATCCACAGTCATGAACATTTTTTTTCTAAGAATATTTTTGCTATAAAATATTAATTCGTGAAAAATGCTGAGAAAAGTAAAATGACAAATTCCAGGAGAATATCTCGCGGTCCGGCGATTGAGAAACACTGATCTACCGGTAGAACCAGGGAAACGCCTGGAGCCTATACTAAATGCATTACTCCAAAGGCAGAGAAGAAGACTAGACATAAGGCGTATTTGGAGAAATTCCAGGAAAAATCCATGATAGGCTAGGTTTGCACAAAATCACGTGTCGAAGCCCAGTTCTTTTAATCTGACGCTGTTTGATAGACTGACTCAACGGACATGTGTGTTTAACGGTACAATAAATACAAGTGTAGTTCGGAAATATATTGATTGCATCTTGTATATCAATACATTATTCGTCTCATCGTCGTCGTCGTCGTCGTCGTCGTCGTCATCATCATCATCATCATCATCATCATCATCATCATCATCATCATCATCATCATCATCATCGTGAAAGTATTGGGACTCACTGACCCGTTACGGTCTCTAGCCGACCAACAAGCTGCTGGCCTCTCGTCCACATGACTCAGCAGAGGTGAACGATCATCTAACCAGAACGGAAGTATCATTAGCACAATGATCCTATCAGCCGTTATAACCTTTTCGTAACTGGATTTCGCTACCTACAGAAGTTCCCTTATCGTGGGTACCAGTACCATACTGGCCGAAATTTCACGAGGAAATTCCTTCTCCTTGAGGACTCAAGCCAGTGAGCATTCCGTGACGCAGTCCTAGGCATGATGCCTTAGAACACGGGACCATTGCATATATACATTGAATTGAATTGAATTTAATTTAATTTGTGGATTGAACACTACGACCCAGCACTACGACCTTTCAATATCAATTGTCCTGACTCTCAATATAGGCTGATCCACACCGGCTAACTACACTAAGGTTCCCTATGTATCCAGGTTTCAAACTGGCAACCCGACAATTCTTAGACTAGCCCCCTCCGTTCGTCGCCAAGAGATGTTCAGGTAATGCTATGGAATGACGACGAAATGAAGATAGGACAGAATGATGTAGATGCCTAACATGGGGAAAGTGGAAAACCCCGAGAAAATACAATTACGACCGTGTATGCCACAAGAAAACCTTAGGTATGATCGGGACTAGAATCCGGACCGACTGCATGACAGGCCGAAGATCTGATGACTAACCCACCGCAAGAGACTACAGTGTACATACATAAATAAATACGCACATACAGTATGTAGGCCTAGATTTGTACGTACGTATTTAATTGAAATTTTCTTTCATTGTATCGTAATTATAAGGTATCACATTGCGTAACGAGGGGGCAACGGCTAATTGGGATTGCCCGGTCTCTGATCGGCTCAGAACCATTCTGTGAATTTCGGTGCAGTCCGGAGGACTTAATTAGTCAAATCCACTTTCCTCACCTCCACGCAAGAGTCACCTGGGGTATTTTAAGATGCGAAAAAGAGTAGTGTGCGGAAAGCAATGAGAAGCAACCGTATTTACATTTCCCACGAAAAACTACAAACATGGTGTGATGAGTTAGGAGAAGAAATGCCAGAAGGAAAGAACGCGCCTTTATCACCTACCCTGCTCAACATCTACTTGGAGGATTTAGTGAAGAACTGTTTTCAGAATATGGGAAGGGTGATAGCAGAAGAAAGAAGATTGAAAATTTGCTGTTGATATGGCGTTGTTAGCAGAAGAGGAGACGATACGAAGGGATATGCTACTGCAGCTAAATGACAGCTATGAGCAGTATGGAATGAAGATAAATGCAAACAAGACGAAAAACATGGTTATTGGAAGAAAAATGAAGGAGGTAAACTTGCGAATTCGAAACGAGACAGTAGAAGAAGTGGACAGCTTCAAATACTTGTAGTGTACTATAAGCAGTAACATGAGCTGCTGCCAGGAAGTCAAGAGGAGGATAGCAATGGCCAAGGAAGCTTTTAACAAAAAAGGCGCATCTTCTGCGGACTTCTGGAAAAAGAACTAAAGAAGAGACTAGTGAAGTGCTTTGTGTGAAGTGTGGCGTTGTATGATGCTGTAAAACAAATATATTACGACGAAGTGAATAGAAGCGACTAGAAGCGTTTGAAATGTGGATATGCACAAGAATGGAACGTGTGAAATGGCCAGACAGAATAAGAAATTAAGCTGTTTTGAAAAATGTGGGTGAAGAAAGAATGATGTAGAAACTGATCAGGAAGAGAAACTGGAATTGGTTGAGTCACTGGCTGAGAATAAACTGACTGCTGAAGGATGCACTGGAAGGAATGGTGAACGGGAGAAGAGTTCGGAGCAGAAGAAGATATGAGAAATAAAAATATAAATTATGGTTAATTTAACGACCCTGGCAACTGCAAAGGTTATATCAGCATCGTCTGTGTGCCGGAATTTTGTCCCGCAGGAGTTCTTTTACATTCCAGTAAATCTACTGACATGAACCTGTCGCATTTAAGCACACTTAAATGCCATCGATCTGGGCCGGGATCGAACCCGCAATCTTGAGCGTAGAAGGCCTGCGCTATACCGACTAGCTACCGAGGCCGACAAGATATGATATGATAGACAACATTAAAATATATGGATCGTGTGGGAAGACTAAGAGGAAGGCAGAAATATGAAAGATTGGAGAATGCTGGGTTTGCAGTGAAAGATCTGCCGTTGGGCAGAAAACTATGAACGAATGAATTGTGTAACGAGTGAAGTCATCATAAAGAAGTTCGTATTACAGTAATAATATAATTAGAACATATCGGTGCATACAAGTGTAGAGTTAATATTCAGTTGTTACTTGAATGAAATAACACGTGTGAAGTACAGTTTGCGCTGCTCTCATAATGCACATTCTTTGTCCTTTGCAAGGAATTGAAGATAAGACGATGTCTAAGGATGAGGTGTAACTGGCGTTGCGCAGCAAAGTGGACCTAATTGACAGCAAGGAGATTACCTGTAGCGCATAACTAACTTATTGATCTGGAAACACATCAATTCATTAGCATTCTGAATGATTTATCTTCCGCGGCAAGGGACTTGCCCGCTGCAAATTGCGACCCTGCCGCAAGCCTATTTCTCTCGCTGTCAGACAGGTGGCAGCACCAGTGCAACAAAACACTGACAACCATTCAGCTCTCAAGAGCAAGCAGTGGCGTAGCATAACTTTTCAACTTTATGAAACTGTTATAACTTGAATACCGCCATCAGCATCACAAGAGATTGTGAAACATTTGTAACCATATACAGGATGTTACTGCGACGGCGTTACAAATTTCGAGTTAACAAGTAGAGCGGAAAGAAGCAAGGGCAGTGAATTTAGGATTCTGTTTATAAGATCACTGTTATTACGATTTCTTCTTGCACCGTTTTCATTGAAGTTTGATAGCAGCCTCCCTTTTTCTTGTGGAGTTGGTGAATGCTCGTAAACATGACACGAGCTGGTCGGCATCGTAAAGGAAATTGTAACTGATAAAGCCTTGCAGCTTGTCTTCCCTCTCCAGATGCTTTTTCTTAAATAGAATGCATATCAGCAAGTTCCCTCAATGCAAATCTTTCCATGACTATTACACTCTTACTACGTCATACTACTTTTGACCAATAAAACGGTACGAAAGGACGTATTTCAACCAATCATGGCTGCTTATCGCACAATTTTATCGCGTCCCTAGCATTTGTTTAATTTTATCGCGTCCCTAGCATTTGTTTAATTTTATCGCGCCCCTAGCATTTGTTTCTTTGTTTGCCAACATTTGAAACTGCGCTGGTCTGGACGTCAAAAATATATATAAAATTACAAACCACTCCAGTCGATGCACAGCAGTTTCAAATACGACTCGCATTGGCATTCAAGAACAAGAATTAATAAAAATCACTGATCATACCTATGCATCTTCTGAAATCCGATTTACAAATAAATGAAGAGCACCATTCGGAAATCCTGAATAAGTTGAATACACCATGTAGGCCTAAATCAACGAGTTCCACTTCTATTATGCACACGTCCAATATAACATCAGTTGAACCACCAACCACATTCAAATTTGAAAATTGTACATTCAATAATTATTCCTTTTAAAATTATTCATGTTTATTTTTTATGTCATCGTCGTTAATTAAAACTTTTCTAACACTTGTGTATATTAGTTAGGTTATGTTATAGCTTCTGCTCTGAGAGGATAAAAAGAACTTCTGCTATATGATATTATGGATAGTCACGTATCAGAGATGTTTTAATATTAAGATTTATTGAATAGTAATCATTACAGTGTCTGTATAAAGACACTACTGCCATCTAGCATGCATCTAGCGTAATATTTGTAATGTTGAGATGGTACAATAATACATTTGAAGACAGTTGTATTTTCGTAAGTCAATTAATATTTTATTGTATAGAAGTACTCCGTTAATTCTAATCTTTATATACTTTCTTCTAATCGTGTAATAGTCAATTAAATCCCACTCGAGTTTTGATTTTCTCTAGATAAATCAAAACGTCTAGTGAGATTACTGTTGATAAACTACAAACAGTAGTAAGTAATGCTTACTGTAAACCTAATGTCTTTCACCCAAGGAAGATACGTTTAACCTGAGGTTTCAGTGACACCGGCACTGAGTTCGGATGCTGGCTATCGTAATGTACGCTTTAAACATGGTTCTGTGTTCGCACAGACTTTGTACTGTTTACAAACATCAGCAGGCAACATCAAAGCTCACAAAAAGGACAAAAAAAAAAAAAAAAAACAATTACCATGACACCTCACACAGTGGTTCTCAAACGTTTGACACCCACGGTTCCCTTTCCCTGCTTGACCATATACCGGCGGCGCCCACGTGGAAGTTAACGATCGTAAGTCGGGTAAACTCTGATTCTTGTATTTATTTTTGGCTGGGTTGTTACTTTACCGGGCTCCCTGATAGGAAATATAACATGATAAATGGCATGCATACATAGTTTACTGCCCAAGGGCAGGTCTTTCAGTGCACACTCAACATTATCCAATCTTCAAATAAAAATGGATAATATTCAGTCATATGACTTACTTTTTTAATGTAAAATACTATAATAGTTACTTTACATTATATTATTAACATTGTATTGTGAACGTTTTCGCCAAATCATGGCATCTTCAGACATAAATATAATGTAAAGTAACTATTATAGTATTTTACATTAAAAATAAGTAATGTGGCTATATATTATCTATTTTTATCTGTTGATACTTGACTTACTGGAACTTACATAAAAAAGAATTCAAAATTCGTCAACGCGAGTCACACAAGAACTTACAAAAGATGTCTACGAATATTTATGTCTGAAGATGACATGATTTGGCGAAAACGTTCACAATACAATGTTAATAATATAATGTAAAGTAACTATTATAGTATTTTACATTAAACAATAATACATATAACTGAATATTATCTATTTTTATTTATCGATACTTCTCTTATTGGAACTTATGTAAAAAGAATTCAAAATTCGTCAACGCGAGTCACACAAGAACTTGCAAAAAGATATCTACGAATATTTATGTCTGAAAAGGACATGATTTGGCGAAAACGTTCACAATATAATGTTAATAATATAATGTAAAGTAACTATTATATTATTTTAAATTAAAAAATAATACATATAACTGAATATTATCTATTTTTATTTGTTGATACTTGACTTATTGGAACTTATACAAAAAAAAAATGAATTAAAAATTATCCAATCTTCTCTAATTTCCGCCTTTCTCTTAGACTCCTCATACGATCCATATATCTTAATGCTGTCTATCATCTAATACCTTCTTCTGACGCGATCTTTTCTCCCGTTTACCATTCCTTTCAGTGTATCCTTCAGTAGGCAGTTTCTTTTTAACCAGTGACCCAGCCAGTTTTCTTTTTCTCTTCCAGTTTAAGGATTACTCATTCTTCACCCACTCTTTCTAACACAGTTTTATTGCTTTCAGTCATTTCTTTTCACTTCGTCGTAATGTGCGTGTTTCTGCATGATACAATGCTAATCTTCACATAAAACACTTCACTAGACTTTTCCTTAGTTCTTTTTCCAAAGGTCCGCAGAAGATGCTCCTTTTTTCTATTAAAATCTTCCTTTGCCATTGCTGTACTCCTTTTGACTTTCTGGCAGCAACTCATGTTGTCGTCACCTGTGGAGTGACGGTTAGCGCGTCTGGCCGCGAAACTAGGTGGCCCGGATTAGATTCCCGGTCGGGGCAAGTTACCTGGTTGAGGTTTTTTCCGGGGGTTTCCCTCAACCCAATATGATTAAATGCTGGGTAACTATCGGTGCTGGATCCCGGACTCATTTCACCGACATTATCACCTTCATATCATTCAGACTCTAAATAACCTAAGATGTTGATAAAGCGTCGTAAAATAACCTACTAAAATAAAAAAAAACTCGTGTTGTCATGGAATTGGAATTTACGGGAGAGGGCACTATGGCCCAGCACTGCTACCTCTTACGATTTATTGCGCTAACCCTCAAAATAGGCGCATTCCAAAATCCACAGCGGCTGACTACACTAAGGTTCGCTGTGTACCCATGCCTAGAGTAGAAAACCACTCTCGCCCCTAGGATAGCCCTCTCCGTGCGTCGTCAGGTCACGATCGGAGAATACTAGGGAATGATGACGAAATGGAGAAATGGTGACGGAATGATGTAGCCGTCTAATATGGGGAAAAAGGGAGAAAATGAAACATCCCAGACTTGACCGGGACTTGAACCCAAACCGTCTGCTTGAGCATATTTTTTAGCACCATCTCCTCTTCTGCCAGCAACGGTATATCTGCAGCAAATCTTATGCACTTTATTCTTCTTCATCCTGCTATCACCCCTCCCATGTTTTTAAAATAATTCTTCACTGATTCCTCCCAATAGACGTTAAAATAATAATAATAATAATAATAATAATAATAATAATAATAATAATAATAATAATAATAATATGCTGCAGAAAATTTGCTCTCCACAGCAGGTCTTGGAGTGTAACTGCTGCCATTTTTCCGTCGTTTGGACCTCGTACCGTTTCATCTCTTCCCTAATCTACGGCCTGATTAACCTCGTGTTCTCTTGGTATTCGCTGCATGTTAACCACCACTGCCTTTGTTCTCTCGCGACATGGCTTCTGACGTCTCCCAGTTGATTTTAATTAATGACCGACTTTTTAAAATCCTCCCTCTCCTGAGTGAAATCTGTTCCATTGTTGTACTGAGCACAGTGAATCCATTAGTTTTTGCGTTGCACATACAATACTTTCTTTTCCACTTGTGTGTTTATATCGTAGCAAGAGATAAGTGCAGTAGTTTATCGTTTCTCTGTGAACAGATTTCACGATGACTGAGAATAAAAAAAAAGAGGAAAATGTGAAATTGTATGTTGATAAGCGTACTATTCGGAGACTAAGAGGAAAGCAGGAAATAGGAAAGACCGGAGAAAGCTGGGTTTGCATTGAAAGACCTGCCGTTATGTGTGTATGTGTGTGTATGTATGTATGTATGTATGTATGTATGTATGTATGTATGTATGTATGTATGTATGTATGTATGTATGTATGTATGTACACTACCGGTCAAAAGTTTTCGTTCAGCTATGAAACAACTATATACTTTATTTCAATGTACAAATACATCGGAAAAACTAAATAGACCAACAAAATAAAAAATATTTTCCCTCTCTAGCATTATGATGTGATAGAATATTCAAAACGAAATCCCTGTTTTAACCACAAATCCATAGTTGTGATAGGTGATCGAAAATTTTTGACCGGTAGTGTATGAGCTTGCCATTTGTCCCTGTGTTCCCTGTCGGCAAAGAAGTGTGTAACTAAATTCCTTGTAGGTATGGAAACCTCCGCTATGGGGCACCTATTTTCCAACTTCGGAGCTATGGGTTAAATCAGGTGTCGGTAATCTTTTCGGAAGAGTGGGCCACAGTGGTAAGAAGTGAAGGAGACATGGTCCGAACATGAGTAGTAGTAGTAGGTTATTTTACGTCGCTTTATCAACATCTTAGGTTGCAAATTAAACTTTCAGGAATAACTCCCTGTAAAGTTAATTTGAATAATTTCGAGGGAAAAATTGTTCCGGGGCCGGGTATCGAACCCGGGACCTTTGGTTAAACGTACCAACGCTCTCCCACTGAGCTACCCGGGAACTCTACCCGACACCGATCCAATTTTTCCCTCTATATCCACAGACCTCAAAGTGGGCTGACAACCGTCAAGCAACCAACATTTGAGTGCACAATTATTCAAATTAACTTTACAGGGAGTTATTCCTGAAAGTTTAATTTGCATAATACACGTCACTGTACGTAACAGAAAACCACAATTTAAAGTCACACAGAGTTAGTGTGCACTCAAATGTTGGTTGCATGACGGTTGTCAGCCCACTTTGAGGTCTGTGGATATAGAGGGAAAAATTGGATCCGTGTCTGGTAGAGTTCCCGGGTAGCTCAGTGGGAGAGCGTTGGTACGTTTAACCAAAGGTCCCGGGTTCGATACCCGGCCCCGGAACAATTTTTCCCTCGAAATTATTCAAATTAACTTTACAGGGAGTTATTCCTGAAAGTTTAATTTGCATAATACACGTCACTGTACGTAACAGAAAACCACAATTTAAAGTCACACAGAGTTAGTGTGCACTCAAATGTTGGTTGCTTGACGGTTGTCAGCCCGCTTTGAGGTCTGTGGATATAGAGGGAAACATTGGATCGGTGTCGGGTAGAGTTCCCGGGTAGCTCAGTGGGAGAGCGTTGGTACGTTTAACCAAAGGTCCCGGGTTCGATACCCGGCCCCGGAACAATTTTTTCCCTCGAAATTATTCAACATCTTAGGTTATTTAGCGTCTGAATGAGGTGAAGATGATAATGCCGGTGAAATGAGTCCGGGGTGCAACACCGAAAGTTATCCAGCATTTGCTCATACTGGTTTGAAGGAAAACCCCGAAAAAAACCTCAACCAGGTAACTTGCCCCGACTGGGAATCGAACTCGGACCACCTGGTTTCGCTGCCAGACGCGCTAACCGTTACTCTACAGGTGTGGACTCTGAACATGATTTACAGTTAAATGAATGTTATCATTCAAATATATATATATATATATATATATATATATATATATATATATAATTACCCTCTTCATTAATTAATTATTTATTGCATATTAAAAATTGAAGAAATAATTCTAATAAAGAAAATAGCTACTAAATTATATATAAATTAGCGTTTGTAACTTTGGTAGACTCATAAATTCAAAGTCTGAAAGTACTTCAAGTCTACATGTGAAAGTCTCACATTACAAATTACGCCTTATCTGTAATGAGAAGTTTGCGGTTGAATTTTAGATGCAAGAAAATTGTTATATTATGTTTCGAAGTTGGTGAGTGATATACGTAAACAGTGATGCAAACATCACTTATTCTTGATCGAAATTTTGATTTTATATATTTTATCCTTGAAAACGTCTGCTCACATATATGTACTTCCGACAACTGTCAACATTTTAGCTGCAAGTTTTTTTTATGTTAGGAAACTGTGTAACTGAGAGACATTTGTAAAATTGTACCCTGGTATTTGAATGAAATATTTGAGCAGTTGAGAGGAAAAGTGGTGTAAGTCAAAAATGGGTAATGATGGTTAAAGTAAACGTTCTGTACAATACAGCGTAAAGTAGCAATTCATATTCAATTTATTTAAACTATTAGTAGTGAGTGGATAGCACAAAGGACATATTAATTGCTACTTTGCGCTGTATTTTACAGAATTTTTACTTTAAACCTCATTACCCAATTTTGACTTACACCACTTCTGCTCTGAATGGCCCCATTTCTTTCAGTTCGTCATTAGTCTGCATGTCAATGAGTTCAATTTGGTACATTTTAGATAATGTCTCTATTTCAATGGCGAAAGGGTTTTGAAATAAGCGAGTATCCTTGAAATATGTATCAAAATCCTGAAATCGTGCATGAAATTCCTTCTGCAACAACTCTAACATTTCACAAAACATTTTGTGCGGAATTGTGGTACTTTCTTATTGTGAAATACTCTTGCAGCAAGGAAAATGGAAAAAAGTTTTCTTCATTCAATTGTTTGGAAAATAGTTGAAGTTTAATTTCGAATGATTTTACATCTGAAAACATGTCAATTTTAATAGTTAATTTGAATACAGTATATAAGAGAGAGATGGAGTAGGCCTATGCTTCTCCTACTAATCAATTGTAGCAGAAGCTGTTAAGTTCCCCAAAATAATAATTTGTTTCGAGGTTGAAAGAAAATGTTAATTTTTTAAAATTATTATTTTATTTAAACTTATATACAGGGACATTATTCTATTTTCACTTCAATTTTTATTGTATCTGAGTTTTTGAATGTACTTTACTCTCACCCCTTCTACTAGTAAACGTCACCCGTCCACACACAGAACCAAGGCCGCATATACAGTCAAAGTCGTCAGACATTCACAGTAAACAGTACTGAGTGAGTATAATACGTTCCAAAAATATGGTCGCGTTTTCAGGTGAAGAAAAAACATTCAATATTGTATCATATTTTCGGAAAGATTCTGTGCGTTCATTTGGTTACGTCCCTGTTTCCCCCACGCACTTCTGCTGGCCCCTCTGTTCAGGCTAGTGGCTGGGCTGTCTTAGCTCTTTTGTGAAAACATTTGCTATTAGGAATTGGACGACTACGTAATATTATACAACTGGTTAAAATAATATAAACAAAAGGATCTCGTTAAATAATTAACTGTCACGTGATTTCCTCCCTTTTTACAATCCTATTACATAACCACTTGAACGGAGAGAGATAGTATGTCTGAGTAAATTTATCTGTGCGGATCGAGCAAAATTGAATTTACAGTACGTACGATACTCTGTTATAGAGTAGATACAGAATTACTACAACATGAGTTACTGTTTTCAGATACGAAGGACGAAACTAGAAATACGAATTTGGTACAGTATAGTACGATAATATGCAAAAAAGAACTGAAGCC
The DNA here is from genome assembly GCF_040183065.1 of Periplaneta americana. Classification (NCBI taxonomy): domain Eukaryota; kingdom Metazoa; phylum Arthropoda; class Insecta; order Blattodea; family Blattidae; genus Periplaneta; species Periplaneta americana. The sequence continues at coordinate 69,987,408 of NC_091118.1, forward strand.
TGTATCGAAATGAACGGCCATCATTTTCAGTAATTTTTTTAAATATTCAGATTTTGATTATTTTTAAATTGAAATGTATTTTCTATATTGTATGCTAATGTGCTGTAGGCAGTGTAATATACATTGCACAATGAATACGTCCGCATGAATAGCTCAGTTAGTGAGTAAAAACACTTATTAATACTGTAGGTCTACTGTATTTTGATTAAATTAAAACCTAATGAAAATTATGAATCTCAGAATCGTGATTTTTCTAATTTACGTAAATGAACTACTTTTCTTCCCTCCTATACCTAGTAAAGTGATTTATTTGTATTTTACGCCAGTACCATGAAACTCCGGTCGTGGAAGGGGTTAGCAAACTGTGTTTCCGGTTCTCAACGGTTAATCAAAAGGTATAGTCAGGTTAATATTAGAAATGTTAGTAAAAATAAAATGATGTCCCGGTACTTTTTGCCTTTCGCCCGTGGGCCGGATGCGGCCCGCGGGCCATAGGTTGCCGACCCCTGGGTTAAATGATGTTTAGAGCGAAGTAGGAGTTCACTGAGGAACCTTCCCACACCATTCTTTTCCATAAGAGATTCCACTTCTATTCCGGATTTAAACTCGGGTCTCCAGCGTGATAAAATATACCTTCGACTGGCGGCGCGCCTTTTCTGTTTACTCGGCACTATTTAATGAGTACATGCTTACGCAAATGAGACGAACGTAATTACTTTAACAGCAGGCAATGAGAAAATTACGTCCGGGCTCCCATTTCGGGTTGCCATGGCAACTGGCAGGCCAGCTCACCGTCGCTTGTCTCAGGCACGTCGCTCTAGCGAGGAAACAAAAGAAGATCACATTTGAAGCCGTCGTCCAGTATTGAGTTGACTGGGTCGTCTGCGTCCTTTGTGAGAAGTTGGTATCGCCTTCCTGCTGAACAATGCGGCCAGTCAGGCGACAAACACGGGTTCATAATAGTGCGAGCCTCCCGATAGCAAGTCTTGTCTGTTCGCACTCGTTAGAACTGTGTCCAACAATCAGCAAGTCCGCTTGATATTGGGAACACTATGTGGAGTAGAAGCAGTAGTAATAGTACGGAAAATGTGCCTGTTACAGATTTCCAGGGAAATATAGAAGAACATTCAAGTTCTAGAGCAGCTGTCATCAGAACACTGCATTCTCGGGCTAGCGTCTCTTACCCGCGGACAAGACACTGCCCTAGCGTGCATTCGTCGCTGCTGGCGGGTATACTGTACTGTCTCTCCAGACGTGGGCATTTAAAGAGATGCGCCGTACTACTCTGATTGCTGCAACACGCATCACTTGTTAACGTAATACTCAGCGGTGGATCGCGTGAAGTATTGAAACACGGAACGTTAAGTAATTACGCAGGACAAAAAGATACACAATGTTCTACAAATGTTATTTTTATGAATAATGACAATGAAAGAAAACAAATTTCCAAAACAAATACAAACTATTTTACAAAAAGCTGAAACATAACTGTATTTCTAATTTAAACAATTACTGTAAAAACCTTATAAAATGATATAAAACGTACAATTCCACAACAGTTAAAAGTAATGCCATAATCTGAACCTGTTTGTTTTGAAAAGGCCTCAGTGACTAATTTGCATCCTTTCAAAATAAAATTAAGAAACTAAGGAAAAATAGATTCTTAACAAAATATCAAGCAGATTACTAAGAAACAGAAAAAACAGCAATTAGGCTATTTTTTAAACTTCTTACTGTAGTTCTTTGTTGTTTTTGTCAATTTACGTCAATTGACTCATGCCCTTAAAAGAAAGGATTCGTTTATTCTTCTTCGTCACGTAAATCAGCAAGCGTTTCAAAATTTGGATTTATGTCAGACATTGCAATTGTGAGCTGATAGAATAAATTTTCGTCTGAAATGCGTGATCTTGATTTGGATTTTACAATGGCCAACTGAGAAAAAAAACTGTTCACAAATAAAGGTTGAGGCAAACATAGAAGCAATTTTCATAACAAAACTCCGAAGATGTGAATATTTTACTTTGCAAAGTTGTTTAAGCTTATATACATCTAAACCAGCCATATTTGTGCACTTGCACTTGGGGTTTCGCGGCCAGACGCGCTAACCGTTACTCCACAGGTGTGGACTACTATTATTATAACAAATAAAATAAAAAAAATATTCCATTAAAACGAGTTTCTTCATAATGTCGCTCAACGTGCTAGTAAAATTTTGTAGCATAATAAGCACCTAACGCTTTCCCCTTCTTCGCCACAAAAGAATTCATTTTCCCCATTCTTTGTGGAAATAATATTTTTGGACTTTTTTTACTTCAGGAGCTTCCTGGGAGAGCGAAATTTTTTTTTAGTGAAATCCACCGCTGACCGCCACTACATCAACCGGTCGGACAGGTACCCCAGCTAGGGGTGTGGAGGGAGGGAGATCGCGTCCTTGCGTTCGACTCCGTTCGACATGTACTACTGATGCCCACGTCTCTGTCCCTTGTGGACGACAGAGCATATTTCCTTATACTTCATGCACTCTACCCATTTCAGCGAGTGCTGACGACCACTGTTCTAAAGCGTTATAAATATTATAATATTTCTGGTTCAAATTACGCAACACCTTGACTTTAGGATTTCTCCGGTTACTCCGGTTCTCTAGTGACATCCCAGCATTACATTTAATAATGCTAAAGTGATGTGGAATATCTATCGGAATCAAAGAGGGACCCAACTCCAAGCACTTGGGCCTCTCTTGTACTCCATTAGGCAGTTGCCGCATTTTGTCGCTAGATGACAGCAAAAGCGTCCTACTTCAGATCAAATACCTTACTACAAGCTAGGGAAAACCCTGATAATGAAATGTTATGTTTCATGCAAAGAATTCCATACCCACATCTCCCTATTGGACATATGTTTTATTTGAGGCCGTTGTGGCTACATAACTTTCCTGTTTACAGTGGAAAGTTAGGTAAATCAACTGTGTTTATGTGGCCTGAAACAGAGGCTAAAAGTTGAGCAAATGAAGTGGTAAGCTGCCTGCATGAATATATTAATGCGAAGGTAGATGCAGAGGTTAAAAAACTTCACGCAGTTAGTGATGGGGCTCCAGGACAAAATAAGAATCATTGCATGGTTGCATTTTTTCTACACTGATCAAAATGAAGCGCTTTGAAAAGATTGTACATTACTTTCCCATCACAGGGCACGGTTTCTTGCCCTGCGATATACATTTTGGTATGATTGAGAGGATGAAAAGAAAAGAGGAGGAAATTCAGCGTTAGATGGAATGGGTAGATCATGTTCGTAAAAAGTTTTATGTTAGAGTCATAGCAGGGCAAGAATTTCGGGATTATAGGAATCACTTCCGTCAGTATTTAAAAAAGACAGCAACAAAAAATGGAGAAAATTCAAAATATCTCGATATAAAGTTTTTACCTATAGTAAAACATTGCAGTTTTACGAACAATGTCAAATGTTGTTTTGATTACTTCAGATTAATTAAGCCAAATTCTAAGCCGGATCTTCCCAATGTACACAAAACCCTGTCCAGTGAAGGCTGCCAAAATTCGAGACTTAAACACAATAAAAAATCATCTAAGACAGGACGTGGTCTCTTATATAGAATCACTGCAGTCGGCAGAAAACTTGTCAGATTCTGAGGGCGATTAACATGTTAATGTTTAATGTGCAACATAAAAGTATTGTAAATCAAAGTGATTACTCGTCATTTACATTAATATTTGTGAATACCCACACACTAACCTTCAAAACCACGCAATATGGCTACAGACTTGTATGAGAAAGGCTCCGGAATCCAAGAGGGGCTCAATATTTAATCACTTTGAAAATTTATTTCTCATGCAAAATAATTAGTGGAAGCTTGTTGCCATGGTTATGAGAAGATGTAATGGAGATGTACTTACGAAAAAAAGAAAAACGTAGTTAGAGGCATTTTGTAGCAACAGCAAACATTTTGTAAATTTCCCAAAAGTTTGATGTAATGGATTTGGGCCCCTCTTGGATTCCGGGTCTCATTATTTCATTACAATTCATGACGAGTAAAACATAGATCCACTGTCTTTGGTGTACTCTGGGTTAGTCTGACGAACTAAGTGGTTTACGCTTCGCGGCACCAGCGACATCTACTGTATGATGACGCTCGTTAACCTCCTGAGTCCTGAGAGTATAGTATGCTATACCATACTTCATACGTGATTATGATATAAGATGTAAGTGCAGCGACCAGAAGTATAGTATAATATACCTAACCGTAACCTGCAAAATTTTTTCACCATTTTTCCTTATGTCAGTGACTTTCTTTTTGAAGTGTAGGATATATTACTTACTTACAAATGGCTTTTAAGGAACCTGAAGGTTCATTGCCGCACTCACATAAGCTCGCCATCGATCCGTATTGTGTGCAAGATTAATCCGGTCTCTGTCATCATATCCCACCTCCCTCAAATCCATTTTAATATTATCCTCCCATCTACGTCTTGGCCTCCCCAAAGGTCTATTTCCCTCCGGTCTCCCAACTAACACTCTATATGCATACGTGCTACATGCCCTGCCCATCTCAGACGTCTGGATTTAATGTTCCTAATTATGTCAGGTGAAGAAAACAATGCGTGCAGTTCTGCGTTGTGTAACTTTCTCCATTTTCCTGTAACTTCATCCCTCTTAGCCTCAAATATTTTCCTAAGAACCTTATTCTCAAATACCCTTAATCTCTGTTCTTCTCTCAAAGTGAGAGTCCAACTTTCACGACCATACAGAACAACCGGTAATGTAACTGTTTTATAAATTCTAACGTTCAGATTTTTTGACAGACTAGATGACAAAAGCTTGTCAACCGAATAATAACAGGCATTTCCCATAATAATAATAATAATAATAATAATAATAATAATAATAATAATAATAATAATAATAAATATAATAATAATAATAATAATAATTTTATTTAACCTGGCAGAGTAAAGGACCTTCTCTAACACTGAATCAGGAGAAAAACTGTGATAGAAAGAACAATGAAAATATACCAAATTTAGTAGGCTACACAAACAATTTAGAGATGAAATGTAAAGTCAGTAGAAATGAGACATGTATAACACATAGAAAGATAGAATAAAGCGTAATAGAATGTAAACAGTAATCAGAATAAGTGAAACTTATACAATGTATAATAGAAATATGAAACAATATTAATAAAAATATAGTGAAGTACAGGGCATTGATAGTGAAGTATAGGGCATGGGTAGTGAAGTGGAAGACAGTACAGGACATGGGTTGTGAACTACAAGGAGAACAGGGGGAAGACAAGGAAAAAACGGTGTTAACAAGGAAAATAAGGACAGTAGAAGGAAAACAAAGAGAGGGAGTTGCATTTTTATGTGATAGTGCATTTCCAAGAGAAGTCACCCCCCCCATACGCAATGAGGAGAAATACGTAGTTCTACGTTAAAGGAACAACCAGGTGACCAGCCCAAGCTGGATTCGAAGTCACACACTAGCACAACCGTCTCGCTTGTTATCCCGAGACTGTCATTGAGTTTTGTTCGTTGTATATGTTTATCGACTGACTGTATGGTTGACTTATTTTTTGATTTGTAAGTTGACATTCCAACAAACATTGCTACAAAATTAGACGTTCCTCATTTCACTTGTGGGTTAACTCACTTTGTCCTGCCTGATTGAAATTCCGCTGTTAGGCGGAGCTTTAACATTCAGAGCAAGATTTGATTCCGAAATCGCAGCAGCAGAGGTGAAATGAAGCGAGGGAAGTGCTTTGAAAACAAATCCCTCTAATTAATGAATTCACATTTATGCAGTGCTCTGGATCACGATACGATGATAGGCCTGTCATTGGAGCAGCCTTTCAGCTTGCTGATGCCGTATTCGGGAGTGCAAACATTGTCTTTGAGATCGGCCATACTGTTACTGTTATTATTAATATTTATATTGAATGAATGAATATTTATTAACTAGAAAAGGGATTTCACCCTGTGATAGTTACAGGAAGAACAACAATATACAGGGTCAACCGTAAGTAATGTCATTCAATTCAGGGACTTATTTCTTGAGATAGTCGAACTAGGGTGACCAGACGTCCTATTTTGTCCGGACATGTCCTCCTTTTTTAAAAATCAAGAAATGTCCTCATTTTCGTAACTTGTAGGCCTATGCCTGATATTTTGAAGTTGTCTGATTTTACGCCTTTCTGAAGTAATTTGCCTGTAGGTGGTAGCAGCAAAGACGGAATATACTCTTTTCCAACGATCATAACATTCATAACTCTCTTTGCTCCTATTTCTTATTGTCGTTGCTTTCATATATCTAACTGCAAAATCATTTTATATTATTAAATATTATATAGGCTATTACGATGTACCGAAGTACATACGATATTTCAGTGCAGAAATTCTGCGTCAAGATATGATGGAAGAGTGGAACAGAGAAAAATTCTCTCAAGCACCGGGATTTGAATCCGGGTTTTCAGCTCTATGTGCTGATGCTCTATCCATTAAGCCACACCAGATTCCCATCCCGATGTCGGGTCGAATCCTCTCAGTTTAAGTTCCACCTCTTGGGTTCCCTCTAGTGGTCTACCTCATGCACTGCGTCATAGATGTATGACAGTTGACACAATGTCCACACATGTAGAGAGAACCCAAGAGGTGGAACTTAAACTGAGAGGATTCGATCCGACATCGGGATGGGAATCCGGTGTGGCTTCATGGATAGAGCGTCAGCGCGTAGAGCTGAAAACCTGGGTTCAAATTCCGGTGTCGGAGAGAATGTTTTTCTCTGTTCCACTCTTCCATCATCTTATATTATTAAGTTTTGTCATAAGTAGACCTATGCTGTAATAAAATATATATCGACATAATTTTAAGTATAATATCTAAATATATTTTATCTGTCCTCTTTAATAATTGAATCTGTTATTTCGAAAACGTAACATGTACTGTTCTGCGCAAACTACTTCAGTAGCATTTATTACATTAACCAAACTAAAAGTCAATTTGTTATCCATTTCTATAGATTAAATATGTGACTTATTTTATGATTTTTAACAACAATATGTTATAGGAAAGAGTAAAGAGCACTCTGGTTAAAAAAGTAACATGCGCGAAAATGTCACATGTTACGTTTACAAAATAATCGATTCAATTATAGTTCCCTTGACTTTGATATGTTGCTAACTGTAAAATCATTATTGTTAAGTTTACATAATTATTTTGTAATAAAATAGATATTAATATACTTTTAAGTAGTATTATATAACCCTAAATCTATACTGTCAATATTTTGAAATAAAATAGGTATTGACGGAATTTAAACTACATATGTGCTAAGCCTAAATCTAAATACATATTTTCTGCCCTCTTTTTCCAAACAATGTCCTTATTTTTTAAGCTTTTTGTCCTCTTTTTTATCGATGTGAATCTGGCCATCCTATGTCAAAGAAAAAAGTGTCATACAATTTTGCTCGTATTTGTTTCCTCTAGGAGATAAAAATTATTGCACAGTGTCTCCCATTTATTTTGATCACCCAAAATAACTTTGTACGTAAGAACCAAAATTGTTTCATACAAAAGATGCACAACTGAAAGGGAGAAATAATACTGATGAGTAGGCAATCTTGTAGAGTTATTTGTTATCATCTGAGTATAATCTGCAATGTACTACGTGTTGTTTACATATCTTAACATTAATAATTGGTAATATATCATGAGGAGAGATTTGAAAATCTAAATAAGTTTTTTCTCTAATATTCACTGTTTTAGAGGAAATTGTTATGTTTCTATGAAGGATTTGGCAACATCACGGCACTGCAATAACTCTAATCAAGCGCGACCTGCACTCCTTACCTTCTCCTCCCTTTCTGCTGTACTCAGTCGGTAATACGCGACATTAACGTTCAGGTTATTTTTACCTATTTGCTTGTGTAGCAATCAGCCATTTGTCTGGGCCATTACCCCAATAGAGCGCTGAAAATATTGGGCAAAGACTATTTTTTTCCTGCTTAACGGTGCTTCATCGAAGGAAAAGTGTAATGAAAGTTTTGTTATAGGCCTATTTAACATGTAGAATCACCTTTTAAATTTTGATGCAAAGGTTACCATCCACTCTGTATATACATTTTTATATATAGAGTGTTTAAAATATAGGAAAAAAATGCAGAGGTGACTAGAGGGCAAGGAAACAAGGCAAAAAGTTCTAATAAACGTAGGTCCGGAAATCAACTGTTTCAGAGATATGATGTCATCACTGTGGCCACCAGCTGAACACACCTCATACATTTGTAACCTCATTTATTACCTGGCATTCCTAATGGTCATACGGACCTCCATTTTTCCAACATAAGCTACGCGATTTTCTGAATGATGTGCCCTTTGGAAAGGCAGCTGTTGTGGTACATGCATGATGGGGCATCGACTCACTTTTATTTGAACGTTCGAGAGTTCTTGATCAGAAGCTTCCACAATAGGGAAATCGGCCATGGGTTACCATGTCCTACCAGGTGTTGATTTTTTAAAAAGATATTTGAAATGATTATGTGTTCCAGTCTTGTTGGTAATGTTAACGAAGTCCGGGAACGCAATGTAAATATTGTTTTGTGCGAGATCGTGCATATTTGCTTGTTTTCCGCACAGAATCAATACGCGGTAAGTGTGAAATACCACATTCAGTATTCCCAACGTAACACACATAACAATTTCCCTCTTCTTACCGCTTAAGCGCGACATTCATTTTACTGCTTTAGGCTTCTAACATATTATTTTTAGAGACGTTTAACATATTAATAATTATAAATTGGAAACTTACCATTGTAATTTCACCAAAATTGCAATGTTAATTATTGTTTTTAAATATTTGCAAAAATTAAGTAAAGTCTACTACTCCACGAAACTTATTGCATTCCTGATACAAGTAACATTAAGGAAGCCGTGAAAAAATCAACGAGATTCCAGATGCCGATGTTATTACTGCAATATGTTATATAAATAATATTGTTAAAATATTAAAATGAAAAATAAATCATTATATAACCTTACCGTTTGTTTTAAGTTCGCATTTATAGACTGGGGGGAAAAAAAGACAGACGTATATCACGGCCTGCTGGAGTATAGTAAACACAGAAAACATTTTACAGCAACAATGTTGAAGAAAGATATTTTGGTGTTCCGAAGTTGGCGTCATTAAACAGAAACCAACATGGAGATTTCATTGCAACAAATTAGAAATTCGTCTTTCAGGTATGTAATAAACGATCTTCGCACAAAATAATGTACGATACACGAGCGGTATGTTTGTTTTCATGTTCTCGGAAATTAAAAAAGCTCAACTACGTTTCGCTTTTTCAATTTTTCCTCGAACATGAAAACTCAACATACCGCTCTTGTAACGTATATTACTATTGAAGACATTAGAGACATTCCAGAAATAATCGATCATGTTCAGTTGTCGACGAGAAACTTTCTGATGCCTGTCTTATCATGAACGGTGGTCAAATTGAGCACATGTGAAACGCTCTCTTTTTCCAGTGCATATCGGATGTCTTGTTGCCCCAAAGCACCAGTACTGACGAGAAATAATAAAACCCTATATATTTCAGGAACGGCTGGTTTCCGGACATCTGTTTATTAGGATTTTTTGTCTTGGTTCACTGTATTCTACTCGCCCCTGCAGTTTGTACCTATAACTATGAACATCCTGTATATACATATATACATATACACTGTATATACAATGAGATTGAAAATAACACCGACAACGCTTAGTATGTTATGCGGGACGGCAGATGCATAGTGTGGACGCTGTGGACGTCGAAGTTTGAGAACGGTTCGTATATGGTGATGAGTGTATGTTCCATATTTCGTCAAGAAACTCAACAAGAGCATCACATGGTGCAGTAAATTACAAAAGAGGTTGAACATTTTTACCTCCTACTTGATTACAGGCCCTACATCGGCGGTGCAGAGATTCACGGGCATAGTCAAATAAGTGTGGTTGTGTGCTCAATATTTCAGAGGCTATAAGCTTCTCCTCTGATGTTACATGAGTAGCAAACACCATACTCTTTATAGTACCCCATAGAAAATAGTCGAGAAGTGTAAGATTTGGTGACGGTGGTGGCCATGGAGCAGACCCTCCCTCTACCAATCCATCGATTTGGATATGTGATGTCCGGGTGGTGCCTCACATTTGCATCAAGGTGAGCTGGAGCTCCGTTATGTTGCAGCCACATTACCTGTCGAACACAACATAACCTATCCAATTAAGATGGAAACTATGGAGTATGGAGGGGTGTAGCACATTCGCAGGAAAGTCACTAGGCGCAGTTCGTCCATCCGCGTTACAGTGATGGCTGATGGGTTGCATAACTATTACGACACGAAAAACAACCCGAAGAAAGTTTGACGACCCACAGTGCACAAACCATACATTTCCGAACGTAGTTCCAACCTGAAAAATGATCAGCTTGCAGTACCGCACAACATACTAAGCGTTGTCGGTGTTGTTTTGAATCATTCTGTATATAATGCGTATATATTACAATATAAATTGATAGCAATATTAGTTTCTTCTGCTACAGCTTGTATTATAGGGTTAGTGAATGGGAATCTTGTTCGATTCTCCTATAATACTTATTACTAGAACCCGGATGTTTAGGTATTTATTTTAGTTAAAATAGGCAGGCACATAGGCACTAAAAGTAGTAAAAATGGCAGTGAAATAGGCACTTATTATTCATGGAAACAGAAAACAAATAGACAAATATTTGGTGTGTGGATAAGCTTCAGGGCTTCTACCGCGTTGTCTTGGTGTTATTGGCTGACGTTTCGACCGCTGTGTTGTGGCCATCTTCAGAGCAGTTGTTGGATAAGGAAATAGTCTGCCAGCTCTTACATATATAGTAGTCTCGATGGGGGGGAGTACTTGCTGTGATAGGTTGTAGGTTCCCCTTCTGGCATCTGATTGGTCCTACGTTGTCCAATCCGGTTGAGGTCTGTATGAAGGGGAGTTTCATATTAAATACTGGCCCTCATAAGGTCCGAAAGAGTGACCTTGATACCGTGCCCGATGTCCGCGGAAGCCTACGCGAACACTAGACAAATATTTAATAAACTATCCCATACGGTACTCACTTTCCTTGGTTACATGTCATAACAAGATGCTTTTTTAAGTTGTCAGCTATCATAGTGAGCCTTCTGTCAGAGAGAACGTTTTTCATGATGGAAAGAGATCTTTCTACTTCTACTGAAGTGATTGGAGCAAACTTAAAACAACTTATTTCAGAAGGGCTGTCTCTACTTTCTTTCAGAGATCGGGAAAAACCGACTGTGTATTGTCTCAAAAAGAAGGGTGTGAGAAGGGATTAGAGATTTCAAAGTATGCGTGACTTGTGCGTGCAAACGACAACAGTAACGAGATCTGGAGACTTGCTTTTAATACTTCCCTCACCCCCTTTTCTTCGCTGGTAAACCCGGAAGTGACCTGAGCATCGAGGATTATACTGTTCAAACATCTTTGTTAAGTGACATAAAAGATGGAATCGGTAGGGGAGAAAAGTTTACGACTTTTTGGAAACATATGTATGTTGGAGAATAAGGCTCTCAGAAAATATTTGTGTGAGGTGAATATATATTTTTAATTTGTATAACCGTTCTTTTTTGGTTTTTGATATAATTTATGTGCGTTTTTTTTAATGTATTAAAAATATAGAAAATGTACAATAACGACGTGAAAAGGCTAAAAAAGGCATTTAACCTTAAAATAGGCAACGGGAGCTAAAATAGGCAAAAAAGGCAAAATAAAAAACTGGGCCTATCGTCCCCAAATGTGTGGAAAGGTGCTTATCTCTAATAGGTCTTTCATACATACACTCAGTTTAAAAAAAGGCATTTTGTCTAACATCCGGGATTACCTAGAAGGGATTTTTCCGAGGTTGTCACTAATTATTACATGTATGTGAGATAATACCATGACAAATCTTTCTTTGATTTTCTATGGCGAAGGTACAATTTCGCTGTCACCAATTTCACCAAGCTAGATAAAACCGTTACTCATTCAGGTCATTAAAAGTTTGTTGGGTTAGCTAGAAAACTGCTGAATAGGTTAGTAAAAATGTCAAACTGAGAATTAGGGTAAACTCTTCTCAGCGATCGCTCCTGATGAACGTTCACTGCACACTTTTTGTACTGTTTTCTTTTATACCCTTGCCAGTCGCCTCCTGCAACAAACAGGGAGTTGGTAAAAATTGATCGGCAACCTTATTGGCGCATTCCGCCGACTACAATGCACTCTGGTGGCGGGATCGAGTAACACAGGCAGGAATGCAATTTCTGCATTGTTAGGAGACCCGGCGAGATTCCACGATCTGCTCCCTCGGATTTTCCTCCTTCTCTTAGTTTATTTGACAGACCGAGCTCGAGTTAAGACAGTTCTACGTCCAAACACTTGATGATGGAGCAGAAATTATACGGCGCAGACATTGAAGTAACTTACGATCTGTGTGGTGGGTGACCTTTTCAGGGCAATTTATGGGATTCTGCAGCATGTTGCAGTTCTCTGTGAGGTATAAAGATATCAAATGTCTTCCTTTCTTTTTCATTTTTTTTTGTTTCTTCATTCTCCTCTTTACTCCTACTTCCTATCTTTCTCCTTAACTTTTATTTGTACAGTTCCTCCCTATTTTATAGCAACCCTTCACTATATCTGCCCGAGTATGTTTCTCGAATTTTCTTTCTTGCATTTCTTCTATTCTTTTCTGTTTCTGAATTTATTTATTTCTCTACACTCCTCTCTTGATTTTTTTCGCTTTAATTTTCCTTTTCTTCCCTTATTTCTTTCTTTCTTTCTCTTTCTTAGGATAAATATTAAATTACGTCAGGTTACTTTTCTTCTTCTTCTTCTTCTTACTACGGTACTATTTATTATTATTATTATTATTATTATTATTATTATTATTATTATTATTATTATTATTATTATTACCGATGTAGCTCAGGCAAACGTCTGATGATCCAGAGTTGCGCTTGGGCCTGGGTTCGATTCCTCGCTTGGACTGATTACCTGGTTGGATTTTTTCCGAAGTTTTCTGTAATTGTAAGGCAAATGTGAGGTAATCTATGGCGAATCCTCAGCCTCATCGTGCCAAACATCATCCCGCTGTCACCAATTTCATCGACTGTAAATAATCCAATAGTTGATACAGCGTCGTTAAATAACCAAGTAAATAATAATAATAATAATAATAATAATAATAATAATAATAATAATAATAATAATAATAATAATATGCATGGTGGAAAGAAATGTTTACATTTTTCTGCAGTAAGGTGTCTGAACCTAATCAGTATTGTTATCAGAATTTAATTGAGTTCAGGACTCTGAGAAAGCAATATATGCTACCATTTTGAGAAATAAATTTCTTCAATTCTGCTTCCTAATGGTTGTGTTTGCCTCTATCATTATTATTATTATTATTATTATTATTATTATTATTATTATTATTATTATTATTATTATTATTATTATTATTATTATCATTGTTGTCATTGTTATTATTATTATTATTGTTATTAATGTCAACGTTCATTATAGTTTCACTAACACTACATATCAAACTTATTGCTGTTTACTTTTACTCATATTACTTACAACCGTTGCTCACTGTTATATTATTGTATTAACGTTGTAGATATTACTTTTTATTACTGTATATAATAGGTAACGCTATTGTATTTAATTATCTGGGCTGAAGAGAAGGCCAGTTCGTCTTAGTTCTGCCAGATTAAATAAATGAATGAATCTATCAATTAATCAGCGAATCAACGAATGAATTTCCTAGTTTTTAAAATTATTTATTTGTCTCTTTCCTCAGATCTTAATTTTTTCTTTATCTTTCTCTTTTTTTCTTTGCCTCTCTTCCATTCTAGGACTCTCTTCCTTTTTATCTAGTTCCTATTTTTTATTTGTTTGTCTCTATTTCTTTATTTACTCATCTCTGTTCCGTTATTTATTTTTCAGTATTTCTTTAAAATTTTCTATTTCTTTCTATGTATTTATTTATTTTTCTCTATATACTTGTCTGTCTCTGTTCCTTTATTTGTTTATTTATTTGTCTCTATATCTTTCTTTACATTTCTCTATTTCTGTGTCTCTATTTCTATTTCTGTATATATTTGTGTCTGTCTCTGTTTCTCTATTTGTTTGTTCGTCTCTATTTCTTTCTTTACATTTCTCTTGTTCTGTGTCTCTATTTCTGTTCCTCTATTTGTTTATTTGTTTGTGTCTATCTCTTTCTTTACATTCCTCTATTTCTGTTCCTCTATTTGTTTATTTGTTTGTCTCTATTTCTTTCTTAAATCTCTATTTCTGTGTCTCTATTTATGTTTCTCTGTATATTTGTGTCTGTCTCCGTTTCTCTATTTGTTTATTTATTTGTCTCTATTTCTTTCTTTACATTTCCGTATTTCTGTGTCTCCATTTCTTTTTCTCTATATATTTGTGTCTGTCTCTGTATCTCTACTTGTTTATTAGTTTCTATTTATTTCTTTACATCCCTCTATTTCTGTGTATCTATTTCTGTTTCTGTATATATTTATGTCTGTCTCTGTTTCTCTATTTGTTTATTTGTTTGTCTCTATTTCTTTCTTTACATTTCTCTATTTCTGTGTCTCTGTATCTCTATTTCTGTTTCTGTATATATTTGTGTCTGTCTTTGTTTCTGTATTTGTTTATTTGTTTGCCTTTGTTTCTATTTCTCTGTTTCTTTGTTTCTGTCTCTTTACTTCTTTGTTTCTACTTACTTTCACTGCTTGCCGTCCTTTCATTCCCTGTCCTTTCCTCACCCCGCTTCTATTTACTCCTTGTACCTCTTTCTCTCCTTTTCTTCTTTATTTGTTTCTCTCAGTTCATTTTTCTTCTTTTTTCTCTATGTTTCTGTCCTTTCTTCTTTGTCATTTTTTTCTGCCTTCTTTTTTGTTTTCATGTGTGTAGAAGAGATATGCGAGGTCTACCTAGATCGATTAACGTTATCTAAAGTAATTCTGAAATATCTCAAATTCAGTTTTGATAGTCAAGTTGTTACTGTTAACTTGTTCACTTTTCAGTGAAATGCAGCGTTGGAGAAGTGCCTGATAATTAGATTATTTGGAGAAAGCTCTGCTATGGTTGCACTGTAGATTTGTTTCGGGTACTGGCAGCAATCCAAACAGTCGAATAACTGTGAGGTTTCAGAATGACAAATATTAGTGATTTGAATGCAAAGGCTCAGTATTTCATTGCATTGTTAGGAAGAGAGATAAATAGTGCGGATATTTTAATAACATGGGATACCCTGACTGACCTGACCGCTAGGAAATTAAAGGGAATAACACTGCATTGAATGGGACGAGATTTCCATAAAACGTGTGCAGAACACAGAGCCGGGCCCTCTCTCTCCATTTTCGTGTTTTGACGTTTGAATCCATCGCTTTGCGGTCAGATAAAACTGTGAAGTCATGTATCATCGCGAAACAGGCGTGAACTGCAGCTTCGTAACATAATAGTGCCATCATGGCCGACAAAAACTGTATACAGCCAATCACAGTGCGAGGAAGAGCCATGACTGATCTTATCTGTGCTGTGGGTTGTAAAGAAAGGTTGTTTATAGCTGCTGTTATGTGTGGAAATAGCAGAATACCAAATTCAAAGACCTGGTCGTGAAATAATCTGACAGATTTTCAGTAGAGAGTTCGACAGTTGCGTAGGATAGATGATTTCAGGATTGTTGTTAGAAAGAACGACGTGCTGTAATGATAGTTTCTTCGAAAATCCTCTGCAGTATAAACGTTAACGTTAAATGAAAAATTAAACTTACGACTGCCCGTTTATCCTCGGTAGGTTACAAATGTTATTAAATATGGAATTTGCGATTATCTTGTAATTTATTAATAATTCGTGCTGTTTAAAAGAGAACTGGAAATAAAGAATCAGCCACCACAACGGTCTAGTGACTAGAGTGCTAAACTTACAATTCTATGGGCCCAGATTCGATTCCCGGCGTATGCCTGATTTATAATTTGTTGTCCAAATAACGGGGATTTTTCCGGAAGGTCCGGTTTCCCTGTGGCATGCAACAAATCCCATCATTATCTCATCTAAATGTTTCCAAAACTACTTTGATCCCATTTTTCTTAAACGCAAGTGGTTTACAACAATTAAAATCTTGTGGTAAATTAAATGTAATAATTCATAATGCTGGTTCTTCAATTAGTGATGACTGCAAATGTCCTATTCTGAAGAAATCCACTCCAGTGAAGTGCTTAGGAATTATTATTGACCACCATTTAAGATGGGATAACCATGTTTCTTCTTTATGTGACAGACTTCGTAAAACATTTTATAAATTTGTAATTCTTCGCTCTTACATTCCTACAAATATCCTGCTATTAGTTTATTTAGGTTTGGTTCAATGTGTTATCCAGTATGATATAATCGGATGGGGAGGAGAAACAAAATTTATATTTTCTCAGCTCATATTGCTTCAAAAGCAAATAATTAAAATTTTCTTAAAATTTTAAATTATGTTTTATTTAACGACACTCGCAATTTCCGAGATTATATCAGCGTCGCCGGTGTGCCGGAATTTAAATGCCATCGACCTGGGCAGGGATCGAACCCGCAACCTCGGGCACAGAAGGCCAACACTATACCAACTGCGACACCCAGGACGACAAAATTGTTTAAACAAGTCGATTGGTTATCCAAGAAATTTGATTTATTCCAATTTTAATGTTTTCCAAATTGAACAAATATATGCAAATACATTATTGAAATATTATTGTAAAAATCGTCTGAAATATAAAGAACAACATGTTTATCCTAGCAGAAGAAATTTGACATGTTCTTTAGCTGAACCTAAATGTAGCACAATCACTGGAATAAATCATAACCAGAGTTACGGGTCAAGGTTCGCGTGCTATCAGCTGCAGTGTATATATTGCTATACAGATAGCAGTGCCTAAAAGACATGAGTGAAGAAAATGAACATTAAATAAAATCGAGTTACAATAGTTCTTTACATTTTTCTTTACCTTTTTAATAAATGCAATAATATTATTTCACAATAGAAGATCTTACATATATATATATATATATATATATATATATATATATATATATATATACATACACACAATTTTCAATAACTAACCAAAAGTTACCTGTAATTTTCAGTACCAAGTGAATAATTTAAAAATACCTGCTTCCACGTATAACTGCTTTTATAATAGAGTACTTTTATGCGAAAATAAACCTTTAAAAATGTAGTTTCAGATTTCCGTCTCACACTAGCCTTTACGTCTCGTAAAATATTATTTGAAGAAGCAAATCTAAGCATAGTGCGCTTACCATTATCAAACAGTTTGATCCTTACAGTATTCTTGGTTTTGTTGGGGTCATCAGTTTTATTATACAGTCTATATCAGGCCTGCAGAACTGTAGCTCTTGAGAGCGATCTTTCCTCCCCTTTCTTACCCCACCCACCTTTCCTACCTGTGCGGTCACGGCGTTCTACTGGGTGTTCATTTCAAAGTGTGTCATGACGTCACTGTTGTGAGTCAGCGATTTGAAGCGAGTTTCACCTTTTATGTCAGAGAAGTTGCCTATCAAGGCGTTCAATCTGAACTTGAAAACGTGTACGGTATGACTTGAACGTCGTAGCAACAGATAGCGGTCTGTACGGTCTGTCTTCTTCCATAACCTCTTTCGAACTGTGTTTTGCTCGGGCAAGTCGTACGCAGGGTATTTGTTATCATCGGTTACGTACGGCAACATTCCACAACACAAATCAAATGCTCCGTGTCCATGTTGACAGTCGAAGTTAATGTCCACAAATACTGTACGCAAGTAATCTTCTTAACCCTCTCCCCATATCCCGACATTAAGAAAAAAATCACCTCAGTACGTGTTTCCAAACAGTTCACATTCCTGCCACTACTGGAGTTACCGTACATATCGGTAAGTATTCTTCAAAATGAACGCCGTACTTGCCAGGCAACTTTTCTGGCACATAGGTAATACGCCTCTGCGGAAGTGTAGGAAGATTGAATTGTCTAGGGTCATCGGCTAGCCACATGACGTCATACAGCGAGCCGTGACACACTTTGAACTGAACACGCAGTAGTTACGCTCTGCTGCATCAACAGTCATTTTCGGGCCGGAAGTCGATCATCCCCAATAGAAGTGGAGTGAGGCTGACGTCATAGTTCCCCTCCTTGCGAGTTCTGCAGGCCTACGTAGTGCTGCTGAAAATCGCAATATTATAATTTTCCCTGTAAATTTAATAATCTCTGGATACATTTCATAATTAAAGGAATTGGAAAGCTAAAAAAGTCGTCATTATACGTCCATTTCAATAATGTAGTATATGAAATATAAATTATTTCTAGTTACAATTCTAGAGGCAAATTTCCTGCTATACCTAACTTGTACATGGACACCCGTACACCGCTTCCCCTCTTTTGGTGAGTTCTAGAAGGGGAAAGAAGTAACTCAGGTGCAGAGAAATCTGCAGTGCCGGATTTAGGCCTAGGCAACCTAGGAAGTTGCCTAGGGCGGCAGTTTCCAGGGAGGCTGCATTTTCTTTCTTTTTCTTTCATTTTTTTTTCGTTTGACAGTAAAATTTGTTTTTAAAACACGTGATGGTAAATATTTTCTGAAGTTTGCTCTTGAACACCGTGTGGAAGTCGCATATTGTTTTGGTATCGCATTGTCGGTCGTGGCGAGAGTAAAAAGGAAAGTGTGCAGTTGCATAGTTATATTGTAATGCCGGTATCATGTTATTGTATTATGAAACTGCTTACATTTAACTGATTGTATAAACAAGAATGCACTGTTGAAAATCAAATTGGATTGTGTTTATTATTTATCGCTACTAATAGTAACCACAACTCTCAGTTACATTTCCAATATATTGTCAACAATACTATTTAATCAGTAATCGCTTTTCAGCATGTGCACTGTATAATTCGATATGAAAGGTTTATTCCGCAAAGACTTCAAGTTTATTTTTTAAATTTAGGCCTACTTTATACTTTCTATCGAAGTAAGAAATACTCGTAATAGAGTGGGTCGGGGGAAGATGCCCGACTTTTTCTTTGATTGAAGATTTAACATACTGTTCATTTAGTTTTTAATTTCATATTGAAATACCAAAGTCTGGAAGGTATTTTGAAACTATATTTTTTGTACAAAACAGAAAACATTAATTACCTTGTTTATAGATACAGATTTTCTTCTTAACTGCATTGTAGGCATCTTTCCCTGATAGTCGGGTAAGATGGCAGATGCAATTAGTACATTTACTGATATATGTATTTTACCTGAACTTGATTTGATACATGTATATAACAAAATTGACTTAATCTAAAGCTCATGGACACTTTTTTACTCGTTTATCACTACTCAGCAACCCAATCATTGCACATATTTTATTGCCATGTGCAAGACTCGTGTAATCACTTCTTGCACACAATGAATTCAATCCAGTACATTTTTTTGTCATTATTCTTTCTAGGCAGCGTTTAAGGTAGGAATTCTGTATGCTTGCGATGCTCTAAAACAGTTCATACCCTCTGTTATAACATGTTCCATTGCAAGTTGAAGACTGTCCTCAATCCACTGACTTCTATCAGAGGATCTTGCGTAGTGTTTACATATTCCCTGCAATAAAACAAAAAATACAACTCTTGCAACACGTTGCCATCTTACCCCGAAAAAGTGATCATCTTCCCCAAGTATCGGGGTAAGATGCCTAGTGCTGTAACGCAACGTAAGATGGCGGAACAAGGTCGTTGGTTGTTAACAATACAAACTTTAAAACCTTTACTACAATATTCATTACAAAAGTTTGACAGACGTTACGAATTCAAGGGTGTATTAAAATTTTAACATACCTTTGCAATTATTTTATAGCAGAAAAATTAGCAGTTTTCTTGCTTTTCTTCTTCTCACAACAAGAACATGTGGCAAAATGAGTTAGCTTCCACTCTACAGACATTCAACTGTCTCAGTGATCATGAAGACATGCGCGTGGCTTTCTCTCTTGGAAGAATGTGAAACTACAAAGAAGCATCTTACCTCGATAGTCATCTCTCCCCGATTCACTCTAATTATACCACCAACAAAACCAATGCTTAAAAATAAACCACAGCCTGCCTTTCACAAATCAATTTTGTTTCAATAATGAATGAGTTTGAATATGTTTCTTTGCATCGAGTCTGATGTGCTTCATCAGATCGACTTTGATGACATCATCAATGCTTTCTCTGTGAAAAAGTACGAAGGAGATCTTTGTAATTGAGATGTAAGATGCATGTATTTTTATTCCAATAATTTGTTTTCTGAATTTAACATTTCATTTAAAACTAATTTAAACTAAACATTATCTGTATAATAGTTGCTCATTAACTGTTTGTGGGAGTTGGGGACGGCAAATTTTAGCACTGCCTAGGGGCGGCACTGTACCGGCCCTGGAAATCTGCCCGTGGCGCTAACTTGCCCTTAGTGACTTGAATATGTACCACTGACTTCGACTCTGATGTTGAAATGCAACATTAGATTCCATTAGATAATATATATAATCCCGGTATTCTTTTCTTGTACCTGCCTTTGTTAAAAGAAAAAGCGACATGGAATTCTTTTCATTGCGTGAAGTGTTAGCGGTGTTGTGATTAGTATCATGAGCAAGGTTAGGATTATAAAGATGTTTGGATTATGAAATAATAGTTTGATATATCTTTTCATTTCTATCTTCATTTAAATTTGACAAGGCAGAGCCTTCTCGTTAACTATTTCATAATCACTTCCTAATTTCATGAGACCTACTCTCGAGACAACAATGCAAATTGGTAATCGAAACGATACAGGCATCAATATGACGCCACTGAGTTGTCTGAAGTAATAAAATTGTAACGGATAATATGACATTGTAGAGAATTTAATTTATTTGGAAACTTATACCATAATAATTAAGTACCGGTACTCTGGAATTATACAGTGTTAAATTAATTGTTTTTGTTTTTATACTCTCTGAAATTTTTAGTCACCCCATTGGTGTACGAATAATAATTTTGGAAAACTTATTATATGTCTTTCTCGTGTTAAATTTTACATTAATTCTTTAACATGTTTCAGCCTGTTATCGGCCATCTTCAAAACTGATTGTTGCTGGTCTTGGCGCCTTTTGTTTGTGTTTCCTGTGGGGGTGTGTTTGTGTAGTGTAATGTGGAGTCAAAGAGAGTGTGTGTTCTGAAATTGAGTTGTGTGTTGAGAATTACATTTGGATGTGTTTTTGCATGTCTATATATTTCGTATTGTTCCGGTGTGTTTAGTTTCGGAGTTTTTTTTGTTGAATATGTAGAATTTTCATGTCTGTGTTGATGTCTCTGTAGGTGTGGTTAGCATTTATGATGTGTTCTGCATATGTGGAAGTGTTTTGTAATTTTGAAACACAGACGTTAGGTCCTTTTTATAATGTCCACAATTTTAATGTCCATTTTATTATGTCCATTACATAAAAGTCCATTACACTATGTCCATAAATATATGTCCAATGAAGTATATGTGCACTTTATTTTAGTCCAATTGCACAAATTTTATGTCCACATTTTTACGTCCACTACATGATTGTACAATACATTATGTCCATCTACAAATTTACTTCAATTCCCTACTTAGTCTCTTCTGCCTGTTCATCTTCACACAGCTTCAGATGATAACTAATAGCTTTGAGGTAAGTTCTGATGTGTCCATCTTCGTTGTAGCTATTGTAATTCCGAACAATCTCTTCTACTCGACTTAAATTCTGTAGGTACTGCCTTTTACTAGGGTGTCGCACATTCAAATGCCCGCCAAGCAATTGGATTATTATAATTTCATTATTCCTTTGGCTTTTCTTGATAAATTCCATGAAATTCCAGACCGACGCGTGATGTGTGACGATGTGTTTCTACGGCTGAAGGGTGGACGTTCACATTGTTTCATATTCACTATCCGTACCATTGCCATTCTATCGGACAGTAACATCAACGCCTCTTCATCTTCTATTTCAGATAGTTCTTGAATAACAATACCTTGAGGTGGACCGTTTGGGTGACTTGCAGCCCTATATTTCACTCAAGCGACTATTTCCTTAACGCAATTCTCGGCCGGGTTTGCGATATGCGTATGATTACCTTCTTTAAAGATTTGTAGGCCTATGTCATTCTCCACATTCCTGTTTGTGCAACATCTTGCATTATACACATCTCTCTTTTCACATCTCCACTATCTCTTTTGCCCATTACTGCTGTATGAATGATGATAACAAAAACTTTGATACAATAGCAAAGGTTTTCCTTTTTTAGACTGGATCAATTTTGCTTCATCCATGGTTGCGGCTCAATGTAGCCTACTCTATAGAGGAAACTGGGTAGCCGTTTCCATAGTTTCGATGAACACTGAAACAGGAAGCAAAGAATACTGCTGATGCAGTATTAAATAAAAGTGGACATTAAAAAAGTGGACATAAATGACACTGGACTTAAATAAAAGTGGACATAAATTAAAGTGGACATAAATGAAAGTGGACTTAAATAAAATTGGACATAAATAAAAGTGGACATAACAGTCATGGACCCAAAAAAAATGGACGCACATAAAATGTGGACATAAATGAAAGTGGACAAAAATATTAGAGGGCATAAGTCATGTGGACATGGTTTCAATGGACTTAACGTCTTGGAACCGAAATTTTATTATGTCTGTGATGTGTTCTTTATAACGTGTTTGAAATGATCTGCCTGTCTGTCCTATGTAGAAGTTGTTGCAGGTGTTGCATTTGAGTTTGTATACGCCTGTGTGGTTGTATTTGTTTGTGTTGCTTGTGTGTTGAGATGTTTTTGTAGAGTATTATTTGTTCTGTATGCGATGTTGAAATTTAATTCCTTGAATGAGGTTGCAATCTTGTGTATGTTTTTGTTTTCGTCTGTTAGTGTGATGTATTTATTGTGTTCTTGTGTTTGTGTTGTATTCTTATGCATTTTGTGATTATGTTTTGTCTTTCTTATTATGTTGCCTATTATGTTGGGGTTGTATCCATTTTCTTGTGCCATGTATTTGATTGTGTTTAGCTCTTCTTTGTAGCCATGTTGGTTCATTGGTATGTTGAATAGTAATGTAACGTGGTAATGTAAAATTTAACACGAGAAAGACATATAATACATTTTCCGAAGTGATATAGGTTAAAAGTTGTGTAATCAAGATGTATAATAATTTTTGATTGAATTAAATTTAAGTTTAAAGGGGTACTGAACTAAAAATCACATTCTGGGATGTTATATTCTGAAGAACACGCATTTAATTATACACACAATGGCGCAAATCTAGACCTTCCTACGACTAATGGTTTCCAAATAACATACCTATAAATGTGGATACTTACGATACCTGTGACGTCAGACTGCCGCACCGCAGCGAATTCATTCTTGCTTAAGTTAATCAAGTTACATTAATTATAATTCATGTCCAAATCGCGAAAAATACCGTTCTTATTTTCATAACAAAGCTGCTGCTGGAGCTGCGAGCTTACACAACGAAAGCCACGGTTGCGGCAGTGTGACGTCAGCAGCAGTGGTGGTCAAAATTCCTTCGCTCGTATACTGAGATCTATTCGATATTTTGAGTTGCGATTTTCAGTGCTATCATCAGCTCCCTGTTGTCTACAACATATGAAAAAAATTATATATTTTTGTTTAGTTTCACTTATTACGTTAAGCTTTTATACGTTAAGAAACGTTTCAATTGAATCTTTTCTAAGTCCATCTGATACTAAAATCACAGATCTACAGCAACCATTTTCAACACTACCCTTCTTGTAGGCCTATAAGGATACAAACCACTGAAATAAAGAAGCTTGAAAATACGTTATTCATTTATTAAAAAATACGTATTCGTTATTGTTGGATTTGCTTATAAAGAGACGACATACCGGATGGCTGGGTGGATGATTTCTTCCAGGAAATGCAGCTATGCACGAACCCTCTTAAAATATACGAACGAATAAGGATGGATTCTCTGACTTAATGAGTATAAATTGTACATTCCATTTGATTAATTGCTGCGATGTACATAACCTCTTGAAATATAAAAACAAATGAGAATAAAGCCGCTACATAATAAGTATAGGTTGCACATTCCATTTGATTTATGTTGTAGTTATGCTGCGATGTACATAACCTCTTGAAATATAAAAACAAATGAGAATAGAGCCGCTACATAATAAGTATAGGTTGCACATTCCATTTGATTTATGTTGTAGTTATGCTGCGATGCACATAACCTATTGAAATATAAAAACAAATGAGGACAGATCCGATAACATAATAGGTATAGGTTGCGCATTCCATTTGGTAAATGTTGTAATTATGCTACGATGTACATAACCTTTTAAAATATAAAAACAGATGAGGATAGAGCCGCTAACATAATAAGTATAGGTTGCGCATTCTACTCGATTAATGTTGTAGTAAAGCATAATTTGACCATGAATGAACAACTGAAGCTCCTAACGTATGCAATGCGCGTGGCATCGATGCAACTTTCATGAGGGGCATTGTTACATATTTTTATCGAGTGGTACGCAAGAGAACGTTCCACGTTAAAATATCAATTTTTTTTAAAATTATTATTGGGTATGATTTTTCCTCGAAGGTTTGTTATGCCCAGTTCGACTATTTGTATTGTGTTCAGAATGTTATGTTTAGTGAAATGCTGCTGATATAAAATTTAAGTGTGCGCATGTTGCAGTAGTGTAACTGATGGAAAGGAAAACAAAATGTCATGCTTTAATTGAATTATTCAGATTACCTGCCCACATTCATTTATTAATATGCTGTAATACCTGTTCAAATATTGCGAAGGGCACTTCGCATAATAGAGAATAACATGATAATCTGTATGATTTACGGAATTAATACTGGGGCGATAGGACATTAGTTTGTAAATAGTTTATGACGTACATGAAATAGTAATGAAGACTAATAGTGAATTGTCGATAGCCTGTGCGAAATTTATCTTAGATTTTTTACTAA